>NC_051050.1:22744657-23102157 GCF_904848185.1 Acanthopagrus latus | reverse complement strand
AGACAGAATTTATGAGAGGTTTGTGCGCCTTGTTCCTCTGCGCAGTGATTACAATCAAAGCCCACGAGCAGAACAGAGACCAAAACCAAACAAGCGCCCGGAATAAGAAAACATAAAAAAAAAAAAATAAAAAAAAAAAAAAGTAAATACTTGTTTTATTTTTTAATGGTAGAATTAAAAATAAACAACCGATCAAGTGTTGTTGAAAAGTAGGTCTGCTTTGTGGTTATGTTCGGGTTAGGTTCAGGGACAGACTGCGGTTTGTGTTCAGATAAGGACTAATGGTTACCATGGTGACAATACTAACCACATGGCTGAGGTTAAGCATCGAACGTGGCTGTGGTTAAAGAAAAAAAAAAAAACACCGTTGACTCGAGGAAACTTGAGGCCCTGGTGGAATACAACTGAGTGCATTTATTAAACTACTGTATATTTTGAGGTACATGTACTTTACCTGAATATTTCCTGTTTATGCAACTTCCAATTTTTACTCCATGAGGAGGTGAATGTTGTACACAGCTCTGTTTACTTTACAGATTCAGATTATGAATAAAAAAAATACAGGTCAGCTAATGACGTAATATTACGGATTAAGCTACTCGGCAGTATTTAAAGTTTAATTAGCTTCACTTCTGCCAGCCGCAACAATAATGTGATGAACGCATTAACGCATCAATAGTAAATACAACGAAGTGAACACGTGTTTTGTATAGTTCGACGGTAAAAGGAGCTTATTGTGACCCACATTGGCGTTTGTTGCGTGTGTTGGTTCATAGTCCAGCATTCCTGCACTGTAGGACTTCTCGATTGGCAATGTAACTCAAAACACAAGCCGGTTTTTCTGGCTTTACATTACATCTGAAGCTCATGATGGCTCTTACAAACTGCTGTTGCACATTATCGCGGGCTCTGTCTCTTTTTTCTTGCATAGTTAAGAGCGCAAGTCCTAAAACCTGGATTCCCATTAGCACTTCTGCACTTCTATTTCCCTTGTCTCCAAGTTAATGAGTCTTTTTAACTGGTTTTCAGTTAAATGGCTGAAATAAGATCTGTGTATAACACAAATCGCTGTCTAAAAAGTGTCTAAATGACACTGCAGAGGTTCATCTACTCACTAGTCCGTCTCTACAGATCCACTCAAGTTACAAACTATTCCAACTCTGACTTTACAGCTTGTACATTGATGAGTTTATAGTAAAATGTGTATAAAATATGTCGAAATGTGGGCTCCAGACTAACTGTTTATACTAGTAGTGCTTTTTTTAAAAATTCTATTTTTACCACTAAAAAGTAAACGCATTTCTTATAAATCTATAAATAGTATGCAGACAGTTTACAGAAATAACAATGTTTTATTTTGAAGGAAATCCATGTGGCGCCTCCTGAAGCTGTATTTAAAAACCATCAATAACAGTTTGAACTGTGTTTAAATAGTGTTAAAGTTATAGTGTTTTCCCTTTCTTACAATGACACAGGCTTGCTTTGTTTTTTTTATCCCTGTATTAAGATATGTAATAGTTTATTATTAGACACCTTGTGATAACGATTCAGTCACAGAATCTTATTCTCCAAGTCGGACAGTCTTTTTTGGGGGGGTTGGTGGATCAAATTTTGAGGGCACTAAATCCTAAATTTGCCTGTGCAGGCTTTTGCAGAAATCTATATAATATTTAGATTTTATTTGTACTAGATGGGAAAATTGCAGGATTTCCACCCTGAAGGGGATCATGACTTGCAGCTCATCTGATATTTGTCGATATGTTTCAGTGTGAACTAAACACAGAAAGATTAACTCTGACAGTGAGAAATGTACAGTGGCCTTGAGGGTCAAAACACAACAACATTTCACAAAACACAGAGTGGTACAAGACAGAAACAGGAAATGACATTGAACTGTTGCCAGGGGCTCGGGTTCTGTCCAATCACAAACAAGAAGTGTTGTTCCACCTTTTGTGTAATCTGAAATGTTCCCACATAGCAGAGCTGCTCTGACCCGCCGCCGGGCCGCACAGCACCACCTCTGGTCTGTAATTCATTGCCTGTCATGCTCGTGTTTCCTGGAAATGTTGTGTGGTTTGACCTGCAGGGCCACCGTAGAACGTGTGACCAGTGAAACATCCAATAAATCAGACATTCTGGATGAAACACTCGCTGGTGTTGTTATGCCGTTATTCATTTGTACAGCAGTGGATTCATTCAGCAAACACAAACGCGCCGACAAAAACAGGTGTGTTACCTGTTGAGTGCAGCTGCTGCTTCACCAACAGGTGGCAGACATGTAACACACAGTACACAGTTTAAAGGAAATCGGTTTCTCTTTGTCACCAGCTGATCCGGGATCAGAGATTATTCACCAACAGCTATAAGAAAAGTGAAATTATCGATGATACGTTCTGCAGTTTGAGATTAATTTGTCAAATTAACAAAATGGGAATATCTTGACAAGCTGATAGTGAGCTGTATGAACAAAAACTGTTTTATTGGTGAGAAATTTAAAAAAGATAACTAATAATATCTATTGATTAATTGACTGAGAGACAGTTCATAACTGTTGGAAAGTCGATTAAGAGTTTAAATAAACTTTTAAAGGCCCAATCCCAATAAAAAAGATGATCTGCTGCTTCTGTTTGATTTGATCTTTTAGATTTTGCCTAAAAGTCGTCACCTTGAACCCCTTTAATATTCACTTTCCCACAATCCACTGGCATTGATCAATGACTTAATCAAGAAGATAAGTGTCAGATTTATTGATCATGATTGTGATGGATCGTAGCAGCCCTGTTATATCCACTCCTCAAACTAAATTTGGGATATAGGTGCCTGTACGCATGTGCATGGATATGCAATAAAGGTGTTTGTGTTGTCAAGTAAACAATCAAGTGAAACAGGTATCCCTAATTAATTCTGAGTGGTGTATTTATAATTAATTGGGTGTTTTGTAGCAGCTCTGTTTGAAGGAGAGGACACTCGAGGAATAAGGCGATTCAGGAGTTGATGCAGTCTGTGGCGCCCCCTGGTGTTCGTGTGTAGCTACAACAAACATCATGGTGTGATGAGTTGTGATGGCTGCACATTTGTTCAAGTACAAACTTCAACATGATATGGGAAAATACTGAGGGAACATTTACTACCTTTACTTTTTTATACTTTAGATGAATTTTACTGATGATACGAGTAAGGTTTTGACTTTTCTTTGTAGTGGACTTGAAGGATCTGATGCTTCTTCCGTCAGTGACTGAAGTGTGGTGCTTTTTAATTTAATTTTGCAAATTGAGATTGGAAATATTTTATTTTTCTTTCGGTCATCCAATAATCTCTGTGTCATTGTTTTGATCCTTGAGGCTCAACACCAATATTTCTGTATATTTTTTATTTATTTTCGTTCACTTATTTTTCAATTCAGGGTTCGTTTAGAGTTGATGCACTTTTTGCAACAACATCTTTTCTGATTTTTTTTAAACCTAGGACCCTGCGTTGTTTACCAGAAGTGTTACAACAAATCTAATTTTCTCTCAGTGCTTTTTTATAGGATGCTTGCTGAACAGCACTTCACAGAAACCTATGCAGCTAAGTGTTATGTTCTGGTCAAATCTTATTATCTTAAAGTTCCCCTTCAGTCAAAATGTTTTTTCTTCTTGTTCCTTCGGTTGAATGTTTGAGCTCAGTAAAAATTTCTCTGAGTTGACTGAAAATCTGATTTTAAGAGACTCTTAAAATCTCTTTCACAACTTGTGACACATAAAAAGTTTGGAAGCCAATCCTGGTCCAAAATTCAACATACACAAGTGTGATTTTAAAAAAAAAACTAGTTTCTCTTTTCATTTACCTGCAGAAGTAGAATATAACATTATATGTGAAATGAAACAAAGTGTGAAACCTTTAAAAAACCGAAAGAGGAAGAAGCAAAGAAGACAAACCACACAGAGACGTTTGTAACAGAGCCTGTATATTTTATATAATTTTTTCTGCAAAATACAAATACTACCACATGTCTGAGTGAGGGAATTGCTGTACATGATCTCTGACTGCGACTACAGAGGTGCACTTTGTTTTTCTCGTGAGAAACATTGTCTCCAAGTGGCGACAAAGGCCAGCTTATGCCGCTAACAATCTCTTTAGAATATTTAACTGGTGGTTATTAGAAGCATTAGTGCACGTAAAGAGGGGAAAATACAGCCCAAAGTGTACATTTACAGTACAGAGGACATTCAACTCATGTCGCCAAATACAAATAATTTCATCGGGGCATTTGAGGTACAAGTACATGACAGATTTGACAAAGTCCAGGCAGTTACTTATTAAAGAATCAAACCAAAAAAACACAAATAAAGAGAGAATTTCACACTTTGGTTAGTTTACACTCCACGTTCCACCTCCACCTGCACGCAGTGGGCTCCACCTGGAGCCTGAGGACGAGCTCCTGGCTCTCCTGTCCCCTTCAGGCTCTGCAGGAAGTTCTGAGCTGGAGGCCGACCAACCAGGAGACAACACGGTCATCGTAAAAGAAAAGGAGTGCAGAAGAAAAAAAACGTCTCTGGGCTCTGCCCTTTCTAACTACAAAAAGCTTCAGGGATTTCAAATGGGTGAATTTAGCTGCTGGATTTACAGCAAACGGGGCAAAAACAGACGCGGAGGACTGTGGCTGAAGGTCTGAGCTCCAAATATACAGTTTTTAAACCAAAATATTCAAATGTGAACAACCCTCAGCCACCTCTCTGTCTCTCTTTTAAATAAAAACAAAAAAGAAAAAGTGGATATCAGTCAGCGTCATCTAGTCTGTCCAGACTTTTATTGTGGCGGGTGTCAGACCCAGATGAGGTACAAGGCACGGATTATTCAAAATGTCTATGATGCCCTTGTAGAGTAACAGCACAAACATACAGTGGTGGAAAGGAACCGAGGACATTTTACTCAAGTGTATTCAAGGGGATCTTACAAGCCAGATTCCCAAAAAAGTAAATAAATAAAACAGTCGGGATCGTTCTCTGATCCTTGAGGACGTGTCAGGGTTGGTAACAACTGGAATAAAGTAGCTAACTGTATATAAAGTAACTCAAACTGAACAATAAAATGCTGCTCTGACATCAATGCATCAGAATTAATCTCATAATGTCACAGACGACATTAACCAGTCGACGCTGATGATAATTTTATTTAAGTAGTGTTTTAAGTGTTTTGAATAACTGACTTGTAATCAACTATTATGGCTGTTGTTTCCCGTCAGTAAATGTATCCGAGTACTCCCTCCACCACCGTAAATACTGTATATTCTAATAATCACCACGAAGTATTGACGTGCAATCGTTTGCAATTGTTGTGCCGGGGTCTGAAAAAAAAAAACACACCAAAAAACAAAACAGCAGATTGTCACTGTGATAAAACTGTCGAGTCTGACACCAGCTGAGCTTTTTTTTTTTTTCAAAAGGTGAATCTTTCATCTCAATTCAACTTAAAATCTCCCTGAATGTTTTATTAGAAAATGTCGTGCACCTCTCTGCTTTACATTATATTACTGTTATCTTATTAAATAGAGCTGCAGACATCCAAGAATATCAATTTGATATAATAAGGAATTAAAAAAAAAACACAACACTATAAACTTTGTGCAGCAAAGCATCACTGTCCTGTCGGATATGGCTTTTTTTAATTTTTTTTTTTTTTTTTTTTTAAATAGGAGTGCAACCCTCACTCTGCTAAATCCCGCTAATCTATCAGCTCATGCTAACTGTCTCTGTGCATAACAAGGCCATGAGGAAGGTCTGAATGTGACTCCTCACTGTTTGATATGTAAAACCACAGGAGCTTTGTTTGTTTTATAGGAAAATAACGTGGTTTTGTTTGTATGGAAGCAAACCACAATAACCAAATTTAAATAAATTGTGAAATGTAACCACGACTGAATACTCAAATACCGTCAAACTCAAGCTTTCTAATTTAAAAGCCATCAATGTGAATTTTTGTGTTTTTTGTTAATTTTGTTTTTGATGTCGTTGCAAAACCTGAATTTCATGTTAAATTGTAGCATCTGATATCGATCTAATCTGAGCAACTTTAAGTTCTGTAACTGGGTTTTATGTCTCAAATGTTTTGTGGGAATGAAATGAAGTGAAATATTCAGTTCAGCTGTATTTAAACGTAGATAATGAGGTGCTGTTTTTGTCGAAATGTTTTTAAAGTTTCACATCGGATGTGAAGCTAATTTGAGCAACTACATTTATTTGGCTACGCTTAACTTTCTAAATAGTTTCTGTCAATATAAGACACTGAAATTTTCAAGAATATGAATTTGCAAACCCAAAATATTAGGTTTATTCTAACTTAGCATATTGTTTCCTATTTAAAAGTTTATTTATATAGTTTCTTGGGTTTATTTTGTTAATGCTTCATAATTGACCTTATGTTTTGGGAGGATGCTGCACAAAAAAAACATGCCTTTCGTTAAACTTGTTTTATTTTTTTGTCTTGATCACCAGTTATTTATAATGACTCTAACATCTTGTTAAACATTGTCCTGCTTGGGCTTTTGCTTATGTTTAATTAATATGTGTATATTTGTGTCTGTATGTGAGTGTCTCTTTGTTTATATCACATATTTAATCATGTGTAAAATCACTAAAATTAAGAAGTATTCAGTCGTGGTTCATTTAATTGTTTTGCTGTAACAGAATAAGACTGAAATCTTCTCTGTCTTTCTTTTTTTGCTTCCATATTTTTGTGTATCTGGACTGAATTCAATAAAAATCACATTTTTTCTAAACACAGCTCTGAAAATGATTCACTAACTCTGATAAGCGTCTTCACATCAAGTGAAAATTGTCCAAAGCTTCTTTTTTTTTTTTTCTATGCAACCTGTTGCAAATAACTTTCTCGTCACTCGTCCTGAAACTTTCTCATCACTCACATCCCTCTCTCACCGGAGCTTCATTTCTCCTCCTCTCGCTGTACTTCCTCTCTTTCCTCCCTCGTTCATCTGCCGCACTTTCACCTTCCATACAATCATGTTTTTTTTAAAATGTGCTATATGTTTTTTTTTAATGTGCGCAAATATGTTGAACCTGCAACACGGCGTGGACTGATCAGCACGCCTGCTCTCGGCTCCTAATGATCCACATGTTTATTAAACTCACCAGTAGCTTCAGAGTACCAGACTTCTTCACTTTTACCTCTTTTTTTTTTTTGTTAGTTTGCATACATGTGCACATACGTGAATGTGCATGTAACATATTTGTTATTTACTTATACCCGGCCCCTCCCCTCCCCCTCCTGCCCCGAACACACACACACAACACAAGCAAATACATGTACACCGACAGACTGTCCAGCCGGTTCTGTGCACGTTCGTCTCAGATCGTCGTCCTGCAGCATTTATCAAACTGCTAAAAGAGACATTAATGTGAAAATCCTTCACTTTGACTCACAGACTTCAGAATAAAAGTCGTGTTGCAGTCAACATAATTGGACATGATGAAAAGTACGTCATCAGAAATGATGTAAAGGGCAGTTATTTTTCCTTTTTCACTAATTAAAGGGGAACTCCACCTATTTTACACATTGAAAAGCAGTCAACTGGTCAACAATGTGCTTCTATAAGCAGTCAAATATAGAGATTTGAGGACAGTGGGGTAAATGTAGGGTGAATCTTTGTCTCTGGCTGTAATCAATATTTTGCTCGGTTGCTTATTTGCTGTGACAAATGTTTTGATTGCTGTCATTATTAGAAGTTTGATAAATGTGCGATCTTTCCTCAGAAAACAAGTCTGACTCTGCTCAGACCCTCACGTACATGTTACCATTACACATATAGCACACCCACTCAGTACAAGAAGAATATGATAATTATAATAATAATAATAATAATAACACTATAAGGTAACTTTACTAACACCCCCAGCCATTCTGGCTGCAGACCGACTCCCATCATGTCGCCCAGCCCTCTGATAGCCTCATCCGCTTTACTGACGGGCTGTGGTGCTCCTCCTGACTGGACAGAGGTCGGAGGAGGAAGCTGTCGTTCCCGTGGTGATCATCGCGCTCCTCGCTGCCCTCGTACGAGCTCCCGCAGCTGGACGCGCTGTCGCCGGGGGAGCGGCCCGGCTCGCTGGGACCCCGGCCGGCGATGGAGTATCCGGCTGTGGTGACGCATCCTCCGAGTCCCGTGCCCATCATTCCCACGCTCCGGTCTCTCGGAGGGGAGGCGGGCTCGGACTTGATGTGGAGATGCTGATGACCGGAGGCGAGGTTTAGGTTCGAGTTCTGACACAAGTTCCTAAAAAAGAAAGCATGAAGATCAGCTTTTTTACAATTACAGAGATGCTCCTTTTTTTCTTGACTGCTCAACGCTACTTGTAAATACCATTACACTAAAATAATTTACATATCCAGCAAACGGATTCTCACCCCATGTGTCCGAGCGCTGAGTGCTGCAGATTCTGTATCTGCTGTTGCTGCCAGTTCGTGACGGATCCGAGGCCAGAACCTCCAAACCCAGACAGGGAGGACAGGTCGTTGCCGAGGGAGAACTCTTGAGGACGAGAACACACATCGTTAATCAGGTCCTGCACGAGATCTGAGCCTCTGGTGTGTTGCAGCGTTGTTCTGTCGTAATCACCTGTGCCGTAAGAAGAGGAGAGCGTGGACGGATACCCGCCCATCCCCTGTCCAGGTAGAGTCTGAGCAGCGATGGACACGGCAGGAGTGGACAGCGTCTGAGCGCTCTGAGAGTGATTTATTCTCTGGTTCTGTGGAGAAAACAGTCTCATCATCAGACTTCAGACGGCCACACACACACACACACAAACTGATACTGGAGTAAAAATAAAAAAGGCAAAACTAAAATGAAAACGATTCTCATCTACATCTGACAGTGTCGCCCCGTGATTAAAGAATGACTTACCAACATCAGATCAAAATCCTCACACTGGAGTGCAGCGTTAAAGCACAGACTAAAGTCAGTCAGCAGGCGTGATAACAGACTAAACAGGGAATTTAACTGGAAAAATGAAAATAAGACAAAGACATTGGTGAGAACACTCACAATGGTGGGCATGTTGTTGCACTTGTTGGAGGGCGGCATCAGTGTGCGGAGGTCAGGTTTACGGTTCATGCTCATCGGAGGACTCTTGTCCTGCATGTTCTTAGAAACTGGAGACATCAGTCCGGGGGAGGTGCAGTGGTTACTGTAGCTGCCATTTCCTGGAGAGAAAGACGTGTTTAAATACAATTTTATTTTTTATTTTTACTTCACTTATGCACTTGAAAGGCTACTAAGCATTAAACTAGTAACGGCAGTATCCCCAGACTCCCTTAAAATATCGAACAATTTTGAGATTGTTGAATGAGGAGGAGAAATGGATGAAGTAAATCCTAAATCGTTCGTGTCTTTGTGTATATTTTGCATTCAATGCAACACATGAAATTGATTGTTTACTTGTGAAACGTTTCAGTTTCCTCTACATCTATCTGTCTTAGCTGCCAACATTAAGCTCACTAATTTATGAAAGGAGACATTTTATCACCGACACACTTGACTAATTTTACAGGCTTCTTCTTGGTCACCCGTGGAGAAAGTCCCCAGACTCCCTTTGAAAAACACTCAATTTTGTGAGTTGTTGCGTGAAGAGAATCTTTATAAACTTTGTGAAACACAATCTGTGTGAAATTTTAATAATTTGGGACTTCTTATTAATTCGGCAAATGTTTTTAATGAACATATTACTTTCTTTTATGTAAAAATGAGCACCACCGCACTTTGTTTCCTAAAATGGCACTTAATTAAGCTTTTAACTTTTGTTTTTTTAAATCAGGATGTGTTTCTCTCTTGTGCCTCATCTGCCAAATTTGATTTGCATTTAATTTAGTTTATACAGCCCAGTATCACTAATTAACTATGACATCTTCTATTATTAAAGCCTTAAATCAGATAAAAAAAAACGTATCTCAAAAACAAGCAACGTGGACAGACAGGCAGTAGTGTCGTGTGTCACTTCAGGATAATAAGAAAGCTGAAGTTCTGATCAATTTTCCCTCAACAATATAAAGATAACATGCTGAATAAAAACATGTTAACTGGTCTAAAATCTTCTGATTGGCTGATGGAATAGAAACAAACTGCAGTCTTACCCACAGTGGAGACCACAGTGCTCGGCAGCTCTGAACCCATCAGTCCTGCAGACACAAAACACACACACACGGTCAGATAACAGAAGTCAAATGTTGGGATTATTGTGTTATTATGACTTCAGGCTCACATACCTGCATTCCCAGTGCTGGAGGGCCGTTGAGGGGACATGCTGTTTCTCTGCAGGTGCGTGATGGGCAGCAGGTTGTGGTTACTGAGGCCGCAGCCGATTCCAGGCTGGGAGTAGAGCAGTCCGCTGGGGTTACTGCCGGGGAGGGACACGCCCATGTCGTAGTTGGAGGGAGGCAGACCCTGCTGGACAGATCAGGAGCTGGTTAACATCACTGAGAAGTCAACAGGTGAAACCGCACAGGTGGAAACATCCACTCGACTGTACTTACACAGAGCCTCTGTCTGTTGATCATCAGGTCGATGTCTTCGTTGATCTTGCGATATTTGTCGTCTGACTCTGGGCTCTGGCCCGCAGAGTCGTCGGCCTCGATGTCGGGGCTGTCGCAGCCGTTTAAGCCTTTCTTACGCAGCGTCTGAAGGAAAGGAGAAGATAAATGCTTATTGTTGTTTACATACTGCGCGTTTATATGGTTAAAAATGTATCAGGAGGCTTTAGAGCTGAAACAATGAGTCGATTCGTCATTCAGTCATCATCTAATAATCTCTGCTGTAACTATTTTTTGCAGTGATACTTTGACTCCAGGAAATTATCTGAATACTTCTTCCACCGCTCACATAGATCAAACTTCTCACTTTGTAAAAAAAAGGAGGGATGTCAACACAAGAGGGCGCCGTCTGATCAGATATCGCATCAGTGAGAGTCGAACAGCAGTAAACATTAAACACAACACATACAAGACGATCCAATACGCATGTTTAAAATGAGTTTTTATCGTCTTTATGTATCTCGTAAACATTTAAGCGTCAGTATTGTGAAATCTTTCCTCCCATGCCGATATCAGATGATGATGACCTGCTGTTCTTCAGTCATATTTTGATGTACTTTACTTTAAAACCCTTTTTTCCTTCTTACTTCTTGTAAATTAAGCTCTTTTTACCCTTAACTCGACTCCTGACAGAGTGTTTGTACACTGCGGTATCGCAGTACTTCTTCCACCGCTGTGTGTGTGTGTGTTGTACAGTATGTGGTTTGGCTCTGAGCGTCCTGCTTCAGCACTTCACAGCCCATTAGTCCAGTCTGTCACTGGATGGCTGCAACACACACACACACACACAGGGCTCAGTGGTTGGCCCAGTGCTGCAATCCCACTCATCCCAGTCATGTCCACCTGTTTGGCTTTGCAGAGAAGGAGGGGTTGGGGTCTGGGGTGAGAGGAGAGGGAGGAGGGCGAGGCAGCTACCACCAATGCTAAGCGTGTCTACCGGCGGGATGGCCGTAGAAGGCTATTTTTTGCTCCTGCGCTCCGCCGCGTTTCTCGTCACTCCCATCCCTCCCTCGCAATCTGTCAATCTGGCTCGTCTATTAAAACATAAAACCGACTCCAGTGGCCTGCTCCCCCCCCATCTCTCTTCAAATGAACACACACTGTACTCCGCGTTACCACCGCACACCCACGGCTTCCTCTCTCAATAAAAAAAAAAAAAAAAAAAACACACAACAAAAATAAGATCAAGCTGGTCGGGGTAACCTCGATGCAGCCAGGAACAGAGCAGGAGCTGGAACTCAGATCATTCTTTTACAAAAAAAAAAGATGCAGCAAATTGGTTTGTATCATCCCCGTTTTCAGATGATATGGTGGACGTGTCGGCAGCTCACAGTCAGACTTGAGTCGAACTAAAGATATGGTGTTAAAAATATCACTTGAGTAAAACTAAACGAACAGCACTTAAAAATAAAAATCGTGATTAAACGTCCTTCAGTATCAAAAGTACATAAACCAACTGAGAATCGGCGTTCTTCAAATTATCAGAATCTGTGTTTTTTCCTCTGATTGTTGATAAAATAAATTTAAACAAAAGATAAACTAAAAAAATGAATTAAGAAATCTGCTACTTTGGCTCTGATGCAAAGTAACTAGTAACTATTAAGACATCAAATGACATCCAAAATGTGATGGAGTGAACGTATAAAGTAAAAGAATATAGAAAATACTCAAGTAAAAGTCTAAAAGTGATGAAAATTACATCAACCTAAGTATCAAAAGTAATTTATCTGGCAAGAAATATACCTGAAGTATCCAAAAGTACAAGTACACGTTAATTATAGACATATTTACGCACACATACAGATCTGTACCATGAAATTGTAAATACTCAAGTCCATGAAGCTGCGTGTGAGTCTTGAGTAAATACTCAGTTACTTTCTGTGGTTGGCCTGGAATGTGTGTGTCTGGGTGTGTGTGCATGTGTGTGTGGTGGCAGGTGGTTTGAACAGCTTCCTGGAGGTGCTCGAGACAGCTGAGGAGGAGGAGGAGGAGGAGGAGGAGGAGGGAGGAGGCCACAATATCTAACTAGCCTCCGTCCTCCTCCCCCAGGATCCATCCGCTCCTCCACCGTCACTGCTTTTTCTTTTCCATCGATTTTCTTTTTTCAGGTTCGGTTCCTTCCGCTGCTCTTTTTTCGTGGGTGGTCTCCTCCTCCTCCTCAACATCAGACGATGCTACGAGTACAACATGTGTTATGTCTCCAGATTATAGGATCAGATAAACACATGTGTAAATATATTAACAGTGTACTATTGAAACTTAAAAATATATTTATTGCCAGAAAATGTGCTTTTGATATTGAGGTACATTTAATATTTACTCAAGTTAAATTTGTATGAGTGACTTTCACTTCTCCCGAATTCATATTTCAACAAGATATCTTTACTTTCAAGTACTTTTTGCAACACTGTATCTGAAACACAGCCTGTTTATGTGACAATGAACGTTCCTGCTAATACAAAAGATTTTTTAAAAGTGTTTTATAAGTTTAAGAACATCAACAAATACAGAAACTAGTGATGTAGAGGAGTAAAAACTACCTCTGAGAAGTGGAGTGGAGGTATAAAGTTGCATACAATGAAAATACTCAAGTAAATTACCTCAAATGTTGTGTTTACTGTCAATTAGCACACGTTAGCATGCTAACACAGGAAACTTTGATGCTGGACGAGGTAAACATCAGCATGTTAGCATAGCTAACGTTAGCGTTTATCTCCGAGCAGCCATGTGCCTCATGGAAGCTGCCACAGTATCACAAACAGACAGATAATACATTTATTTTATCCTCCACCAGTTATAAACACGCTCCCTCACTTCTTTACAAACTTAAAACTCAAATGTATTTAAAATTGTTGCTTGGAAAAACAGCTCAGCTCCTATAAATACATCTCCTCCTCCACGGTGTCGAGAGATAAACTGGACTGGTCAGAAGGGAAAGAAGACGAAGAAGAAGAAGAAGAAGAAGTGGAGGAGGAGGAGGAGGAGGAGGAGGTGGTGTTGGTGGTTGTGGGGAACTAAGACTTGGTTACTCAGCCTTAAGTTGCTTCTCTTCCTCTTTATTTTCCTCCAGTGGCTCGTGCAGTTTTACGTACACACACACACACACACACACTCATCTACAGGCAAAACCACAGTCACACACACACACACACTCACAGCCCCGTCACGGCTATTCATAGCTGTGTACTGGGCTATTTTTAGACCACTACCGGTTTCCAGCCATTTAGCTGGGAGGGATCGCAGCCAACACAAAGGAACTGGACTTACTCCGCGAGCATATGTGAACGTCAGAGAGAGTGTGTGTGTGTGTGTGCATGTGTGTGTGTGTGCAGGACTTTATTGAACAACTTCATCTGTTTCTAATCTAGAACAGCACGGTTACACACTCTCTCACACACACACACACACACACACACA
Organism: Acanthopagrus latus; assembly: GCF_904848185.1. NCBI lineage: Eukaryota > Metazoa > Chordata > Actinopteri > Spariformes > Sparidae > Acanthopagrus > Acanthopagrus latus. The sequence goes on along the minus strand of NC_051050.1, from coordinate 23,088,165 downwards.
CACACACACACACACACCAGAGCAGAGCAGAGCAGAGCAGAGCAGGCCAAAGCAAAATAAGGTTAACAGAGTAAAAGTGAGGAATGCAGAACTCGTCAGGTTTATAAATAGCTGCAAGGTTCCCAGGCTAAATGAGCACAACACAATAAGCTGATAGTTATCTAGCATGTAGCCTTTACACACACACACACACACACACCCACACCCACACACACACACCACACAGAGAGGAACATGCCAACCCGCCACATGAGGGGGAAAAAAAAAGATGACCAAAACAAAGGAGCCTCTCTTCTACTAAATTCCTGTCTGGCAGATAGTTCATTGGTGCATTGGAGTCTTTTCACAGCTTTGTGGGCTCGCTATCATACAAGCCCTCACACTCCTCCCGACGTACAACTCACTCACCAGTAAAACAAAAACACTAAGTCTAGCATTTGATTAAGTCAGTTTACAGCCGAGGTATCAAACGTTTCCTCATTCCAGCTTCCCTTCATTTGGATTTTGCAGCTTCTCTTCAGTCTGATGCGACAGGAAATGTATCATATCTTGTTGTCAGGAGGAGCCACAGCAGTTTTCTAGAGAAAATGATTGAGAAAAGCCTGACAGAAACACGAGAGAACTTGTGATGAGTTAGCTAAAATATGAAGAGAGTAATCATCACAAAAACAGAAGTTTACGGGAAATTTCCCTTGATTTTCAGGGAAGTGCTGCCAATCCTACATTTTACCGTGCGCTCTTAATATTTTGAGGAAAAGTTTCACAATGTAGTAAATATCTTACTGGCCTTTTTTTCTTTTAAGATGAAAAGATCAATATTGAGTACTTGGACTGGGAGCAGGGACAAGCAGCTGGCCAAACACACCTCCTAAAGCTCACGGATCAACACGCTAAGCTATTCTAACCACATCCCGACAAAATAAAACCACTATCAGCTCAGAGGAGCACCAACACGCGGCGCTTGTTCCATTCACTCTGGCACGGCGAGCGTGACCTTGGCACGGCCGCCTCTGCACCATGTCGTGCCATGTGTTGCTGCTCGGGGTAAAGACGTTACACATGCACCATAAAGACTTATTTACCCTCTCATTATCCCATCGGAGCGCAGCGAGATTAAACGTGGCGTGTTGGCCAACTATCAAATGTTGTTACCGAAGCGGCTTACGCAGGAATCACACTGAAGCCACATGTATGAACAACACACGGCGTGATCCTTCAGGGCGTCCATTAACACTGAATTAAAAGCACGGGGATATAATGGAATGTAACATAGTCTGCTTTATTTCCCCAAATGTTTGCAGCCATCTTGCCTTCATCGGGGTGATTATCAAGTCTTTCTGTGTTTCTCTGCAAACATCTTATCTTCGCTTTTATGATATAGGATGATCATTAAGACCCAGCAAGAGGTTTGTCAGATACAGTAGCCCTCTGATGACATACTGGAATACGTAAACATGCACGTATCGTCATAGCAGCTTCTCATTGGTGCACAAGACCAAAATAAACTTCAGCTCTCCAAAAGCACCATGGGAAGTCAGTCTGTCCCGTTAGCAACCGGCTAGCAGCAATTTTATCATTGAGAAGACGGTGAAATACACGCAGATCGCTCTGAATGTGGGATCTGTTGTTATGGATTTACTGTACAGCGACCCCCAAAAGACACAAGAGTCCCAGGCTGGATAACTCAGCTTCTGTAAGAACAAAAAAGTTAGATAATGATGCAAATTCCTGTCATACACGTCGGTGACGGTCTCAGAGGGGATGAGAAAAACAACGTCTGTCTCTGTAGGAACAGTTTCTGTCAGACACTTAGAATAACAACCTCAGTCGGTGACACAAACAAACACTTTTAGTAGATGTTAACTTTCATTGAGGATGTAAATAACGTTGGTTTCAATCCATTTTACGGGGTTTCTTGGTCACGACATCGATTCAGTGGCTGAGCTGATGTTTTTTTTTCCATCCACTTCAGTTGCTTAGGAGAATGCCGCAACACTGTTTTGACTACAAAACTTCCCCTGACTTTCCATCGACACGAGGTCGAGTAGCTAGTATGACTGAATTACCATGACTGGATGAACTGGACTTAGGATGTATTCGAATTGGGCAGAAGTTCATATTAGGGCGGATAAAGATGGAGTCACAGACAAAGATGCTTCTGAAATGATATATATTCTCATCAACCAGAAGCACTAAAACACAATCTCACTCATCAGTTTGGATTAAGAGTGAGTACAAAAGTGCAAAAGCACCAGAGGGACAAGACAAAAGACAGGAAAAGGAAGCAGGAGAGTAGAAAGAGAGAGAGAGGAAATGTCACGCGGAGGTAAAAATAATGGATGAAGCGAGCAGCAGCGGCGACAGTAAATAACCCGTCTGGTTAACGGTGTGTGCGGATACGCTGCAGTGTTGAAGAAGCTGCCTGGACAGATTAGAGTAACGAGCTAAACTGGATTGCGATAGATTACAGGGGATTACAGAGCAAGTAAGCCTGGTTGTGTCGCGGGGCCGGCCAAGAGGCCATGTGGTGGGCCGCGTGGAGGGAAAGGCTCAGGTACAACCACGCTGCACGGTATGAATGTACATGTGCACACAGGTGCACCAGCGCAGGTGCACGACGGTGTTTTCCACACTGCGTTCGTATAAACCTCTGCCACTATGTGCCGTCTTCAGATAATCTGAACTGTCGCTTAAGAGTTGCTGCTGACTATCAAATAACGTTTTTGCTTCAAATGGACGTCGCTGATCATTTCTGCATTTGTTGCATATGTTTTCTGGTTTGTTTAGGCAACAGAAATACTTTGTTAGGTTCAGGGAAACATGGTTTGGGGTAAAATGGACCCTTTGACAATGTTCAACACGAGTTTGAGAGGATAACTTTTTCCCGCGTGCATCTTTACTTCCAAGTTGCAAAGATCAGTTGGAGCAACATCAGCCCAGATATTCCAGGAACAAGACCAACACATCGATATCAGATCCTGCATGTTAGTACGAGCTTTGTACAGAGCAAGAACTTCTGTTTTCTAATATTCTGGAGCTTGAACTGGACAGCAGAAATGATCAAGGTCGTGTTTGCGTATCGATGAGTTAATGAAACACGAACGTATTCAGGATTTACAACAAAAAAACCAAACTCCTGCTTGCTTTGACTGCACCGGCCTCCTGCCTGCTCTCTGACTTCTGACAGCTTAAGTTTGACCTTGGTGACACAGTGTGCTTAGCAAATGTCCACAGTGTGAATGTGTGTGTGCATGTGTGTGCATGTGTGTGCATGTGTGTGCATGTGTGTGTCCACAGAGGCATACACTTGCTATTGTGTTCGTCTAAAACGATTACATAAGTCAGGGCAGAACAAGGTTCAGTCTAGTACATGCTGTCGTGCTCTGTGTTGGCGCAGTGCTGTACAATGCTGTCACATGCACAGACACACACCCACACACACACACACACACACACACACACACACACACACACGGTCTACAAGTGAAGCTGTGGGCATGACTGACATTTTCAGCCAAGAAATATATCTTGAAGTTTGACTAATCGATGAATCGACCGATGGTTTCAGCTCTCGTGCTTACATACATTTGTGTTTTGTTTGTTTTTTTCTTTTACTTACATCCACGATGTCGGAGTTGGTTCTGCTCTCGTGGGGCTCGTTGTATTCGGTGTATTTGAGCAGAACTTTGTCCATGTCGGTGCTGGCGTACTGAAACAGCTTGTTGGTGCTGTTGAAGATGATGAGGGCGATCTCGCAGTCGCACAGCACGCTCAGCTCGTACGCCTTCTTCATCAGACCGAACTTGCGCTTGGTGAATGTCACCTGGAGGAAAGAGGAACGGTAGAAGAAAATCTCTTTTACTGGTTGGATTTTGAGGTTTAAGCACCAAAGTTTGAGCATCAGTGATCTACTAGTATGGCTGTGGACAGGTTGGGTGTGTAGTCAAACTTTCGTTCGTCTCCATTCCTTCAGTACTGTGAGGTAATGCGGTGCAGACTGATAAAATCAATCTGCACTTAAACAGCATTACCACATGAATAATGCAACTCAGTGCAGACTTGATGCTCGCTGTGATCGATTACACAGCTCGTGCTCATCGATTTTGGGTGAAAGGATTGGAAATCAATGGCTGCCAGAAACTGGAGGAAAAGTAGAAAATGGACAGCAGCTTCTGTGAAGTGCAACTCTGGTTTCTGTTTTTTTGATCACCTTGAACTCGTCGGGTTTTACTGCAGAGATCTCGGAACTAAAAACAAGTTCAACAGTTGAAGAAACTAGATTCACAATTATTATTTGAAGTTCGGGCACACAACGGTAAATACAAGAAGTCACAGTCGAGCTACGACAGATGTTTTTAACAGACTTGCATGTATTTTCTCTTCTAAATAACTTTGATTAATTTCCAACAAGTGCTCGTTTTTGTTGCCCTGTTGGACTGAGACGTAATCAAGCGTTCCCTGTAGCAGTAAAACACTCAATCCATCGAGATCGTTACATGGAATTTAATGATCGGCCAAAGTGAAAACATTGATCCGTATCATCATTTTTAAGATGTGCTTGTGTCCAAGCAAACTTCCTTACAAAACATTCAAAGAGTGCGAGTGTGCCAGGTGGGTCGTATTTACTTTTAGAGGAAACTTACTCAGACGTCTGCGAACTTCTCGCTCTCGCTACAGTAATATTATTAGCTGCTCTGTTCCAAACGATGCATTCAGGCTGAAATTCAACTCGGATGATTCAGTCAGTGACTTAAACCAGCAGTGAGAAAGAAAAAGAATAACTTATAATTTGTGAAACTATAAGAAGAGGAAAAGTCAGCTAGCATCGAGGCTAATTTATACCATGTAAAAAGCCATTGGCTGAAGCTAATGATATTGACTCATCTTAAAAATAACATCTCGGGGATAAAGAAAATAACAATTTTAAGCTAATCTTTGTACTATGTTAAATGTTCATGTTGTTAAAGGTCCAATAAAATTTGATTTAAAGCTTTCAGATGGCGGCCGACATGTCTTACGACTCGAGGGCGTCAGTTTTTAGGAATTGGGAAAACCCAGAGCGTTATTCTTTGATGTGTTGGGAATGAGACTAAAAAACAACAACTTTTCTTACGAATAGCAGCTTTAAGCCATGATGTATGTGTCCCGGTCGAGTCTGGCTCTTGAATTTAAATAAAACCCAAACCGTATCGTCGTCTAGAGATTCGATCTGATATCGTATCACGGTGAAAAGATTTCAGCACTTAACTTGTTGCGTTTTAATAACCGGAGCTATCAAAATGAAAAACTGGAGCTGTAGTGACCTGCAGTTTTTCCTTTACACGCACATGACTGTAACACAGGAGCTACAACCTGTAAACAAACTGGTTCGCTCCTTTCAAGATAAAGCGACACACACAACAACAAACACACACTCGTGGACCGTCACTCAGTCCGGGGGCGAACTGTGTGACGAGGTCAGTCCTGCCCTGCTACGGAGGTCAGGAAGCATATGTGCCTGCATTTCCTGTCATAACAGGAAGAGAGGAACCGCTCCCCCAGACAAGACTTCTGTGTGTGTGTGTGTGTGTGTGTGTGTGTGTGTGTGTGTGTGTGTTGAGGCCCATTGACGACAAGCTCTCATTATTTCTCAGTTGTCATATCTTTTGCATGGGGGCTTCGCTCGACTCACACACAGTCACACAGTCGCAGCTTGTGAGGGTCACATGACGATGACGATGATGATGGTGATGATGATGATGTCACCAGTTTAAGGAACTACAGCGCGTCTGTCTGTGGCTGGTGTTGTTTGGCGGAGGTATGCGCTCTACTGGGTGATGTTCTGGTGTGAGAAATGTATTCACGCTGCTTTAATCAGGTCAACAAGATGCTGTGCTGCTTTTCCGTTAATCCGACAGCGTCAGTATAAAGATAACAAAGTCTTCTGTACACTCACATGTCTGTTCCGTTCGTCCATGATTCGCGCTATCTGAATCTTTTTTCTCCCCATCTTGGCGATCTTTTTTGTTTTTTCAGCTTCTCCTCTTCGTCTCAAACGTCTTCGTCCTTCGGCTCCTTTTGACTGACTTTCGAGCTCCTGGCAGGTTTTTTTTTTCTTTTTTTCTGGCAGTTTTTGTTTTTTCTGGCTCCTGCAAACAGACGAGGGGATGTGATCGTTAGAGTTCAAACCATTAGAAAAGTGCATCAGTCACACACACACACACACACTCCAGCACACACACACACACACACACACACACACACACACACACACACGCCTGCACACGGATGGCAGGGGGAGGATAAACTGGTTATTCTGTGTCGCACCAGTCTACATCTACACAAACAGAAACATGTATGAACACCGCGTTCAATTACCCCCGCCCCCCCAAAAAAAAAGTGGATTGCGTGCGGGTGTCATGTCGTGCTATAATGCAGAGTGTAACCGCCATGCACGCACAGACAGGCTGCATATTATCTGTTTGCATGCTCGTCCATTCACCGCGGCTCGGATCCCCCTGACACACCCAGAAACCAGCTTCCTCGGGGGGTTACTGCACCCTCAGGAGGAAGCGAAACAGCCGGGCATGTCAGAATGCAAATAACAAAGAGTGATGATGTTTGGCTCCATCATGCACTGTATGTATACAAAAAAAAAAAAGACATCTGGAGGGTTTTTGAGAAACCACATTCGAAGACAGGATTTTGTTTTAACCGCTTGCCACAGAACTTCCTCACCGGGTGGAGCTGAGGTTGGACGAGCGAGCGGGAAACACCTCATGGTTGAAGGTGTGAAAACTGAGATTCATAAAAAAAAAAAATGTGACCGTAAAGACAGATGCATGACACGTTGTAAGATCAGAGAGGTTCAAATACAGAATAAAGTTTTACCCTGGTGATGTGGTGGCGTAGCGAAGGATCATGGGAGTTGTTGTCTTCATTGCTGAACAACCACCGTTGCTGATTAAAATGTATCTAACCCATTTTTGGTTTCTTCATATTTTTAAGTTTTACTCATGTTACGTTTGGTCGGTCGGTTGTCTTCTTGAACTCAGGACGTGTCTGGAAGTGCAGGTTAATTGTAGTCTGAAGTGTTTTTCTGTTTTCTTTGGATGCTCGATTTAAACGATTTGTGATTTAGAGGTGAATTTGTGCAGCTCCCAGACGGATATTTATCTTTCTTGACGACAAGTTTGTTTTTCGTCTGCTCTGCTTGAGGATTTTCTAAAGAGGATAAAAGCCGCTTCACAATATCTTTCTCAAAACTCGGACTTTATACTATATACGACTGTATCCTTCGATGCTGAAATGTACTTTTATCAAAATCTGAGTGAAAACGGAGTAAAAAACTTCCCAACAGGATGTTGAATCAACCAGTTAGCTTGCCTGAGACGTCACGACTGAGCTTTGCAGAGATTTGGGAAGTGTGTGTCGGCTCGTCTGTCAGCACCTGTGACCTGTAGTTACCCATAAGCCCCAGGAGGTGTTTACCTGTATCCTCAGAGAAGAGCAATCCTTCAGGAGAAGAGATGAGGTGAAATTATTCCCCTGACTGTTCAGTTTAAAGAACCAACTCCCTGTTTTAACTTTTTAAGTTTGATACAGATAATCTGGATAATCTACTGGCTTGTTTACAACCTTTTTCAGACAGAAACGATGTCCAGAACTACAGAGTTTTTCCTCTGAGGCACTTCCACATTTGCTCCAGATGTCAGTCGTTGCGCCGGCTGCTCACACATCATGTGTGTGTGACTAATGATGAATGTTTGAGCACGTGGGAACACCAGTAAACCACTTTCTTTCTGGACAATAAGCCCCTCTGAACTGACACTTCAACCTCAGCGCTGCACATAACCTGGTCCGACCTCTCCGCTCTCGGACCCGTCAACGTTCAGACACTTTGGCCCTTCATCAACGCGAGGAGGAGGAGGAGGAGGAGGAGGAGGAAGTTTTAAAAAATGTTGTGTTTTCTATTAGCAGTCGACAAACCTCCTGTTAATCTCTGGAGGCCATCAGCCACAACATAAGAAGAGAAGAAGAGCGCACGCAGACATTAGTTCTGCTAATAAAAGTGGACATGTGCAGGACTATCGGTGCATGCAGTGTGTGTGTGTGTGTGTGTGTGTGTGTGTGTGCCATGTGACCCGCGTCTTGCTCCTGAAGTGGAGCTTAAGAGCTCCGGGTCGCCGAGTTAACTGGATGTTCACACACGCTGAGACAGACACACACCGACACAAACCAAACACAAACACACACGACAGGTTTTCTTGGCAGCTCTCCGACGTCATCACAGCGGGGCGAAGGAGAAAAGAAAAAAAAAAAAAAAAGGCGTGCTTGCGTTTCAGGAGGTGGCAGCCCTCGGGCTCGCAGGATGAAATGGAGAGTGAAATTGGGATTTGTTGAAGACGTAATGAGATGACGCGGCGTGCCGCTCTCGGAACAAGAATGCAGAGAATGACGCCGGCGCTGCTTTTAAGTCAACACGGTCGTTAAGAATGTGGCTGAGTCGCTTCACCCCCCTCATCGCTGTTATGACATCATAAAGATATTTTTGATTAAATCTGACAGAAGCCGGATAACAACTATTATTAAATGGGTTAAAAGCATGTTTACATATGCGTCACAAACTGTAATACCCCTCCATAACCAGCAGGAGAATCACTTACGACATAAGTTTTAATAAATACATCAGTCTCCCGGTAACCGGATACTGCTGTCATTCTGACGACGAGTATGACGAGGAAGTGTGTAGAAGAAGAAAAAACATCACGAGTACCGTACGAGTCCCACAGGGGCATCTGACCAAAGCGTCCACAACAGCCAAACAGGTGCAGTGATTCAAAAGAGGTCAATGGACCGTTAAAGGTCGCACCAACGGAAATAGGTCCAACGTAGGCGTACGTTCCAACTTAAAATCTTACACCTTCCCCTCAGTAGCTGCTCGGTAACAGAGCGTCGATATATTAACATGAATATATGTTGTGGCCGATGGTTTATTGGGCACGAGAGACAACACACTAACAAACACTGCGGTAAGAATAGTGCTTTTGAACGATCAGCCACAGGAAGTGAAAATATCATTTTCCACGGTTATATGTTGGTTAGTTTGGACGTCACACACGAGTAGTTTAGATGAACATAACGTGTCTGCGGTGCGACCAGACAACGACACAAGTTTAAATCCCTGCAAATCCCTGAGCGTCAGTGTTCGACTACTTGGGAATGACACTTTCTCACCAACAGCAGTAATTTAAAGTAATTTAAAGTACATTTTCAGCTCCTCAACTGTAAGAATTTTGCAGCTTTTCTCTGTTTTATGTAACTATGGATTAAGTCTTATTCTTAGACTGTTGTTAGGACAAAACAAACAATCTGAAGATGTCATTTGGATTCTGGAGACTCTTTTCTTGATGAACCGATTAGTTTTGTGTTCTTTATAATATTAGAAAATCATTAAAAAATGTCAGAAAGTTTCCTGAAGGCTGAAGTTTACGTCCTTGAATGTCTTTTTTTTGTCCTGTGATATTAAGTTTACTGTCAGAAAGGATGAAACAAACTTCACATTTTTCACATTTAAGTTTAAATTTTGATTGGCTGGTCATCAAAATGCGTGTCGACTAATTCAATAGTTGACAACTCATTGATTTAATCAATGCAGCTCTACTAAACAGATCAATAAAAGATGATAATGATTAGTCACAGCTCCTAATAAACTGCCCTGTTTAATTTCCAGCCCTTCTGTTTTCCCCTGCGCCTTGTTTTCCTACAGTAGGAACGGATACCAAGTGACAGCTCCTGTCGTGAACTCATAATTGATGTGTTTTACCAAAACAAACACTTTGATAAAGCGCAGCGCTGTGATACTATCAAAAATCATCTGCGGCGAGCAGCGACACGCCAGCCGGAGAGTATTACATGAATATCTAGTGTCTGAGTCACGCTGCCTGTGAGCCTACCTCGCTTCAGGAAAACAGAACAAGGATCAACACGGTTTAAATTTAGAGCGCTCACAGACGAGCACACTCAGCATGTTGTCGTAAAAAAGGGAATTTTAGGCCAAACTGAGACGTGAGATGTTGAGGGAACATTTCATGAAACAGTAAGAATCGGTACGTGGGGGTGTGTGTGTGTGTGTGCGCGCTGTTATCTGTAGGTGTGATTTAATGCGGAGTTTGATCTTTTCCAGGATGACAGCAAATCTCCACCCAGCTCACCCTCCGCACCACCCACGCGCACAAATCTCCCGACTATTTATAGCCTCAGTGTAAAGCAGAAGGACTCCAAAAATAAAAAAAGATTGAACTTTTTACCCCAAACAACAATACGACTGGTTTTCTGGTTCGCAGACAGAGCGAGCGACTGTGGAGCAGAGGAAGAGATGGAAACCAGCCATCTCACGCAGTCCTCAGCAAAATACGATTATTGACGTGGTTGCAGAGAGATGGATACGCTACCTGATACCACTCGCATGTCTGTATGCTAAGTATGAAGCTATGCACACAACTGGTTAGCTTAGCTTAGCACAAAGACTGGGAACAAAGAGAAACAGTTAGCCCAACGTCCATGTTCTCTAATAATAACAAGTATGTTAACTAAGAACATAAACAGGTTCATGTACCACAATGCAATACTGTTTTTTTTTTTAAATCCGTGTCTTCTACATCTGAGACTCGCTAGCTTGTTGTTAGCCTAATTCTGTTAGCATGACGTGATGTATGTAGCAATCGAGTACATATTCAAGATCATTTTAAAGGCTTCTTGTTTTAAAGACAGTTGGAGACAGCACAAAGTCAGCCAGAGGCGGCGTTTCCATCCAAAAACATGTAGCTAATGTTAGCTTAATCGGCTAGCTAGCAACAGTTAGCGAAATCTGCCAGTGTGTATGTAAGCTAAGCATCCAAATAGGATTATGTTACATTACTCTTATAATACTTAAAATATAAAGACAAACTAGCTTAACACAACAATACAATCAGGGTTAGGCTTTCTGTTTTTTCCTATCGTCTGACTTTTTCCCTCAGTCTTGTTAGCTTGTTGTTAGCCTACGTCTGTTACCATGATGATGTAATATTTATAACCATGAAAAATGCATATTTCTTATCATTACACAGGGTTCTTGTTTAACAACAGCCAGAGAGGGAGGATAATAGATTTGTTAGAATCGCCTTTTATTTTAGCCGATACTGATTTACCAAAAAAAATAATTCAATATCTATCAGCTCAGGGAATCGCTGGCAAACAGTCAATTGAGAGAAATTCTTGACGTAAGTTGGATTGTGTACCACAATCCTTCTATATTTAGAAGAATTGGATATGTACATTTAATTTTAGACTTTAACTGACCTTCCTCGTGAAGATAACAGTGGAAAACATACCAGTTTATTATGCACCATATCAATACAAATAATCTGTTACACACAGAAGGTGCAAAGATCAATTCTTTATGGCTCTATAACAGCGTGGCAATCATTGTTTATCAAGCGAGTACGAGTATGCTTGAATATCGGCGGATATCGGCTCACACCTGGGTGAAGTCAGAGAGCTGCACTCGGCTGTAAAAGTGCAAAAAGTAAATTGGTCATATTTGGTTTCATTAATGATACGAGGCGGAGCGACGTGCCAACAAAGTGTCTCATCGTGTTTAAAAAAACAAAACAAATACAGGCTAAATCGCCGGTCAGAGTCCCTTTTAAGGTCTCAGATGTCGAGGCAGGTCACTTGATCTAATATATGTGGTTTGGTTTGGGATACCCCTCTATAAGCAGTTCGGTGAGTCACTCTGTGGCACAGACAACACACCACATGCTCAGCATACGTGAATAATATCACACTGACATCTCCAACGTCTTTATAGGATACAGCTTTTACGCAAATGTCTGGTGAACTCGAGAGGACGGTCAGATTCAGGAGCTTTTTTGTCTCATGTGCATCTATTTAATATATAAAACTACAGTCGGTCTACATCCGCCCCAGACTGTTTTAACTTTAGGTCATTTTTAACCTCCAACCCAGTTAATAATTACTGACGGAATAAGTAGTTAATTGTTTGTTTGTCTTGGCGAACTCATATGAGGTCAGTTTGACGTCGGGGAATACAGTAACAGAGGTGATTTACAGCACTATTATTAAACAGGGTGGGCCGAGGCTAGCTGGTTAGCAACACAACACACTGACATCGACATTTTAAATATAGAGCCAGTCCTGCTGGAGGAATAAACTCATGGGATTCTGCTCTGACCAGAGCTGATTACCGACGGGAGGAGAGCTCAGATATTTATCGATTTATCCTCACGCCTGTTTATCAACTCGACTGCAGCTGCGATCGACAGAGGTGACGTACATCGTCGAGAGTTTACGTTCTGTAATGCTGCAAAGGGAAATGGACTTTACTTCATTAACGTAGCGCTACAGAGCAGAGACGGGAAGCAGAAAGTGAATCTAATTTAGGTTTAGGGTGAAATTCAGACTTTTGTGGGGAGAAACACATCACTAAACAACCACAATTGCTGATTTAAAATCTGATTTACGTAACAGAAAGGGAATATTTGCAAGTTTTATTCAGGTTAAATTTCCTCTAGAGACAGGAACTGAATGAAACAACTTAATTTGAGTACACTTGAGGATTTCTCTGGGTTTGAACATTATCAGAAACATTTGGAGGGAGCTGAGTTTAACGTGATAAATCTTATTTTTGAATAATAATTACAAATCATTTTACCCTCCGGGGTGCATAAACTACAGGCTGTTAACTTATTTTTAATATACATAATGTGAAATTATTATCGGTTCTTGTCATCGGCTGTGAGATGCAGAAAAAAAATACATAAAGTGCATCCTGAAAACTTCAGGCTCGGTCCAAACCTCTCAGGGAGGTCCCGTACCTGAGTCTACCCTGGACCCCCAAAATCCCTGAATCCGGCCCTGGTCCCCTGGTAAACTCACCCACAACTCTCTTCATAGGCTACTATACTCCAATATATCCTGGATACTGTGTGTTATTAGTTAAAGCATCACGAACTCATTTCCATAATCATGAAACTTTCTCCAGCATGAGACTAAAAGTTTAAATTCTCTTACCAAGAGTCGCTGTAGAGGAAAAGTGAAAACGCGCACTTTTTGTCCCTCACATGGCACCGTGGACTGACCCAAAAGTTCCTGAGTGTGTGTGTGTGTGTGAGTGTGTGTTTTCCCTCCTAGTCGACCCGGTCCGCTCCGCTCCGAACCCGTTAACAGAAAACCGAGCCGAGAAGTTAAAAGAAAAACAAACACACACACAAGTTCTCCAGAACGCGGAGCTGATGATCCAGTCTGAGAGAGACTTGAGGAGAGAAGAAAAGCAAAAAAAAAAAAAAAAAAGGAGGAGGATGATCCCGCTTGTGTTTGTTTCCTGTTGTTCATCAGTCAAATGGCGTGTCAAGCCCGCACGCCCCGCATCACACTACACACACACACACACACACACACACACTACACGCAGCTTACCTCCCCGCTCAGCTCCGCATGTCCTCCACGTCACTTTTCCTCTGCGTGTGTCCGTCCAGCGGTTCGGTCCATCGGAGGGAAGTCTCTCTCTCTCTCTCTCTCTCTCTCTCTCTCTCTCTCTCTCTCCGTCAGCAAAGCACCTGGACGTCAGGAGGCGGCGGCATCATCACACGCACACGCACACACGCACGCCCACGCACAGAGGGAATAAAAACAAAAACATGAGAAATAATAATGATAATAATAATAATAATAAACTGTTATTTTAAATCAATATGTGTCATATTTATTTTAATCTATATGTGGCGTTTTCATTTCAACAGGTTCAGGATCCAAACTGAGAGAAAACACTTCCAACACTTGTTTATAGAGAGCAGTGACGCCTCCCAGTGGACACTATGGGAATCAGATTGTTTTTCTTCTGGCACATTTTACTCAAGAATTGGACTTTTTCCTGCCACATTTCAGAGGAAAGTGACTCTACTTTTTTACTCGATTACATTTATCTGGCAGCTTTAGGCCAAAGTTACTGTGCAAAGTGAGATTTATGCACACAAAACATGCAAAGAGTCGAAAAATTATGTTTTTTTTCATACATTAAACTGCAAAAAAGTTTTTATGATTGACAGAAAAGTACTTTTTCATGCTCAAATATTTTATTGCTGCTTTTCCTTTAAATTATTTGAATGTATCTAGACCAAACAAACATTGTGAAGGCATCATCAGGATAATTCATAAAAAATATTTTTTTAAAAAAATCAGTCAATAAACAGAGAAAATAATCAGCAGTTCATCCAAAATGAAAACAATCATTAATTACAGTTCTATAGAGAACAAGAAAGGAAAATAAGCAGACTGCAACATGCAAATCCTGCTTTTACATCAAAGAATGAATCTGAATAATCTAATGAGATCATATATTAAAGTATGTTGTCTTACTGTTACAGTGTAGCATCACTAATTAATTAATCATTAGATCCAGACAACAATGTGAAAAAATGTTCAGAAAACATCTTAAAAATGTTTGTTTTGTTTGCTGGGTGAAACAAAACACCACGTACAGCAAATATTCACACTCTTCACCACAAACTGAAGCTGCAGCTCCTGATTTCTGCTTAAAAAAAAAAAAAAAACTTTATTGATTAATAATCATCACAAAAGATGACAATAAACGTTCTCTCTAATCAGCTCATCGAGGCTCCTTTCAGCTTTAGTTAACTTGCACTTTCAAAACCAAGTGACGTAACACAAGAATGTGGGCCTATTACATACACAGCCTCAGTGTGACGATGCATTTTTCCAGCTTATCCAAGAGGGAAAAAAAGGGAGACATGAGAGAAATGTGTTTGTTTTAGTTTTAAGAAGTAGGAAAATGTTCCCTGGAAACATTCAAGTCCAATTTGTGTCCACTTCATGAATTTAAGTCCAATAATTATTGTCTTTTAGCTCTGTTTTTGGTCTCCACCAACTCTCGACGGGGAATATCTGGCTCGTTAGCTGCTACATGCTAATTTAAATTTAACCCATCATGAAACCAAAACGATGAGCTGAAAGAGATTAAAACGATCCAACTGAGTTAATTAGTGATTATTCTCAATTAGTTTATACATCTATAGAATTAAAGACCATCCAAATCTTGTCTTGTGTTCGCAGGGTGAGGTGCTAAATTTCTAAATTATTACCCCAAAATGTTTGTTGTTCTTTGATATATTTGCATTTAACAGAAATGTTAAGTAAAGCAGTTGATTCTTAACCTTGTAAGGAGTGGAAAAAGTCCTCGCAATGTAGTAAAAACATTTTAGTTTATGGCCACAACTAATTTAATCAGCTTGTTTTATATTTAAAGAAACTTACAGATGCAAATCATGAAACACAAGTACAACTGCAAGAGGAGGACAGACCTTTTGTGCCTTTATGATGCCACAAATTAAAAACGAAAATGGATAAAGGGTCAACCAAACACAAACGCTATATGTTGGAATTAAACCCCAGAAACTATCTACATCCATGTCAGTTTAATTCTGTCGATTTAAGAACACAAAGTCAAGGCAGTCGGCTACGCAAAAGCTCAAAGAAACAACCAGAACACAAAATCGTAGACAGCAAAGTTCAGGAAACGTGTTTTTAAATTCATTTGATTAGTAAGCTTCAACTTTAAAGCCACATTACTGACCCTATGATTTCAGTGACTAATTAGAAATTAATGGAAATGATGAATCTCACAACAGATCCGTACTTTTAACCAGATCTGCACCAGAAGTCGGTGGGGTTTATTCTGGGCTGAGACCAATCCTCCATCTGATTTTCATAGAAATCTGTCGGGCATTTTTTGTATAATCCTGACAACAAACCAACCAACAAACAAACAGAAGCGGGAAAAATGTAACATCTTGCGTTGAGGTAACTACAACAAACAGTACTACAACCGTCACAAAACAAAACGTGTTTTACTATCATTCAAAGAACATTTAAGCTGCACCAATCAATATTTACAGTAGATCAGATGATATGAGTAATGTTGAAAAGGTTCATTCCACCACAAAAACCAGCAACTCTGCAGCGCTACAGAGCATTTTAGCCTCTTTCAGCTCATTGTTTTGGATTTACCTTCAACATATCGGCTGATTTATAAACGTGTGTGTGTGTGTTTTCAACCATAAAATATACCTCGAGTCAAACAAACAAAGGACAAAACAAAGAAAACAATTAATAAACAAACAGAAACATATCAGTGGCCAACCGTCTATTCATTAGCAACTCTACAGTTTTTTCCACTTTAAGCTCATCGTTTTAGTTTTACTTTGGATATCAACGGCTAATTTAAGGTTATTTAAGGCAGGATACACAGTGATTTTATCGCCCAGTGAATGTAAGTACAAAAAAAAGAAAGAACTCAGTTCAAACGAATAGATATATACATTTTAGACAACAGCTCTTTTATTTTGACTTTAATATTAAGTGAAACTCTAACAAACAGCAAACGAGTAATTAAACGTAATGGCTGCTGAGCTGGTGGAGACCAAAACCGGAGCTACCAGAGAGTTAACATCAGATTTATGTTTTAACGAGTGTCCAGAACAACAACTTCAAATGAGTGCTAGTGTCAATAAGCGACTGAATGCTAACACTTTAGCCGTAATAAGATCACTTTTGTGTCTATTTCTTGCTACTGCTGCCACCAAGTGGTCAAAACAAGAAGAACAATCATCCCTGCTGTAACTTAACACTTTTTTCGGTCCAGTAAACTGGTTTTCTCGGCTGCCGTCACCTCCGAGTCCTGTTCAAGTTTTTGCTTATATTTGCTGAAGATTTAACATCCGCACATTTTCCATCATCATCAACATCCACTCCTCACCATACAGTCGACTCACCAGTGCTTTTTCTTCCGTCTTCACCTGGAAGGTTCCCCCCAGCAGCTCCAGCTGTGGGTGTTGCTCAGTCAATCCCTTGTATCAAACAAGAAAGGATTCAAAAGACAAAAGTGATAAAAGTGATATTAAGCCAGACCAGCTGGCTTAGAGAAGAGGGGGGGGGACCCAGAACTGGGCTGCGTTTGGATCTGAAATCAGTCCGCACTGAACCGAGGTAGTCTACACTCATCAGACCCTGACGCTCAAACCCCGCCCCTCCTCCGTCCCATCAACACACACACACACACGCACACACACTCGCACACACACACTCGCACACACGCACACACACACACACTCATACCCTGTGACCTCCTGTGTCCGAGCTGGCCGGTCTGTGGAGGAGCCCGGTCACCTGTCGTTGTCACTCGCGGTATATTTAGCTCTGAGGTGTCAGTGATGCTGCCTGTGTGTGTGTGTGTGTGTGTGTGTGTGTGTGTGTGTGTGAGAGAGAGAGAGAGAGAGAAAAATGTGTTGCTGACACTCAGGGCCTCCATGGGCCTCGGTGTAAGAGCCCAGGATTACTGGTCCAAAGACCGGCGGCTCTACACATTACATACAGAGAGCGAGAGAGAGATCAAACCTGCCAGCGTGTCCCAGATATCAGCACACGGAGCATCTGCTGGGCGGAGGATTACCATCAGCTGTCCGCTCCCGTCAGAGGGAGGAAAAGGAGCCCGGCAGGCTGCTTCAACTTCCATGATCTATGTATCCATCAAATAATGTTTTAGGAAACATGGCTGACCTGCTGAAAAGCCCCCAAAACAACACAAACATGCTCGTTCATAGACTCTGAGTCCGGTCGTGCTCCCGTGATGTTTTCATTTCATCCTGACAGTTTCATGATGAGTGGGAATGATCATTTTTTGCTTCTCGATTAGTTAAAATCCTGATGATATAACATGTTTTCCTACATTTGGAGACGAAGACTTGTAGTCCAGGACATCTTCACTTTGTCATGATGCTGTTTTATCATGAAATAATTTCAGCTGCTTCGTCGTGTTTTGGACGTTAGCTACTCAGCTACACAGTTTTGTGGGGGTCCTTAAAAGTTCCCCAACAAACATTAGGGTGGAGGTAGATAAATTGGATGATAGAAGAACAAGATCATCTGAGAGAGAAACAATACATCTGCATCACTAAGATGAACAGATACAAGGTTTTATACACAAAAAAATAGATATCTTTTTGTAAAAAGTTTACCGAATGAACATGTACATCCACAGTAAAGACTGTGTTGTAGACAGCATTTCTTAAAGTTTCTGTAATTTCTTTTAATGCAAAAAGTCTCAAAATTTAGCATTTTTTAAAGGGAGGCTGGTGATTTTCTCCACTTTCTTCTTCCTCTGAACAAAGTAGCCTATATTAGTGACTGTTGACTGGATTTATAAACGTTCACGTAAACGTCAATATGACCTATGCTTTAATAAATGTGGTGTTAATGGTGTTTACGGAAAGAAACGTGCTAATGTATTTATAAACCAGCCATTTTTCACCGAAGTCGGACCATCTCCATCCGTGATCGAGGCGACCAAAACTGAGATTTTAAGCCAAGCCATTTTTCTTGTTTTGGAACCCTAGCCAGGTGTTTTTTGTGCCTAAAACTCTGCAGAGAACAAACACACTCTTTAAAACACAACTATGAGAGAGAAGTTGAAAGTCTTACGCAAACAAACATAAAGTTTCAACTTAAAGTAATGTTCATTTTGAAGTTATCTGTGATTTAGCAGAAACGTACTTGGCTAACAGAGGAAAAAGTCAACTGTACATGCCCTCACAAGTGATTCCTTTTACATGACATTATTATTCATTTGATCCAGTGTCTCTTAAAATATTTAATGAACTTCAAATGTTATATTATTTAACTATCAACAGCATTTTGGTGCCTGTAAGTGCCGTTAATATTCAGCTGGAACCTCTCGATCGTACGCTACATACTGCAGGTCAGTGAGTTTCAGTCAGTGAGGACCTGGTGATGGAAAGGAAACAGATGAAGCGTGAACGATAATTCCACCTGAAAATAAATTTTGTGCATGAGTTCTCTCCTACAACACACAGAGGCGTGAGCCGTGGGCAGATTGTTGGCGTTCAGGCTCGAAGGAATGTGTAAAATGTTCTGGTGCGTTAAATTTACGTGCTTTTATTTCCCCACCGTTGGTTTGCATCCATCCTTTTACCTCCTCCTGAAAAAAAAAAAAAGAAATATGAAATATCCACCTTTCTTGCCCACAACGAGCTGTTTAGACTCCTGTCTGCACCGTTTAGACACGAGGAAGGGAGGAAAAGTGGGAAAGGCAAACAGTGATTGTTTGTACTTCTGCCTGTCTTCAGGAAGCCGACATAACACGGGCCTGAAATTGAATTATGGCAGATTTAAGCTGTCAGGGAAATCATTCTGGCTCTGGTCCATTCTGAGGTTGAAACAAACATTATACTCTTTCCCTCTGGGGTTAAATGATCCTTTGCAGAAGATCAATTTTTCCTTCAACGTGCTGACAATGCGAGCGCAGGGAGGAGTCATAACTAAAAAAAAAAAAATACAAGACCTCCAATAAAGAGAGAGATTTCACTTGACCTGAAATATGACAGAACAATGTCTGAATCATGGAAACGAAGTAGGAAAATAAAACAATCCAATGCTATCCTCGTATTTTCCCGAAGTTAAGCTTTAAATACAGTTGACCTGCTCTTACTCAGACTTACTGACTAAAATCTTTACCAGGTGGATGCCTTTCTTCACCCCCGTGTGGGCTGGTTGTGTGTTTTGGCACCAGAGTTACGACTTTGTTAAAGTTTGGTGAGATTGTTGTCGTGGTTAAAGGAAACCATTGTTGACTGTCAGTAGGAAGCAGGAAGCGGTCTCCGGTGTTAATGTTCGATGTTCGGTTGACCCCTGATCTCCTCCATACGCCACCTCACTTCCTTTCTTTCCTCCAGCCAGACAGAAGCCGTAACTGGAATGGCACTCAGTAGAGCGCATACCTCTGCCGATGCCAAGGAAGCACCCTTTTGATTAAATCAATCCAACCAATCCATCCAAGTTTCATGGAAATCCCCTCTGTAGTTTTTGTGTAATCCTGCTGACAAACCAACCAGCTCAAGACAGGAATGGTACTCAGTAGAGAGTATACCTCTGCCAAAACCCAACAGTCTCCATTTGTACTCACTCATAGACATGCCTGATTCTTTTCATCAAGATCCATTCATAAATTATTGAAAAAACAAACAAACAAACAAAAAAACCGTCCTAGCTCTCGTAATGTTAAAGAAATTCAGAAGAAAATCCGGGATCTGCTCCAGAAGTCACTGGTGTCTATTCTGGGCTGAGGCCCATCCTCCATTCAAGTTTCATGGCAACCTGTAGAGAGTATACCTCTGCCAAGACCCAAACAGTCCCATTTGGACTCACTCATGGACACTAGTCTCCTAAGTATGCCTGATTTTTTTTTTTTAAATCAAGATCCTTGCACTATTCCAGGAGGAATTTACAAAAATATCAAAAAACATCCTTTGTTGCAACATTGAAGAAAACCAGAAGAAATTCCTGGTTCTGCTCCAGAAGTTACTGGGGTCTGTTCTGGGCTGAGACCGACCCTCCATCCAAGTTTCATGGAAACCGAGTTTTTGTGTAATCCTGCTGACAAACCAACAAACAGACACACCGACACGGGTAAAAAGATAATCTCCTAATTTGTCCGATTCTACAGAAAATGTTGCTTCGGTTTTCAGGATTAAGCAGCACATGCGGTCTGATATCTTCGTGTTTTTCTGTTTTCCTGAGAATTGAAGCATAATTAATGTTGTTTCAGGACCATCAGCACAACCAACCAATCGCGTCATAGCTTTGTGACTCTGGAAAAAGAGCATTAAAATGGAGGAGGGGAAGGTGACGTTATTTTCCGTAACGTAACCACATCTTTTTGTGGCTCCAAACCAAAACACTACAGACAGCTGCAAAAGAAACAGGAAATCAGAAGTGAACTAAAAATAAAATCAGGTGTAATTCAGTGAGCACAAAAAGGGAACTGTTGGCTGAGGTTTGTCATTCTAGTCTTTTGTCGGTTTGTCAGCAGGATTACACAAAAAATACTCAAAGGATTTCCACAAAAATTGGTTGAAGGATGAGTCTCAGCCCGGAATAGAGCCCGATGACTTTTGGTTTGGATACGGATAAAAATCAGGCACATATAGGTGGCTTCTATCTGCAGTATGAGTACAATTTGATGTAGATGGAAATAAAAACCTGGATCAAGCTGATTTAATATTTTTATCTGATACTGGATTAGCCTTGAGTGAAGGTATGCTCTCGGCTCCACAAATCAAGTGCCGTGTAGTTTCAGGGGTTTAAGTCTTCATGTCTGTGCTCAGTAAAGTGATGCTTGCATGTACAGTACGTATGTGCAGTATGTGGGTGTAATGTAAAACTCGGCGTTTGCATGTGTGCGTCCATGCTTACTGCCTGTGTGGGAGCTGGACGAAGGTGTTGGAGAAACATAAACAAGCAGTGACAGAAGCAATAAGCTGAGTGTGAAGGAAACCAGATGTGAGCAGAGAAAGATCCTGAAAAATATTATGACTAACGTTCTTCTTCGTCCGCCCTCTTCTTCTTCCTCCTCTAAGCGGAGTGATTCGTTTGTATCTGGACTGACTGGATCAGAAGAACAGTCACCCGAGGCTGAGTGTCTTTACCAGATTCTGATATTTGCCGCGTCTGGTGCAAAGACTCGGACGTCTTCGGCGTACCGAGTGTTGGATCAGGTCCGCAGCAGTGCGGTGTGGGTTGGGTGAAGCTGGCCAGTCGAGAGAGATTAAGTTACTGTGAAAGCCATGAGCGTGTGTAAACTAATCCATCCTCACCCAACTGCCGGGCATAGTCCACAATCCACAGCATGTCTCGAGGCATTCCCTCCTCATGTCTGCGTCCGCTCCCCCTCGTATACCATCGCCACGAAGGAAGTCCAGAGTTTCTCTCTTTATGCAAGACACAGTTTATATTCATCACTCTTTTTTTGGGGGGGCTTTTATTCTGAAAACCCTTTGTGACATCTGTGCTTGATGTGATATAAGTTAATCGTACTTACCTTTAAAATAAACTCTCTCAGTGTTATTGTACTCGTTACCTGATATTTTATGTGGTAAGAGTTTAAAGGAATAGTTCACCCAAAAATGTAAAATGAAAAATGTGCTGATGGAAAGCCGGGTAAAGTTATAACCCTTTTTTTTTTTAAAGATGGTGTGATGAGAGTAATAAGTAAATAACGTCTTTTCAAATCAATTTGGGATCCGGACGCTTCTAGAGACTTGGATCTTGCAGGATGAGCTGGTTTTAAAACAAGTCCTCAAATAATTCAGTTGTTTTATCTTTTTGCGGTGAAGCTCCAGTAAAGTCTTGTGGACATGAATTTTTCCATCAGCGTGATGGTCATGAGACAGTGACTGAATTTAAAATATCATGAATTGCTGTAGAAGAAATTTGCCAAAAGTTTATAAAGAAGTTACGATGTGCTCAACATTAAACATCTACAGGTTAATGCAGCATTAATACAAAATGAATCCAGATTTAAAAGGAAAACACAGATGGGGAACATTTTACTTTTACTTCTCATATTTTCAGTAATTTATACTAATTATACTTATGTACTTTTTAATTACAGGAGTTTACTGGTGGAGTATTTTCACAGTATTCATTAATACTTTACTTCACTTCCTGTCACATTTTACAGTGTATGTGTTTTATGTTATTGTGTATTAATAATTTTGACTGCATATACAAGGAAATATTCACTATCCAATTAATTTTAAGATCAGTTTGTCTGTTGAACTGTGAATAAACACAATCAAAAGTCCCACATGACATTTTAGATTTATTGATTTGTCCATAAGAAACTAAAAACTTAAAAATGCAATGATAGAAAATAAAGAAAAGCTGCAACCAGGAGGCTAAATGTTCATCTTTTTTTCTTACTAATCAACTGAAACAATTATTTGATTATTAAATATGTTGCAAAAACTTTTTATGTGAGCTGAAAAATGTATTCATTTAAATGCTCTAAAGGCTGAAAGTATTGATTACAATTATTTTTATTATTATTATTATTATTATTATTATTATTATTATTATTATTATTTCTTAAATCACAATTAATTAATTAATTGTTTGGTCTATAAAAATGTTGAGCCATTCAGTTTAATGTCATAAAAGACTAAATCATCAAATATTCAGCTAAAACCAGTGATTCATTGGTTTAAATATATATATATATATATATATATATATATATATATATATATATATATATATATATATATATATATATATATATATTTATATATTTTTATTTATATATATATATATATATATATATATATATATATATATATATATATATATATATATATTTTAAATCAGTTTTAATGTTTTTAATTTATTTCTTTAGAATAATAAGTTTATAATGTTAGATGAGAAAAAAACATGATGAATCTAATATTGTTTTTTTTTGTTTGTTTGTTTTTTTAGTGGGGTTGAGATACAGGAAGTGATTTGAGGGCAAACATTGAATATAATTAAAACTATTGGAGGAAACATTTTAAAGCTGCAGGTCAGTTTTTCAAGGGATCAATTAACCGGTTTATTATTTCACCTGAACTGTTTAAAGAAAAGAGTCAGTAAAGAAAAAAACATGAGATATATCATTTGAAACCTTCGGGTAAGATTCCAAACGCCGCCGAGCTGCTTAAGATGCCGATCGTGTCACGATGTGGCTGCACGCCGGAGCTGCAGGTTGAGGTCATTCTTACGAGGAGGGTCAGAGGTCGCGACCCCCACCTGGACGCTGGTGTCCCCCCCCCCCAGCTGACACATCATAAACACCCAGAATCATCCAAAACACTGACATCTGTCTCTGCCCCGACTCTTGTGTTTTTATAATCATATGAGCGTCTCTGTGGGAGGATGTTTGATGGTGATGCGAGTCGGTTTAATGCCAGCAGATCGAACCAAACCAGGCAGCAAGCGGACCAACAGTCCCCCCCCCCCGACCTCCGCCATGTTCCCTTGTCTGAGTCGGGGTCGGAGGGTAAGTGTTGTCACATGGTCGGCATAGCTCGCCTAATGACTGACAGGTGGACACGAGAGCTGAACTCTGACTCTGGATGCCACGGAGACGATTCAGAGGCGCCCGCTGAGCAAACAGGAGGACGCGTAGCTCTGATTCTGTCCACGCACACATTAAAATGAACAAAGAACAAACCGGTACAAAAAAAATTGACGCCGGGAAAAAATGTTGGCACTTAAAAGTATGAAAAACTGGAACGAACATCTGTAGTTTCATGTAATTTTCCCAGTTTATTTACCAGATCTTCCCTTGTTTTTATGAAAGTCATTAAGATATCCACAAAATGACAAAAACAGACTGAATGATTACATGTCTGATTTAAAATAACGTTAAAAAAATCTGTAAATAACATTTTTTTTTCCACATAGAAATACTTTCAAAATGTTCAAGTTTAATACTGAAATTACAAAAAGAGAATTAGATAGAATTGGTTCTGAAGTTTACACAGATTTGACAGTTTTAAACGTCTCGTGTCTCGGTGGTAAAAGGAAACACGTATCAGCGAGGGAACAGACTTTGGCACAACACCTGAGCGCTCACCTTCGAGGCGTGCTTCACCTCAGTTTCTATCACTCCGCCTCTTCAGCTTCCTCGCCTCCTCCGTCAGCGAGCTTCTTTTTCTTTTCCAGTTATTCCAGTTGTCTCATACGTACCCGGGGATAGTTACTGGGGAAAACAATGCCTCTTCTTATGTTTGTTGTGCTGTAGCAGACGCACATCCTCACTGGTCGACCTTCATTTTTGTGGCCTGGTTGCAGATTGAATGGCACAGTGAAAGCGAGGTTTATAGATACCTAGTCTCTGCACAGACGGTGTCATTTTCTACGGCCATCTCACTTCGCAGTCAGAAATTAAGTTGCGTGTCGCCAGTTTAAAAGATTTAAGTCTTTTAAATCACTGAACACCTCGATGATCGTGATCAACCAAAACAGAAACCAAGGAACCTAAAAGAGGAGGTAGAAGAAGACGAGTCGCTGTGTCACCGAGTCTCTTGGGCCGGACTGTTTTATAGAAGTCTATGAGAGATCCATGAAGAAACACACTAAAACCAGAAAATGAAAGAACACACATCAGAGATGAGATTAACTACTCATGCAGTAATGTCCATCTCCTGTGTCTACATTACCTCCAAACAAGTTAAACGTGTTGAAGGAACAATGATAATATGTTGGCAAAGTTGCACATTTGCAACAACAGATGCAGCTTTGTGTTTTCCAGGAATCTCAGCTGCTCTCTGTTGGTTCTTTCAAACTGGGGCAGTTGTTTCCTCTGACACTTGGTTTCATGTGTTCACTCTAAACCAAACTAATCAGTACGACAGATCAGTTCAGAGAAATCAGGTTTAAATCCCAAAACTGACCTTATAAGCCTCCACTGGGTCATTAGGACGTGTTTATGGTCTTTTTATGGATGTAACTATTGTGATGTAACTGCAGTTTTTACACTCCCCTAATTGAGTCGAGACAAAGATCTGTGGAGACATTTGTTGATGCTCTTTTGTTAACGAGTCTTTCTCTTCTGGCCGTTTGCACATGCTGGAGATTCATTAATAGAATCAGCTGACAGAAGGAGTATTGTTCCTCTGTCTTCACCGTATCGACCACTGAGGTTATTTAACTCGATGCGGTCCTAACGAGGCAGCGAGGGGCAACAGCCAAAGCTACAGGAAAGGGGTTTAAATGGGCGCTATGTGGTTATGGAGAAGAACATTTTAATATTTACAGTGTTAGTGAGGTAATAATACAAACTCAGACATATTTCATGTTTCCATAAGTGAGTAAACAAGTTTGTCTGAGAGGAAAATAAGATCCCGGATCACTGTTTGAAACTAGAAAGGTGGCAGGGTCCGCCACATGTAAACAAAGTGAAAGTCTCTCTAAATTAAAACTTGTCTCCAAAACTACGAAGTCCACCTTTAAAAAACTATGTAACAGAATTTTTAAAGGTGTAAAAGTTTTTTACAGACTTCATTTTAAGTATTTTTGTGCAGTTTTACATAATAAACCATCTCCAGCTACTGAAATTGTTTTCGCTGTATAGCTCCAAAAATGTTTTGTGGACTATAAAAACTTCCCCTGACTTTCCATCAACATTGAGTTGAGATCATGACTGAATTTTTAATTTTTTTTTTGCAAAAGTACAAAAGTTGTAGCTTCAAAATAAAGACCCGGAAGTATTTATTGTTGTTTAATTATTGTTGATGCATTAATGTGAGTGTATATACTGCTGGGTGGATCAGTAAAGCTTCATCTTCATCCATAAACAACACATCAACATGTATTTATTGATTACATTTTGGATCATTCATCTGAAACTGCTCATCGGATAAATGTCATGGAGTGAAAAGTACATTATTTCAGTCTGAGCAGTCGAGCAGTGGAAGTGTAAAGGAGCGGAAACACACAACTGTACTCGAGTAAATGTACTTTAGTTACTTTCCACTGGTCGTCTCTCGGTCTTTCCAGCTTTGACTGCAGCTTTAAAGCGACGAAAGTTAGTCAACAGAATCCCCGAAGTCAGAACTGCTCCAGATATCAGTGAATGAGCCCTCGTCCCCTTAGTCCAATTATATCTGGAGCCTAAGCTAACCTATGCTATTACCGCTAACCGGAGAGCAATCAGACCGTGGCGGGGTCCGCCAGACTGGTGTATTTTTAGAAAGTCTCATCAACATAGATGATTACTAGCAATACAAAAGAGTGTGTGTGTGTGTGTGTGTGTGTGTGTGTGTGTGTGTGTGTGTGTGTGTGCAGAGTCGTATAGTGGAAACCACAGGGGGGCGACTTTGAGGTTGTAACTGGGGAGGAACTGGGTTGGTTTATTTCTGGAGCATGTGTCGCTCCGGTCCAGGGACCAACAGCTGAGCATGTGCCAGAGCAAGGGCAAGTCATGATGTCTGTCCCTGCAGTAATGACCAGATGCAGGTTCTGATAATCAACTTCGCTGCCGACCTTCAACACACACACACACACACACACACACACACACACACACACACACACACACCCTGCAACACGATCCCCACAGTGTGTGTGTGTGTGTGTGTGTGTGTGTGTTTCTGGGCCTTTTATTACTGCGTCACTTTCATTTTATCTCCCTCAGAAACTTCAAACGTCTGTAACACAGGAAAAAAAAAAAAATAAAAAAACCCACCGAATCCTCTGCTCTGTCATTGTGTGATTGGCTCAGGCTATTACCAAAGCAAATTGGGTTAGCTAACCACCGTCCTCTTAATCATCCGAGCAGCGGACAGAGACAGATGAAAAGTAAAGCGGGCGATGTTTTCATCCAGAGACCTTCGTCTAGATCAACATGTGAAGGTCTGCGGGGAGCCAAATAACAGGGAACTCAAGAGGATCCGCCTCGAGGGCTTTGTGGTCTGTTTCCTGCATCTGTGTTGCAAACAGAAGCTCTTATTATTTCAACACATGTATCATCATCATCATCGTATGGGATTTCACACTGTTACTCTGATGTATTATGTCTGGGTTTGACCCACATGTGGTTTTAATCGTGACAAGTTTCCCTCATCAACTCACCTTATCGTTGTTTGTTGCCAAGCTGCTTTTCATCTTCCTGTTTAAAGTCTATAAATCTTTTCAGGCATTTGGACTAAATTAGAAAATCGTGACAAAGACTGACAGAAACCGGAATTTATCCAAGCAAAGAAAATCTGATTTGTGGGTCAGAGTAAGAGTCATGAATGAGTGACGCCCTCTGGTGGTTTATAAATAAAACTGGATGGAAGACGTGTCCACACTCAAACAACGTGAGACAGAAACAGGAAAAAAAAGAGTAAAATTAAATAAATATCATGAAAGCCAAACAATTTGATTCAAAACCCAACAGTTGTGAGTGACGACATGTATGGGGGCCTAAAATTGTCATATTAAATACATTTATACCGTTTTGTTTTTTTATACAGTTTTGACTCACTGGTGGTTTTGAACGTGAGTAATTTAAGTGAAATGTAGCCCTCAGTCACGCCAAACTACATTTAAACCAATTGAAACATGGCTAAAAGGAGATGAAATATGACTAAAAAGACATAAAAAATATATATGAAAGAGATGCAACATGATCTTATAACTGCAAAACATCCACAAAGAGATGAAAACTATTTAAATTAAACCCTCAAAGCTGTCAACAAAAAGTTCTTAACTCAGTATAAAATCAATTGACGGAAATACAAAGGACATGTAGATGTGATGAGACATAATACAACAAAAAAAAGACTAAACAAGAAGTAAAACGACATCAGAAGAGATGCAACACGATCATAAAGCTGCTGACATCTTCACAGAGAAGCAAAGTGTCAACCTGCGTGGAGGACTGAAGCTGCCAAAATCAAAACTAAATAAATGTATAATGTTTAAATTGAGCAATTTTAGTGACATTTGTAATTACTGGGACACCATTTTACTTCACTTCACTTTGGAAAGAACGACTTCTGTAAATCGCGTCCAGCACTGAACTAAACTACAAGTCTTGACTGAATGAAGCTGGAATGTCTGCTCAGATCGGTGTGAATGTTCTGATCAGCTGTTCAGTGTCAACATACCTTCAGGCTATAAGGAGACTCATAATGGAGTGACGCCCCCTGGTGGGCTGCTGAGGTACCGATAGGAAGCATGTGGGGCGACAACTTGCAGTAATGTTTAAAACTAAAAAGTAGTAAACTGGAAAATATGAAGGACATTTAGACCACAGTCCACACTGGAGTCTGGTCTCAGCCCAGAATGGACCCTATTAAGTTTTGGTACTGATCCGGATAAAGGGGGAGATCCTTACTTTTTTTTTCTCACTTTCTTAAAAAAAACTAGATACTGCGTCTCTACTTTATGTTTTAGGGAATAACACATGGATGTTGATGGAGAGAATCATAAGAATTTATGTGGCTGAGTGAGTACAAAAGGCGACTCTTCAGCCTTGGCGGAGGTTTGCACTCGTGGTAAATCTCGTGGTGGCGCCTGAGGAAAAGTCACAGAAATTATTAGTTCTCAGAGCCGTGGAAATCTGTTGAGGTGCACCAAACATCACCGTCATCAAAATCATGGGTATAAATTCTGTCACTGGAAGCCTCTTCAGAATAGAAGTCCTCTCATATATCTGATCAGTTGCTAGGATGTGAAAAACACAATGTTTTTCATCGCTTTTTCCAATGTAGTTTTGAATTTTTTCCATGCTGTGCTCTTTATTTTTTGGGATTTAGAACAATTTAGTGTGGAGGTGCGGTTGAGGTGAAGGCTTAAAAGACTTACTGGCAAACCAATTTTATTTCATACAAAATAAATAGCACATTTAAACATTCACCTTATGTAAAGAGCAAAAACAACCAGTCAAAACATGAAATGTCACAGCCGACTTTCACGAATGAACAGTTAAGTTTGTCCCAACACTTCTTTAGATGGAAAGATTCGCAACAAAATGATCATCACATATACTGAATACGATCAACTCGACTAACATCAAATTCGTCCAATTCCGAAATGTTCTTGGAGACACTTTTGAGGTGAAATTACAGCACGTTTTATTAAGACGGAATCATGTAAAATGTGAGAATGAAGAGAAGAGCTGCATGATAAACAGGAAAAACTGACTGACTGGAGCAACGCGGCCCATGTCGAACTTTTCAGGCGGTCCGGTCCTTTGACACGATGAATCAAGTATAAACCAACAAGTGCTTAAAGTCCATTCAGACCCTCGAGAGTTAGCTGACCCTTCAGACATTCAGTCACTCAGCTTCTCACGCTGTAGATGATCAATCCAGAAGTCTTCATCAGGAGTCTCCGGTCATAATGGAGAGGAACTCATCCTGGTTTACTGGAAAAGGAAAAAAATAAGTTTATCAGTGAGGGAAGTACAACTAACACAAAACACCTGCTGCATGGTCCAATCCCAGGGTCCGCCGTAACGCTAAGCTCTAGAAAACTGGAACTCAAAGTCCCAATTTCTAAACTCGAGGCAAATCCATCTACCCAGATGTCATTTTCTGTATTGACATCTGGGTAGATGTATGTATGATGACAGTACTTGTTTTAGGAATATTACTTCTTGAGCTCGACGCCCAAATTGTTCCAACAATTTTGAACTTTTCTGAACTACATTCAAAGTGTAACACAACTTTGTTCGTTTGTTAGTTCTTCACGTTTTGTCTCCTTCTAGTAAAAAGGTTTCAGAGGTATCTTCTATGACTGATGTAAGATCTCGACACGTACTTTCACCGTCTCCGTCCGTGTCAAACTCGTCGATCATGCTGCGCAGCTCCTCGTCGCTGACG
The DNA here is from genome assembly GCF_904848185.1 of Acanthopagrus latus. Lineage (NCBI taxonomy): Eukaryota > Metazoa > Chordata > Actinopteri > Spariformes > Sparidae > Acanthopagrus > Acanthopagrus latus. The sequence goes on along the minus strand of NC_051050.1, from coordinate 23,057,899 downwards.
TTCTCCCCGAGTTCTCGAGCTACTCGTCTCAGGTTCCTCAGACTGATCTTTCCTGACTCGTCATCATCAAACAGCTTAAAGGCCTTCATGATCTCCTCCTTTGGGTCTCGCTCCAGGATTCGATCAGTCACTGTGGAAAGATATCAACATATTTACTAAAGAACTGTGGAACAATAGATTTATTCATATTGTGTATCATCCTAGTAGCCACTGACACTTTAACTGTCTGGAGTGAAGGAAAATCTCACCAACTTCATTGAAATCCTCAAATGTTATTTTGCCATTTCCCTCTCTGTCATAGTCTTTGAGAATCTTCAGAACATCCACTTTCTTCACTTCAAAGCCAAGCGCTCGCATCGCCACCTGATGGGATTTTAAAATGGTGATATTAATATTTTTGAAGGGAATAGCTGCCCTCAACATAAGTGTCTGTCACTGCTCACCTTCAGCTCGTGGTAGTCAATTTCTTTATCTTTGTCAGTGTCGAACAACTCGAAGGCCTCTTTGATTTCATGCTTCTGATCCTCGGTGAGCTCTCTCCTTTTCTTGCGCTTGTTTTTGTCTGCTGCGAGATCAGTTCTGGGAAGACAGATATCAGCATTGCGGCAAATCATGTGACACAGTCAGGATCCTCTTTGGGGTCAAAATTTATAATCATGCCTGATGCTATGGAGGCACCATTTAAGGCTACAACTATCAGAAAAACAAAAAAGAGGCAATTTCCTATAATGCTGCTTTATAATAAAATATTTTATGCTACTTAATAATTGGGGGGGTTATTGTGATGAAGGAAATTAGACATGTTTAGTGAAGGCACTTTGTTAGTGATGATTCTTCGATACAGTTCTGCTGGGATCGGTTTTAGACACGCCTTTAATCAGGCAGCCCAGTTTTGAAGGAGGTACAAATTCCAGTCAAATCAAGCACAAGCAGGCCAACTTTCTCAGCCTGTCCTCCTCAGAAAAACAACTATGTCCTGGAGATCGTCTTTAAAAACAACATCTGTTGTGTTTGGTAAACTTTGGGTACAACCTTTTGGTACAATATTGATATATAGCCTTTATTTCTTCTACATGGGCAATGCTGTTATTCATCTCACCCTAACTCAAAATGTAAGCATGCTCTGCTCTAATGTTAACAAATATAATACAATACAAGTAGGTCTACATCTAAAGCTCATGTTAGCTCCTCCAAACTACTATTCCACGTATTGAGAGCCTCGTCTCTTCTTTGTGAATAGGCCTGTAAACTTTGCAAAGTGTGCCTTTAAAGACGAACCATGTCACTTCACTGAAGAGCATCAAACATGGGGAAGTAATGAAGAGGCACTGTTGAGTTAGTCATGATGGCAGCGCTTAAAAATCAACGCATCATCCAAGTTACATCTGCCTAACTTGAAATACTTTAATGAACGTGAAGTCAGGAACGACATCAAGATAAATCACGACGCTTTAATAACTGTGGAGTGTCAACAGTTCACGTTTAACAACATCCACTGCGGCGCTATAAGAGGAAATAATTGACAATTAAGCTTTCAAACACCGAGAAACACTGATGCTAACAGCCAAACATGCTAACGCTAGCTAACCTGAATGAGCTAGCTTTAGCTGTGCGGCTACACTAAAACTTAGCTGTGCTGAATAAATAAAGAGAAGCGGGTGAGACCGACTGATTTACCTTAAGGACAGACTCATGTTGGCCGGGTTTTAAGATCCGTTTTTGACACGTTTTTGTCGTTAAACTCGCAGGAGGACTAATACTGTAACACAACACAACAAATCTGTTTATCCGCTCGTAAACAAGCTTCCTATTGGTCGCTGGTCACCAGGCAGCAGTGACGTGTTCTCTGATTGGCTGAAGTCTCCTCTTTCTTCTTCGTGGAATTCAGTGCATTGCCGCCTTCTTCTGGTGTTTTCTGGGAATCTGACCAATTTATTTGTATTTCTACTTGACTTGAGTTTGTATATATTTTCTGATACGTTTTATGCTTATTTAGAGGGAAGTATTGTTCATTTTACTCCACTACATTAAATTAGAAATATTTATGAGGCAGTGGTGACAGCAGGGTTACAAATAGATAGATACTTTATTGATCCAGAGGCAAATGAAGGTGTCCAGTATTCACTATGAAGCTGACAACAACCTTTGCAAATACAGAAATGAAGAGTGTAAGTACCAACAAAATAGCAAGTTGTGTAAAATGGATTAGGTTGGAAAGATTGAAAAATTAGTCTGTAAAAAAATGTATGCAAGTAAAAAACAGATGAACAGATTAGAACAAATGTCTGTGCAAAACTTTAACAAGTTTATTGGCATTAGGTAACGCCACCAGAGGAATGTCATCCAGGAATATTTTACTTTTACTGTCAGAAGAGGGATTTTTGCCCTCGTTCCTTGCAAAAAAAATAAAATTAAAAAAAGAATAGAATAAAATAAAAATGTCTGTCTTATAATGAAGGCAACACAGCCTAAAAAGTCTAAGTTAGACTGTCAAGATTATTAATAGGCAAACTCTGCATTGGGCTACTTGTGCTTTCAATGTACTTGAACATTGCATTTACATTTCAATAATGCCAAGTTTTGGTGCATTTAAGAAATGACAGAACTAGCCTACCATAAATGAAAACAGAGTAGAGAAATAGAACTATATTTGCAGGCCTACTTAAGTCCTCCCTTTGTTTGTGAAAATGTACAAAATAAAAAAGGACATTCTGCAGCCTAGATTTGAAAACAGTGAGCTAAAACAAATGAATAAAGACACAGTATAGTTTCAATGTATGAAATCAGCATGAATTTTGAATGATTTGTGAAAATGTTGATGAAAACATAATTCAGTCATTTGCAAACATACTGTGTTTTTTTTCTCCATCAACTGGAATGAAGACAAGTAGAAAACACTTTCTGTTCTGGTTTGTTTACTAATTGTTTCAACCATCAGTTTGTTCACACATCCCATCAATAAAATCTGTTAAATGACTCTATAAGCAGTTTGTTTGGGCAGAATCTCAGTTACATACAACAAACTAATGAGTGATCTGCTTACTGATTATGATCATGATAATTACAGTTTTATAGTCTCTCATTTGTAAGCTGATTGGGACAACAACAACGACGACGTCTGGTCTGCCACACAAATGAATGAAAATATTATTATAGATTTATTTTCCAGTGTACAAAGGTGACAAAATAAATAAATATCCATGATGAAGATGAATAAAGACAAATGAGAAAATGTCAAAGCGCTGCCCATAATGTTTGATTGACAGGTGATCTCTGTGCAGTGAAGAAATGCCACAACAATCAGCTCTCAGCAACAATGATAAAGACAAAATATCTATCTAATATCTATTTGAGTTTACACAACTCAGCAGTGGTTTCTGGACAAAGTCCAGCATAGAGAGGCTGAGTGAATGTGGTCTGGACTCTGTGGAGGAGAGTCATGGTGTCAGAGACGCTGTAGAAGGACAGACTTTATTGTGATAAAAGTAATAACTGTCTGTGAAACAATATAATGCCCAAGATTGATCATTTCGCCCAAAATAACTTTCTTCCGTCCACCTTACTTTGCTGATATTCTTGAAGGCAACTGCTACTCCAACTGCTCCCTCGCTTCTCTTCACCTCCCAGTAACAACGTCCAGTCAGACTCTCTCTACTCAGGACCTGATCCCAGTCAGTGAATCTGTCTGGGTGACTAGAATAAGACTGTTCAATGTTCATTCTTGTTGCTTATCTGTTCCCCTCATATGATAACAGACGTCTGTGTGCATGTCTGTGTACAACATACTTGTATTGCGACTTGTAACGAAATGTGCATAATCAGATATTCATTTAGTGATTTTACGACTGGAGCTGATCTCGGCTGCACATTGGCCATTTGTTGTCGAAGTTAAAATATTTGACTTTGTTTTCTCCATCAGCTTTGTATGATAACCTGGAATGACGACTAGTAGAAAACACTTTGTTCATGTGTGTTTATTCATTTTATAAACCTTCAGTTTGTTCACACATCCCATCAGTAAAGTCTGTTAAATGACTCTTGTTCAGTGATTTCATGTACAGATTCACTTCATCCACACAGTCAGTTTTTTTAGCATCATCTCAGCCATGGACAAGTAATCAATGAATGATATTCTTATTGATTCTGATCATGACAATTACAGTTCAATGATCACTTATCTGTACGTCGATTTGGACAATAACAACAACATTTGGTCTGCCAAACAAATAAATGTGAATGTGATTTTAGGTTTCTTTACAAATGTACAAGAAGGTGACAACTAAATATCTACGATGAAGGAAACTCTGCTGCTTTATCTCAAACAACAACATACAAATCAATCAAAACAACTGACAGGTGATCTCTGTGCCGTGAAGAAATGCCACAACAATCAGCTCTCAGTAACAAACATAACAAAACAGGACAAAATAAGAAAATAAGTTCAAGGATTCAAACACAGACTTTAACCCACTGTCCCTGAAATGACTTCTGTTTATTTGATTTTACACAACTCAGCAGTGGTATAACGATCAAGCCAAAGTCCAGCATAGAGCGGCTGAGTGAATGTGGTCAGGACTCTGTGGAGGAGAGTCATGGTGTCAGAGACGCTGTAGAAGGACAGAATACCTGCACGGTGATCCAGGTACACTCCAACTCTGGAGGACTCAGGACCTGAGACGGGAGTGTCGATATTGTTGTACCAAAAGTCACAACTGTCATTGGAGCAATATAACGACCAGGATTTGTCATTACATCCAAATCTACATTCATCCGACTCCCGTGCTCTGCTGATAGTCTTGTATGCGACCGCTACTTCAACTCCTCCTCCTTCTCTCCACTCCACCTCCCAGTAACAACGTTCAGTCAGACTCTCTCTACTCAGGACCTGAGGACACCCAGTGAATCTGTCTGGGTGACTAGAATAAGACTGTTTAACTTCCTTTCTTTTTACTTTTCTGTTTCCCTCAGACAATTGCAGACGTCTATTTGCTGTATTTGGATCCAGTGTGATTCCACATGAATATTTTAAGAATCCAGCTCTGGTCTTGGGCTCTGGTTGTGGCAGTAAAACATCCACTTGAGTCACTGTCAGTGAGATGTTGGTCCATGTGTCTCTCAGGACGTCCTGTAGTGTGTCTCTGAGCTCTGACACAGCTGCTGTCACATCCTCAAAGTAGTTGAGAGGACGGATGTTGATGCTGGACGAGTGTGTAGACTCACTGAGTGCTGACAGTGAGGGGTAGTTGTGTAGAAACTGGTTGTGATCCTCTGTGTGTGAGAGCTTCTTCAGCTCAGCGTCTTTCCTCTTCAGCTCAGTGATCTCCTGCTCCAGCTTCTCCTGAAGCTCTTTGACTCGACTCACTTCAGTTTCCTGCTGGGATCTGACCTGCTGCTTCACATCAGAGCGTGTTTTCTCCATGAGACGGATCAGCTGGGTGAAGATCTTCTCACTGTGCTTCACTGCTTTATCAGCAGAGCCATTGATGGCCTCCACCTCCTGTTGAAGCACCTTCACATCTTTCTCTCTGTCCTGGATTCTCTGCTGGATGTTGTGTCGACTCCCCTCCAGCTCTCTCTGCCTCTCAGTCCTCTCTGCTGCAGCTGACACTGTGTCGTGGCCTTTATGTTCGTCCATGGAGCAGAGATAACAGATACACTGCTGATCAGTACGGCAGAACATCTTCATCACCTCATTATGACGAGAGCAGATATTGTCCTGGAGCGTCATGGTTGGCTGCACCAGCTTGTGATTCTTTAACTGAGCCACATCATAATGAGGCTGGAGGTGTTTCTCGCAGTAAGAGACCAGACAGACCAGACAGGACTTGAGGGCTTTCAGTTTCCTCCCAGTGCAGAAATCACAGGCCACATCTTCAGGTCCAGCATAGCAGTGATCAGCAGGAGCAGCTTGGAGTTCAGTCTTCTTCAGCTCCTCCACTAAAACTGCTAACATGGTGTTTTTAACCAGGACAGGCCTCGGTGTGAAGGTCTCTCTACACTGAGGGCAGCTGTAGATCCTCCTCTCATGCTCTGTGTCCCAGTGATCTTTAATACAGTTCTTGCAGTAACTGTGTCCACAGGGAATAGTTACCGGATCCTTCAGTAGATCCAGACAGATCGAACAAGAGATAGTTTCCTGGTCCAGCTGAACTCCTTTTTGTGCCATTTCACCTCTCAATGCAAACGACTGTCTGACTTTCACTTCTTGATAACTGAAACTAGTTTGAGCTCTGATCTGAACAGCATGTGTCGCTTCAGTGACTTGTGCCTGTCTGCTCCTGCATGTTGGTCACACCCATCCATGAGCTGTAGATCTGAAGGGGAGTGAACAAGGAAACAGTTGAACAGAGTGGAGCTCGCTGTGTTTGAGAGCAGGAAGAAGAAGGAGGGGTTATTCCACTTTGATCCATTTCAGGAAGAGGAGCGAGTTGAGAGAGACATTGTGTGTTGAGCACTTGTAATTAAATTGGTTATAAATTTGATTGATCGATCAATTCTCAACACACTGCAACTGTTTCTTAGTACAAATCAATGTCTACTCCTGTAGACTAGTGGGGTTAAATGTGAAAACTTTCGGCTGAAGTTTTTCAAGATGTGAAACTGAAATAACATCACTGTCCAAATTATGCTGAAGTGAATATTGCACATTTATCAATGTTTCGCAACAGTACACAGACTCACACGGGGCACCATATATGGGGCTATAACATTCATAGGGAGTTTGGGGTTAAATTTGGCTATCAATAACAATTCATTATTACCAGGGATGATTATTAATTATGATAGATAATAAGATACCATTTCATTAGATCACGACGGGGCAGCACCCTTGAAGAAGGGCAAGATGGCCAACTCTGATTAATAATTAACCTGATAACTACAGCCAGTATTACCATAACAGCTAGTAATGATCGAAGGAAGGATATTGGAGTAGCTGACAGAGTCGATGTTGTCAACATCCACTGTTACACAATATTAAATAGACAGCATGAATGGAGGTTCAAAAGTCTTTTATTTAACACAAAGATGAAAACACACAATCTGACTAACATGTACTATATACAGTTGTGTGTGTGTGTCTGGGAGAACAAAGAAACAATGATGGTGCTCACATTGCAAAGGCCCTGAGTCTGTGTGAAGCTTAAATCCACTTGTGTCAAAAAATAAGAAACTGATGAATGATCTTCTTATTGATTATGATCGTGATGATCACAGTTTTACAGTGTCTCATTTGTAAGTTGATTTGAACAACAACAACATTCGGTCCGCTAAAGAAATACTTGTAAAACATTTAGAGCACAGAGACGTTTACACTTTCATACAGAGAAATGTCAGTTCAGATAAACAAAAGTCACCATGAATATTGAGAACCTCAGTGTCTGAACAGACGCATGAAGGAGCATCGCCTAAAGAAACGCAAACATTTACAGAAACATACAGAAAGTCCCGCCCATAATGTTTGATTGACAGGTGATCTCTGTGCAGTGAAGAAATGCCACAACAATCAGCTCTCAGCAACAAACATAACAAAATAGAACAAAATAAAAAAATAAGTTCAAGGATTCAAACACAGAGTTTAACCCACTGTCCCTGAAATGACTTCTGTTTATTTGAGTTTACACAACTCAGCAGTGCTTCCAAAGCCAAGCCAAAGTCCAGCACAGAGCGGCTGAGTGAATGTGGTCTGGACTCTGTGGAGGAGAGTCATGGTGTCAGAGACGCTGTAGAAGGACAGAATACCTGCACTGTGATCCAGGTACACTCCAACTCTGGAGGACTGAGGACCTGAGACGGGAGTGTCGATATTGTTGTACCAAAATTCATAACTGTCATTGTTACAATCTAATGACCAGGATTTGTTATTACACCCAAATCTACATTTATCTGAGTTCCCTGCTCTTCTGATATTCTTGTATGCGACTGCTACTTCAACTCTTCCCCTTCTCCTCCTCACCTCCCAGTAACAACGTTCAGTCAGACTCTCTCTACTCAGGACCTGAGCCCAGTCAGTGAATCTGTCTGGGTGACAAGAATAAGACTGTTTAACTTCCTTTCTTTTTACTTTTCTGTTTCCCTCAGACAATTGCAATGTTGTTTTTAACCAGGACAGGCCTCGGTGTGAAGGTCTGCCTACACTGAGGGCAGCTGACGATCCTCTTCTCATCTTCTCCATCCCAGAAGCTTTTAATACAGTTCATGCAGTAGCTGTGTCCACAGGGAGTAGTCACTGGATCCTTGAGTAGATCCAGACAGATCGAACAAGAGATAGTTTCCCGGTCAAGCTGAACTCCTTTCTGTGCCATTTCAACTCTCAGTGCCAACTACTGTCTGAGTTTCACTGTCTTATACCTTTCTTATGGGAGGAGTAGTTGTAGATAGTTATCAAGCTTTTCCACATTCCAGGATGATGAGCAGCTATGTGAATCTGAAAAATGTCCCCCATTTTTCATAAAGGTCATTTATATCCTTATTCACTCACTTTAATTGGAATCTGATTAAAAAATAAAATGACAACTTGCTATACAAACTGAAAAAGAAAATAAAAAGCTAAATGGGATCTGATGAACAGCTTTTTTGTCATGTTTTATTCTCATGGGTGACTTTCACATTTACCAATTAAATATTTCAACATAACATCTTTGACACTTCTTACTTTGAGGCAAACCAGCGTTTAAATCCTCAGATGTGTTGCAACAGATCTCAACCGAAAAGTGATTTGTTGCAACTGTTAATCTGTGGTGGCATGGACAGAGTGGAGCTCGCTGTGTTTGAGTTAAGGGAGAAAAATGATGATCATCTAGTCTTTCCACATTCCAGGACAAGGAGCAGTTTTGTGAATGTGAACTTTGTTTCCTCACTTATAACAAAACCTGCTGCACATTTGAAAATATTTCAATTATTACTAGTAAAATGCTTCCTCGCTTTTCAGACATTGCTGATCTTTATCCAACTATTCCTCAACGTCGGTTCAGTTTTATTTTACTTTACTTTTACTTTATTTAAACAAGCACATGTATTAAATACTTAAGTCAGTGCTTAACTTTACTTTGTTTGACGTAATGTTTTCTAACATATTCATTTGAAAGATTGGTGAGAAAAATGTTCAATTTCACGATATCACCCTGAGCAGGGATGAAATATAATTTACTAAAGTACTGTACGCTATAAGCTTCGCTATGTTACTTGTTCTTGGTCTCTTCAGATACCACTGTTTGACCTGTGCTCGCCACACCCAAAGTTCAGTTTGGTTAATGCACTTATTTATTTCTCATTTAATCAAATCATTAATCATGTTATACACCAATGCTCTGTGCCAGTAGATTACGTGTGATCTATCTTAAATCAAACCACAGTCGAGGTTCCGGCCTGCACAGAAAAATTTATTATAAATATGTGGGGTCTTCAAATGTGTTTAACTTATGTGCGTAGTTACAGCAGTGTAGTCTAAATGGTTGATATTCGGGGTGCAGATATTTTATACTTTCATTGGGTCCAGCCTGTAACATTGATGCTGCATTAGGGTCACATGAGAAAGATGGGAGAGAAGAGATTCTACTTTACAAATATTATTCACATCAGATCCCAGTTTGTGAAAAGGATTTGGGAATGTGAGATGAGAAGCTGCAGGTTAAAATTGTGTGATTTCTTGACTTCTAGTGAAACAACATAAGTTTGTATGTACAACTTGTAACCAAATGTAAATAATCAGATATTCATTCAGTGATTTTACGACTAGAGCTGATCTAGGCTGCACATTTTCCATTTGTTGTAGAAGTTAAAATATTTGACTTGTTTTGTTTTCTCCATCAGCTTTTTATGATATCCTGGAATGATGACACATAGAAAAAACTTTGATTATGTTTGTTTATTAATTTAATAAACCTTAAGTTTGTTCACACATCCCATCAGTAAAGTCTGTTAAATGACTCTTGTTCAGTGATTTCATGTACAGATTCACTTCATCCACACAGTCAGTTTGTTTCAGCAGAATCTCCGTTACATGCAAGAAACTAATAAAAGATCTGCTTATTGATTATGATCATGATAATTACAGCTTATTAGTCCCTAATTTGTAAGTTTGGACAACACCACCACCAACAACATTTGGTCTGCCAAACAAATGAATGTGAAAATGATTTTAGATTTTTTTCAAGAATTTACAGGAACATGACAACAAAATATCTACGATGAAGGAAACTCTGCTGCTTTCTCTCAAACAACAACATACAAATCCATCAAAACAACTGACAGGTGATCTCTGTGCAGTGAAGTAATGCAACAACAATCAGCTCTCAGTAACAAACATGAAGACAAAATAAGTTTAAGGATTCAAACAAAGAATTTAACCCACTGTCTCTCAAAAGACTTCTGTCTACTTAAGTTTACACAACTCAGCAGTGGTTTCTTGATAAAAAGTAAGTCCAGCATAGAGCGGCTGAGTGAATGTGGTCTGGACTCTGTGGAGGAGAGTCATGGTGTCAGAGACGCTGTAGAAGGACAGAATACCTGCACTGTGATCCAGGTACACTCCAACTCTGGAGGACTGAGGACCTGAGATGGGAGTGTCGATATTGTTGTACCAAAATTCACAACTGTCACTGTTCCAAAATAATGACCAAGATTTGTCATTGAATCCAAATAAACTTTCTCTCGTCATCCCTGATCTGCCGATAGTCTTGTATGCGACCGCTACTCCAACTGCTCCCCCTCGACTCTCCACCTCCCAGTAACAACGTCCAGTCAGACTCTCTCTACTCAGGACCTGAGCCAAGTCAGTGAATCTGTCTGGGTGATTAGAATAAGACTGTTCATCTTCCATTGCTGTTGCTTTTCTGTTCCCCTCAGATAATAACAGATATGTGTTTGCTGTGTTTGGATCCAGTGTGATTTCACGTGAATATTTTAAGAATCCAGCTCTGGTCTTGGGCTCTGGTTGAGACAGTAAAACATCCACATCAGTCACTGTCACTAAGATGTTCCTCCACATCTCTCTCAGGACGTCCTGTAGTTTGTCTCTGACCTCTGACACAGCTGCTGTCACATCCTCAAAGTATCTCAGAGGAGAAATATTGATGCTGGATGAGTGTGTAGACTCACTGAGTGCTGACAGTGAGGGGTAGTTGTGTAGAAACTGGTTGTGATCCTCTGTGTGTGAGAGCTTCTTCAGCTCAGCGTCTTTCCTCTTCAGCTCAGTGATCTCCTGCTCCAGCTTCTCCTGAAGCTCTTTGACTCGACTCACTTCAGTTTCCTGCTGGGATCTGACCTGCTGCTTCACATCAGAGCGTCTTTTCTCCATGAGACGGATCAGCTGGGTGAAGATCTTCTCACTGTGCTCCACTGCTTTATCAGCAGAGCCATTGATGGCCTCCACCTCCTGTTGAAGCAGCTTCACATCTTTCTCTCTGTCCTGGATTCTCTGCTGGATGTTTTGTCGACTCCCCTCCAGCTCTCTCTGCCTCTCAGTCCTCTCTGCTGCAGCTGACACAATGTCGTGGCCTTTATGTTCTTCCACAGAGCAGAGATAACAGATAGACTGCTGATCAGTACGGCAGAACAACTTCATCACCTCATCATGATGAGAGCAAATGTTCTCCTGGAGCTTCTCAGTGGGCTTCACCAGCTTGTGGTGTTCAAACATAGGTGATTCATAATGAGGCTGGAGGTGTTTCTCGCAGTAAGAGGCCAGACAGACCAGACAGACCAGAGAGACCAGACCAACCAGACAGGACTTGAGGACTTTCAGTTTTCTCCAACTGCAGAAATCACTGGCCACATCTTCAGGTACAGCATAGCAGTGATCAGCAGGAGCAGCTTGGAGTTCAGTCTTCTTCAGCTCCTCCACTAAAACTGCTAACATGGTGTTTTTAACCAGGACAGGCCTCGGTGTGAAGGTCTGCCTACACTGAGGGCAGCTGTGGATATTCTCCTCATCTTCACTGTCCCAGTGATCTTTAATACAGTTCATGCAGTAGCTGTGTCCACAGGGAATAACCACCGGATCCTTCAGTACATCCAGACAGATCGAACAGGAAAATGTTTCCTGGTCCAGCTGAACTCCTTTCTGCGCCATTTCACCTCTTAATGCAAACGACTGTCTGACTTTGACTTCCTGATAACTGAAACTAGTTTGAGCTCTGATCTGAAAAGCATGTGTTGCTTCAGTGATTTGTGCCTGTCTGCTCCTGCACTGCACTGCATGTTGGTCACACCCATCCACGAGCTGTAAATCTGAAGGGGAGTGAATGAGGAAACAGAGTGGAGCTCGCTGTGTTTGAGAGCAGGAAGAAGAAGGAGGAGTCTTCAAGCTTTGATCCATTCCAAGAAGAGGATAGGGTTGAGAGAGACATCTTGTGTTCAACACTTGTTAGTGTAGAGGTTTGAACATTTAAGCTAATAGTAGTTTCAGAAAAACAGACACCCCCTAAATTTCTTTGAGCACATTGTGCTGAATTCAAAAGGCCAGTGTTTTACTGAGTGAAGCCAGAGCTAGCTTGTACAGTTAGCGAAGCTAATGCCAATGGTCAGAATGGCTGTAGCTCAGCAGGTAGAGCAGGTCGACTCGTGATCGGAAGGTCGCAGGTTCAAATCCCAGCTCCGACATGCTGAGCTGCATGTCAAAGTGTCCTTGAGCAAGATACTGAACTCCATATTGCTCATCAGTGAGGGCGACTTGTCCAGGGAGTACCCTTCCCTCGCCCTGAGACAAGGCTGGGCGGAAAGGGATAAGCGGTTACGGACAATGACATTACATGAAATGTAATGTGAAAAATGCGCACTTCAGATTAAATCTCTGTATGAGCTGACAGGGGAAAACTATGGATAGAGGAGGTGGACCCAAACCCAGTTAAACGGGAGGCAAGATCAAAGCTGAATGCAAAAATCAAGGTGCATGAAACCAAGGAGGTCCAAAGACCCAAAAAACAAAGCAGCAAAGAAAGCAGCAAGACAAAGAAGCAACAAAACCAATAAGACAAAGTACAACCAAAAAGCAAAGTTCAAATCAAAAAAGTGCAAGACTCAAAGTCCAAAAACACATACCAATGAGAGACTCAAAGTCCAAAAAGACAAAAGGAGCTCAGGAAGGACAAGAGTCCAAACGATGATGGGGGTTCGGGGGGGGGCAACGTCCAAACTAAGCTGGGAGGAGGGAGGCTAAGGTTGAGACACTGAGGAGGCCAACAGTGGGGGCGATGGCTGGGGGCGAAGGCTGAGGCACTCAGGAGGCCGACGCCGAAGATGAAGGCGCTCTGGAGGCCAGCGGCGAAGGTGTGGATCACCGACAGAGGTTCGCATGGAGCTGGTGGCCTGGGAGTCGATGAAGGGTCACTGGCAGCAAATGACCTCGGCCGGGCCTTCGACTGAGGAGCAGGTACTGAACTTGGTATGGGACTCGGCCAGGCCTCTGACCGAGGAGCAGGTACTGAACTTGGTATGGGACTCGGCCAGGCCTCTGACCGAGGAGCAGGCACTGGACTTGGTATGGGACTCGGCCAGGCCTCTGACCGAGGAGCAGGTACTGAACTTGGTATGGGACTCGGCCAGGCCTCTGACCGGTCCTGGATCAGAGGCGCTAACCCAGCATGGCTCCAGGCTGCAGGACAGCAGAGGGGGCAAAGCCCTGGGTGGTGGCAAGGAATAGCAAAGAAGGGCGCCAGACCTCAGGAATGTCACTGCCAGGAATGTTGCTTTCTAGGTGGGGGAACTTTGTAGGCCAGGCAGGTTCCCCAAAAAGGAAACATTTCAGCTGAGGCCGGAGCTGAGGCATGGGCTGGTAGCTTAGCTGTGGCTGAAGCATGGTGGCTAGCCACCGCCTGAGAGTCCAAGCCTTAGAGGTTGGCAACCAAAGCCTTTCTGAGTTTAGCCAGCTCTGCTGGGAACAATACAGACAGAGGGAGCCAGAGGAGAGAACATAGGAGAAACTTAAGAGGGTCATGGAAAATCAAAACAAGACATGATACAAAGACATAATTCCATAATCAGAACATAAAAGACAAGACTCTACCGACATGACAACAGCAGTATCTTGTGCTCCCTTTCTTCATTGTTCCACAGCTTGTTTGCTGCTGGCCCAGGTTCCCCTAGGCCTGAGGCTGGTAACATTTACAATAGAGCTCATTTCTCATTTTAAACAGTGGTCACTTCAGCTGTTAGGAGGTATAATCTTCTTGGTGTCAGAGACCATGGTGTTGCTTTGGCATACACATTATACATTTGATTGATCGATCAATTCTCACCACACTGCAATAGTTTGTTAGTACAAATCAATGTCTACTCCTGTAGACTAGTGGGGCTAAATGTGAAAACTGTTGGCTAAAGTTTTTCAAGATGTGAAACTGAAATTACAGCACTGTCTAAATTATGCTGAAATTAATATTGCACATTTATGAATTTTTGCCAACAGTACATAGACTCACACGGGGCACCATATATTGTACCTCAACAATAACAGGGAGTTTGGGGTTAAATTTGGCTATCAATAATAATTATTACCTGGGATAATCATTAATTATGATAAATTACAAGGTGCCATTTCCATTAGATCACCATGGGGCACCACCCTTGAGGAAGGGAAAAGATAGCCAACTCTGATTAATAATTAACCTGATAACTACAACCAGTATTACCATAACAGCTAGTAATGATTGAAGGATTTCCCCTTTGTCCCTGACAAAGTAGATGTTGCCAACATTCACTGTTACATAATATTAAATAAACAGCATGATTAAGGGTTCAAAAGTCTTTTATTCAACACAAAGATAAAAACACACAATCTGACTAACCTGTACTACATACAGGTGTGTGTGTGTGTGTGTGTGTGTGTGTGTGTGTGTGTGTGTGTGTGTGTGTGTGTGTGTGTGTGTGTGTGTGTGTCTGGAAGGACAGAGAAACAGTGTTGGTGCTCACATTGCAGCGACTCTGAGTCTGTGTGAATCATAAATCCACTCATGGCAAAAATTGAGAAACTAATGAATGAACTTGTCATTGATTATGATCTTGATAATTGCAGTTTTATAGTCCCTTATGCGTAAGTTGATTTGGACAACAACATCAACAATTGATCTGCTTAAACAAATGTGAATGTGATAACAGATTTCTTTACATATGTACAAGAAGGTGACAACTAAACATCTATGATGAAAGAAGCTCTGCTGCTTTCTCTCAAACAACAACATACAAATCCATCAGACAATTATTTAGATTACAGAGACTTTTACACTTTCATACAGAGAAATGTCAGTTTAACTGAACAAAACTCACAATGAGCAGTGAGAGCCTCCACTTCTGAACAGACACAGGAAGGAGCGCCACTTAAAGACACTAAAATATTTACATAAAGACAAATATGAAAATGTGAAAGTCCCGCCCATGATGTTTGATTGACAGGTGATCTCTGTGCAGTGAAGAAATGCCACAACAATCAGCTCTCAGCAAGAAACATGAAAATAAGTTTAAGGATTCAAACACAGAGTTTAAGCCACTGTCTCTCATATGGCTTTTGTCTATTTGAGTTTACACAACTCAGCAGTGGTTTCTGGATAAAGTCCAGCATAGAGCGGCTGAGTGAATGTGGTCTGGACTCTGTGGAGGAGAGTCATGGTGTCAGAGACGCTGTAGAAGGACAGAATACCTGCACTGTGATCCAGGTACACTCCAACTCTGGAGGACTGAGGACCTGAGACGGGAGTGTCGATATTGTTGTACCAAAATTCATAACTGTCATTGTTACAATCTAATGACCAGGATCTGTCATTACATCCAAATAAACTTTCATCTGGGTCCCCTGATCTGCCGATAGTCTTGTATGCGACTGCTACTCCAACTGCTCCTCCTCTCCTCTCCACCTCCCAGTAACAACGTCCAGTCAGACTCTCTCTACTCAGGACCTGAGCCCAGTCAGTGAATCTGTCTGGGTGATTAGAATAAGACTGTTTAACATTCATTCTTGTTGCCTTTCTGTTCTCCTCAGATAATAACAGACGTCTATTTGCTGTGTTTGGATCCAGTGTGATTTCACGTGAATATTTTAAGAATCCAGCTCTGGTCTTGGGCTCTGGTTGAGACAGTAAAACATCCACTTCAGTCACTGTCAGTGAGATGTTGGTCCATGTCTCTCTCAGGACGTCCTGTAGTTTGTCTCTGAGCTCTGACACAGCTGCTGTCACATCCTCAAAGTACTTGAGAGGACGGATGTTGATGCTGGATGAGTGTGTAGACTCACTGAGTGCTGACAGTGAGGGGTAGTTGTGTAGAAACTGGTTGTGATCCTCTGTGTGTGAGAGCTTCTTCAGCTCAGCGTCTTTCCTCTTCAGCTCAGTGATCTCCTGCTCCAGCTTCTCCTGAAGCTCTTTGACTCGACTCACTTCAGTTTCCTGCTGGGATCTGACCTGCTGCTTCACATCAGAGCGTCTTTCCTCCATGAGACGGATCAGCTGGGTGAAGATCTTCTCACTGTGCTCCACTGCTTTATCAGCAGAGCCATTGATGGCCTCCACCTCCTGTTGAAGCAGCTTCACATCTTCCTCTCTGTCCTGGATTCTCTGCTGGATGTTTTGCAGACTCCCCTCCAGCTCTCTCTGCCTCTCAGTCCTCTCTGCTGCAGCTGACATTGTGTCGTGGTCTTTATGTTGATCCACAGAGCAGAGATAACAGATACACTGCTGATCAGTACAGTAGAACATCTTCATCACCTCGTTATGACGAGAGCAGATGTTCTCCTTCAGCTTCTCTGTGGGCTTCACCAGCTTGTGGTGTTCAAACATAGGTGATTCATAATGAGGCTGGAGGTGTTTCTCGCAGTAAGAGACCAGACAGACCAGACAGGACTTGAGGGCTCTCAGTTTCCTCCCAGTGCAGAAATCACAGGCCACATCTTCAGGTCCAGCATAGCAGTGATCAGCAGGAGCAGCTTGGAGTCCAGTCTTCTTCAGCTCCTCCACTAAAACTGCTAACATGGTGTTTTTAACCAGGACAGGCCTCGGTGTGAAGGTCTCTCTACACTGAGGGCAGCTGTGGATATTCTCCTCATCTTCTCTGTCCCAGTGATAATTAATACAGTTCATGCAGTAACTGTGTCCACAGGGAATAGTCACTGGATTCTTCAGTAGATCCAGACAGATCACACAAGAGATAGTTTCCCGGTCCAGCTGAACTTCTTTCTGCGCCATTTCACCTCTCAATGCAAACGACTGTCTTGGGTTTTTACTTCCTTGGATGTGAAATTAGTTTGAGCTCTGATCTAAGTGATATGAGTTGTCTTCAGACTTGATATCTGAAGGGGAGGGAACAAGGAAATACTGTATATGGACAGAGAGCAACTCACTCTGTCTGTTATCAACCTTTGATTCCTTCCAGGACAAGGAGTCACTCTGTGGAGCTGAACTTTGTTCCCTCATTTACGATAAAACAATTAACTTGTAAAGCATTTCTTGGCCCTTAAGGCTTTGCTGGCACATTTCTTCCAAATCTTCCACATTTTCTGTTCACGTTTCTTTAACTGGTTTAGAGCAGCTGACCGACAATAGAGAGTTATCAAACTAAACTGTCATTAAATATTGAAATTGATGAACTACATTGAAACATTTGTGACGAAACTGTTAAATTTCAGAACATCACCCTGAGCAGTGTCTGAATCTAACCAAGTACATTTATTGCCAGTAAATGTCTTCAGATAATTCAGTATATTTAGTATCAGAAACCTAAAGACTTAATATTTTAACACCATATCTTTACTTTCAATCAAATGTTGGGGTACTTTTCACAACAATGACCCTGAGCTGAACTAGCGTTTCAATCTCTAGACGTGTAGGAATAAATATCATCAAACAGATTATTTCCCGAAGCTGTAAATTCACGATTATGGAAACAGAATGAAGCTCGCTGTGTTTGTGATAAGAGAGAAAAGAGGGCGATTATCAACCTTTGATTCATTCCAGGAAGCGGAGCAGCGCTGTGAATCTAATCTGTGTTTCCCCATTTACAGTAAAACAATAAAACCTGGTGCACTTTTGAAATGTCCTCAGTTTCTAGTCTTAAAATACTTCTTGGCCGTTTGTGCTTTGTTGATATATTTCTCTCACTCTTCTTCAAATTCTCTTCAGTTTTCTTTTACTGGTTAAAAGCAGCTGACTGACAATATAGAATTATCAAAGTTAACTGTCTTAAAATGTTAATATTTGATAATTTTCTGACATATTTACTTTGAAACATTTGTGACACACATATTTAATTTGAGAACATGGGCTCAGTGATGTCACAGCACCGCTGCACCCACATTAAAACCTGGTGAAACTCATTTAATACTGTACCATCCATCCATCCATCCATCATCTGTACACATTATATGTATGCCGCTTAATCCTCTGCAGGGTCGCGGGGCAAAGATTCAACCACACTGACGGCATTCATTTTAATGTCATGTCATTATCCGTAACCGCTTATCCCTTTCCATGGGGTCACGGGGTGTTGCTGCTGGAGCCAATCCCAGCCTTGTCTCAGGGCGAGGGCAGGGTACTCCCTGGACAAGTCGCCAGATCATCACAGGGCCCTCACTGATGAGCAACGTGGGGTTCAGTATCTTGCTCAAAGACACTTCGACATGCAGCTCAGCCTTGCCCTGAGCCGGGATTTGAACTAGCGACCTTTCGATCACTAGTCGACCTGCTCTACCCGCTGAGCTACAGCCGCCCCTTAATACTGTACCTTTTTATTTTATTAATTAATCATGTCAGTGTTCAAGACTACATATAAGCCAAATGACAAAACACAACAGTAGAGATTCCAGGCGACAAAGATACATTTATTATTAAGATTTGGGTCTTCAGATGTGTTTTGTTTTGTTTTGTTGTTTTCAGCATGAAAACACGGTCTGAAACATGTAGACAAACTGAGCTGAGGAGCTTTAACCGCCACTACATCCCTGGTCTGCAGGATGAAGGCGCCCTCTTGTGTTCTCACAAGTCAGTCACCTTCACATCTTTCTCTCTGTCCTGGATTCTCTGCTGGATGTTTTGCAGACTCCCCTCCAGCTCTCTCTGCCTCTCAGTCCTCTCTGCTGCAGCTGACACTGTGTCGTGGTCTTTATGTTCGTCCACAGAGCAGAGATAACAGATACACTGCTGATCAGTACAGGAGAACATCTTCATCACCTCATTATGACGAGAGCAGATGTTCTCCTGGAGCTTCTCTGTGGGCTCCACCAGCTTGTGGTGTTCAAACATAGGTGATTCATAATGAGGCTGGAGGTGTTTCTCGCAGTAAGAGACCAGACAGACCAGAGAGACCAAAAAGACCATGCAGGACTCAGGGGCTTTCATTTTTCTCCTAGTGTAAATCAGTTTGAGGTCTGATAAAAGCAACGTGAGTTGTCTTCAGACTTTATATCTGAAGGGGCGGGAACAAGGAAATACTGTATATGGACAGAGAGCAGCTCACTCTGTCTGTTATCAACCTTTGATTCATTTTAGGACGAGGAGTCACTCTGTGGATCTGAACTTTGTTTTCTCATTTACGAGAAAACCTGTGAAAAGGTCTTCAGGCTTTGCTGACACATTTCTCGAGTCAAATTCTGTTTAGTTTTCTTTTATTGGTTGAAAGCAGATATATTTACTCAATTACTGTACCCAATTACTTTTAGACACGATGTGGTTTGACCTGTGCTTGCTGCTGGATTCAGTAGAGTCACAGCACTGCCGCTCCCAAAGTTCAGGTGGTCGATTTTATATAATTCTAATTTAGTTTAATCAGTAGTTATGTTATTTACTAATGTTCAAAGTTGATGGAGGATATTAAGTAAACAACATCAGACTAAAGTCAAGATTCCAGCCTACAGTGAAACATTCAATATTAATATTTGGTGTCTTCAGATCTGTTCTGCATTTTTGGTCTGTTGGTGATAAATCTGTGACCTTTGGCAGGATTCAGCAAGTTAGTTTGGCCTTGGGCCAATTATTTTTATAAGCAATTGAATGGTGGGCCAAAATATTAGCTCTTCATCAGGCAGAACCAAAGGCTACTAAAGTACACTGTTTTTCTTTTAATCTAAACTGTCCTTTCACAAAAAATAAAAGTCATTAGTTTAAATGCTAGTCTAATCTGTGTTCTGCCCTATACAGCACCGTACTGTACAATAGTAGTCTATGTTTTAGCCTTTTTTTGTTGTTTGTGTGCAGAGTGAAGTTAGCCGACAGAAATGTCACTCTCAAAAAGATTAAAGTTGAGAGGGATAGAGAGGCATTCAAATAGTAATGGAAAGAGGATGTGTGTCTTTGCTGCAATAAAGTTGTCATTGTTTGCAAAGAATATAATCTCACATAGGACCTTTAAACCTGCAGATTCCTCTTGGGGAAAGAATCATTTTGTGTCCTCAGCTTATCATTAGTTTCTGACTTCACAGCTGATCTTTGCAGTGTCACAGAAACTGAAAATCAGTTTCAGTCTACTATCTGTCGGAAAGGACATCCAAATACCAGTCAGCACAATATGTTAGTTACTTAATCAACTTTTATTGTTTTGTAGTCTAGAATACACATGTTCTTTTGTTTTGCAGGAATAATATCCAGGCACAAACACAGGAAGAGTTTTCAACCCACTGGCATAATTAACTCCATTACAGTGAATTTACTTTTCTTCAGTTTCACAACAACTTAAACATGGTGATATCATGGTGGACACATTGGACTCATCTATTCAGAATTAGAATCACAAATACTTTACTGATCCCCGTGGAGGACACGGCCTATATTAGCACAAGCATAATCATATTAACAAAAACATGATTATACAGGAAAAACTCATATCACAGGAATTTCCCTCACAGTTATTTTAATCAAATTTTACACCTTCTCATGGGTTGGGTTGAGTTGGTTTGTGAAGAGTAATTTGATTTACATTTCCTACAATCAGATTTTTCGTTGTTTTATATTTTTCCCCAAACGAACAGTCAACGATAAACAGAAGGAGAATGAACAATACTGAAAAAAAAAAAAAAAATAGATTTAAGTTGAGTTTTCATCTTATACAGTGTTATGATCCATTTAATCATGTTTGCTTTGGCATAATTTGATTTTGTTTTCAGCATAATTTACTATCGAGAATCTTCATAAAACTTTTTATTTGATTTCAACATAACTGGAAGGCAGATTTCTTAAATTATTTAAGATGCTGAATTTGATCCTAAATGACATTTTACTTTAATTTATTTTTACACTTTACACTTATTTTATGTTTCAGAGTTCCTCTCCGGGCATTGATTCAATCCTTAAAACTCTTCTGTGTTCCTCATAATTTCATGAGGAAAGAAATCTCTGCATATATTAAAACGGCTTATTTAACTTTACATCTTTTCCTTCCCGTTGTATCTGTGGTTTTAAAATACTCTGCACCTCCATCTCCTCCCACATACACACCTTTGATTTGGCTCATTAAAAACACACATTTCTGCATGTTTTTGCTAGCTATTGTACACTACACAATGGTAAGAGGTAATTTAGGAGAAAATTAACTTGGGAACTGAATCTTACGAACAAAGTCATTGGAAATGTACCATATTTATTTAGCATTTTTCTATTTTTTACCCTCACACATACATACCTGATCATAACATCCTCTTTTCTTTCTTTAGCAAATGATCATGCAGCTCCCTCAGCCTACTCTAACACATCAGTATTAAAACCAGTTCTGTGCGAGTTACCCACATTACAGACTGAACTATCTGTCTGGACCCCCTTAGCCTACAGAGAACACAGAGACACAGAAGAACCAATACGACCAGACCAGTAAAAGAACCCAAAGCCAGGATAAAGAGGTTCAGTGAATGTGGAGTAGAAGGTGTGGAGGTGGATCAGTTTGTCAGTGCAGACTTTGTAGAAGGACAGAGTGCCGGCAGAATAGTCCACATACACTGCTACTCTCCCGGAGCCAGAGCAGGAGGTGGGGATGGTTGTTTTTCTGTCATTGTGACTGACATAATATCCACCACTGGAGCAGGTCATTCTCCAGGAATGATCATTTCTTCCAAATACACAGGCATCATTTTTCCCATTCCTGCTGATTCTTTTGTAACTCACTGCTATGTCAACCCATCCTTTCCACTCAACCTCCCAGTAGCAGCGCCCAGTCAGACCAGTAACACACAGCAGCTGTTCAAAGTGGTCAAATCTGTCTGGATGAAAAGGATATGACCGATCCTTTTTCACTTCTGTCGCCTTCCTGTCGTCATCAGAGAGTTTGATCCAATTGTTGACTGTATTTTTGTCGATTGTGAGTTCACAGGAATCTGATGGAGAGAAAAATACAATATAGCTTTAGTTATCAATCTGTCATCAGTCTGATGGTGACATCAGAGGTCTGTATGAGTGATGTCACAGTTTGAAGGTGCTTTGTTTCCCCTGAATCAAAGTAAAAGCACACTTACACTTCTTCAGACCTCGTGTCAGCCATCTCACTCCACTAGGCTCCACCCTGAAAAGAGGAGAAGCATCAGAGCAGTATGTAAACATGGACATAACATCACTCTCATACACACAGGGTTTTCATTCTTGACAGATATACCAACATGTTCACATGGGGCAATTTTGAACTGAAAAGAATGAGTGCTTTTGTGTCCCCCTGACCCTGGTAGCTTTGTGGTTGGGGGTAACAGCGTCTTATTGGGTTTATGCGAGGCAAATTGGTTATGGGATGGGCCCGAATAAGGACAATTTACAGAGCCTATACAATATGAATCTGCAAGAAGGAGCTGTAGCACCACACCTGGAAAAGGGACACAAGCTTCTGAAGGCTGTTGCTGTTGATGGAGGAGGTCAGGGGGATGGTTGGACTTACAATGTGTTTCTTTTATTGAGTGTCTGTGGTAGTTGTATGTTGTATCTGTGGTGAGTCCTGCAACAAGTTGGTTTTTGACATGGAGGGAACTCACTCTCAGTGCTAAACAAACCAAAATGAGCCAAAGCATAATTCCTTTTACAGAATTAAAAAAAACCCAATTGCGATGATTAAAGATTCACTGAAAATTGTTTGTATATTGTTGTTTTCAAATTATTTCTGGACTAGAGGACAAAAAAACCCAGTGGCAGATGATGTGCATCAAGACATCCCACAC
Organism: Acanthopagrus latus; assembly: GCF_904848185.1. Lineage (NCBI taxonomy): Eukaryota > Metazoa > Chordata > Actinopteri > Spariformes > Sparidae > Acanthopagrus > Acanthopagrus latus. Next base: position 23,034,801 of record NC_051050.1, on the reverse strand, counting down.
TACTGTTTATCATGAGCTGACAAACCTCCAGTGTGACAACGCTGATGCATGTGAGCCCACCATGGTGACTAGAAAACACATTAGAACCCACTTCTGTACTGAAGCACCAGTTTCTTCACCTTCCCACCCTGTTTTGGGACATTCAGCTTACTGTCTACTGACTTCTTCTGTCTGTACTGATCCTTTTTATACCTGAGCGTGTCCAGTCTCCACTCTGGGTCCTCCAGTCCAGCTGACAGTGGCTTCAGTCCTGATTCTCCTGGATAATTGTAGCTCAGGTCCAGCTCTTTCAGATGAGAGGGGTTGAAACTCAGTGCTGAGGCCAAATTAGTACAGCCTTCCTCTGTGACCAGACAGCCTGACAGCCTGTTGACATTAGAAAAAACATGTCCATGGAAAGTATATATATATATATATATATATATATATATATATATATATATATATATATATATATATATATATATATATATATATAATGTGAAAGAGTAAAAAAAACAAAAGGAAAAGGGTAAATCAAGAGGAAAGTAAGGCTCATTTTTCATGGCTAATAAAGTGTTTTTGCAGTACTTATTTTAACCACAAGGGGCTGAAATGCTACTCGTGCTAAATAAGATGAAAAGCATCTATGTTCTTCCAAGGGAGTTTTAAACCAACACAAGATGCATGTATTATGTGTTAACAGGTTTTCACATTACCGTCATGTCTATCTTTTGGTGAGTAATATGATATACTTGGCCTAATCTGCCATTAGTGTTACAGGTGGAATATTGTGTATTATCAGCCTTCTCATCAGTAGGTCTCTATTGTGAATAATAACTCACAGAAAAGTCATACTTCTGGCATAGAAAACGAGTTGCATGTGTCTGAGGTGGAGGTTGTTATTAATTCTTCCATTCACATTATCCTTTAGCAGCGCGAGACAGTGAAAGGTGATGAGTCCATCAGCATTATGCATGAGTGCCACCACAGTATAGTTTCCCTGTCTCCAAATTGTTTGCTTGAAGCCGCTTGTGGTCAAAATGAGTATAAATAACACTTCAAACACTTTGAGACTACTTTGAATTTTTTTTTCCACTCTTTTCCAGACATTAATTTTTATTTTTTATGAAAAAAAATCTACTCTTTTTAATGTTTAACAGATTAAATCATTTTTCTTTTTTTAAGAAAATCTCTCACTTGCCTCTCAAGGCTTCCATATTAAATACAAAAAACTGGTGTAAAATCATATAAATAAAGACAATCTCGTGCAGGTTTTGATTTTACCCATTAACATAAATTGGAATGGTTGTTTGTAACTAAACTGGTTGATGAATCCTGACCTGAGAGTTTCCAGTGTGCAGTGTGAACTCTGCAGTCCAACAGACAGTGGCTTCACTCCTAAGTCCTTCAGATTGTTGTTACTCAGGTCCAGCATTCTCAGAGAAGAGGATTGGGAGCTGAGAACTGAAGAAAGAGCTTCACAGCTTCTCTCTGAGAGGTTACAGCTACTTAGTCTGAAGAGAAATAATCAACATTGGGAAAAAGATCAGTAATGTTAAAACATGATTGTTATGGATTAAGTACAATAAAGTAAGATCGCAAGGAACTAGCGGGCATTACAATGCTGTTTAATGTGAGTGTAGTTCAGGGAAATATCTGGAATCAGGAACAATTTGAACAGGTTGATGAATCCCGACCTGAGAGTTTCTAGAGAACAGTGTGGGCTCTTCAGTCCAGCAGAAAGCAGCTTCACTCCTGAATCCTCCAGGTTGTTGTTACTCAGGTCCAGCTCCCTCAGAGAAGAGGATTGGGAGCTGAGAACTGAAGACAGAGCTTCACAGCTTCTCTCTGAGAGGTTACACACGTTGAGTCTGGAGAGACAATTATCAACATCAGGAAAAATGTCAAATCACAGATTATCTTACAGTTATTTTTGATTTGTTAGGTTAAACTGAAATATGGATGGGAGGTTGTCATTTTGTTGATATATAATCTCTTCTCCACCCTGGATAATATCATTGTTGTTCAACTCTAAAGAAGATGGACATTTGAAATGAACAGTGAAACCAGAACTTTTCTCTTAAGGAAGAGGTTTATGTGTGCTATACAGCATGTAAAGCTGAATAAAGAAAAAATGTTTTTGGAGAATTTTCATGGCAGGACCTTTTGCTCAGGAGAAATAACCTTGGCAGAAATACACAGTATCATATTTAACTCCTGTATGATAATACGTGGTGCTAACAGTCCCTTGTCCTGGCAAAATAATTTCCAAAGAGTGGGGTTTGCATAGTCACCAAGGCTGCTTTCAATTAAACTAGTTAAGAAACTAGTTAAATATCAGTATCAACACTAAAGGAGACTGCAAACAATCTGAGAGTTTGAGAGAGAAAAACAGAAAATGACAGAGGGAGCAGAGGTAAAGAGGACAATCTGAGAGAAAATATTTTCAGATTGTTTCATGTCTTAAGTAGAAACCAAAAAAAAAAAAAACTCTGTTTATTTTGTCACTGTGTAGACAGATTCAAGTTATTAGTCTGTTTTCAATACTGTGTTTCTTCATTTTATTAATTCATTGCATCCAATATAAAAATATAAAAGTCAAGTCTTAAAAGCACAGAGCAACAGGATGACCCTGTTCTGTTTAAGGATGACAAGTAAAATACAAGCACTATGTTTTGTTTCAAATTCTTGTTGAAAAGAAAACAGTTTTCAGACTATGACAAGTAAGTTAGGCAATCTCCATACTTACAGAGCTTTGTTGGAGGCTGTGACCACTGGCAGCAGCCTCAGAAGTGTAGCCTCTGAAGTAGAGTATCTCTGCAGGTCAAACACATCCAGATCTTTTTCTGATGACAGTAAGATGAATACCAGAGCTGACCACTGAGCAGGAGACAGTTTATCTGCTGGGAGACTTCCTGAATTCAGGTACTGTTGGATCTCCTCCACTAGAGTATGATCATTCAGTTCATTCAGACAGTGGAAGAGATTGATGCTACTCTCTGGAGGCAGGTCCTTGTTGATCTTATCTTTGACATACTGGACTGTTTCCCGATTGATCTTTGCACTACTTCCTGTCTTTGTCAGCAGGCCTTGCAGGAGGTTCTGATTGGTCAGCAGTGAGAGACCCAGTAGGAAGCGGAGGAAGAGGTCCAGGTGTCCATTTGGACTCTGTAAGGCCTTGTCTACAGCACTCTGGTAGAACTGCCTTGGTTTGTCTCCTAACAATTCACCCCACCAGAATGCTGTTTGATCTCCTGACAGCAGATCGTCTCCAGAGTTGATGAACGTCAGATGGACATGAAGAGCAGCCAGAAACTCCTGAAAGCTCAAATGGACGAAGCAGAACACCTTTTCCTGGTACAACCCTCTCTCCTCTTTAAAGATCTGAGGGAACACTCCTGAGTACAAAGAGGCTGCACTGATATCGATGCCACACTTGGTCAGGTCTGATTCATAGATGTTCAGGTCACCTTTCTGCAGCTGCTGAAAAGCAAGTTTTGCCAGAGACTCAATCACCACCCTACTCTCTGGACTCCAGTGTGGATCTATAGCAGATTTCCCTTGATGCTTAACATTCTTCAGTTTGGTCTGAACCATCAGGAAGTGGATGTACATCTCAGTCAGGGTTGTGGGCAGCTGTCCTTCCCCTCCGGTCTTCAACATATCCTCTAGAACTGTAGCAGTGATCTGGCAGAGGACTGGGATTTGGCACATGATGCGGAGGCTTTGTGAGGACCTCAAGTGGGAGATTATTTTTTTTGACTGCTTTTCATCTCTGGATCTCTTCCTGAAGTACTCCTCCTTCTGTGGGTCAGTGAACCCTCTGACCTCTGTCACCATGTCAACACACCCAGGAGGGATCTGATTGGCTGCTGCAGGTCGTGTAGTTATCCAGAGGCGAGCAGAGGGAAGCAGTTTCCCTCTGATGAGATTTGTCAGCAGCACATCTACTGAGGTGGACTCTCTAACATCAGTCAGGATCTCAGTGTTGTGGAAGTCCAGAGGAAGTTGACACTCATCCAGACCGTCAAGTATGAACACAACCTGGAACTCTTCAAACCTGCAGATTTCTTTGGTTTCCCTAAAGAAGTGATGAACAAGTTCCACCAAGCTGAACTTTTTGTTTTTCAGCACATTCAGCTCTCTAAAAGTGAATGGAAATGTGAACTGTATGTCCTGGTTGGTTTTGTCTTCAGCCCAGTCCAGAGTGAACTTCTGTGTTAAGACTGTTTTCCCAATGCCAGCCACTCCCTTTGTCATCACTGTTCTGATCGGTCCAGTTGAGGTTTTAAAGATATCTTCACGTCTGATTGTTGTTTTTGGTCTGTCTCGTTCCCTGAAAGCGCTTTCAATCTCTTTAACCTCATGTACTTCATTGATCTGTCCAGTCCCTCCCTCTTTGATGTAGAGCTCTGTATAGATCTGACTGAGAGGGGTTGTGTTTCCTGCTTTAGCCATCTCCTCAAACACACCCTGGAAGTTCTTCTTCAGGTTAGATTTTAGTTTGCCCCGACAAACTCCAGCAAGATGTTCTGAATGAACACAACAGAATAAATCAATGAGTTCTCCTTGAAAAATGGCCATATTCGAAACCACCTATCAGCACACAACCAGTACATTCAAAGTAACAGAGTATATGATTTAGTCCAAATTTACAGTAGCTTGTACTATGCCATATACAAGCAAAAGCAAAATCTGCAGTATGCTAAAAATACTTGGATGCCATTTTTAATCAGGAAATATTTTGATGAGTCTACCTTGAGTGCTGTGTCCCACAGTGCTAAGCACTGGAACAGTTATAAACATTGGTCAGGACAACAACAGAAATATCAATCTGTTGTTTTTTCCAGGATCAGGTTGCGATGGCAACAAGCTAAGCGCAGTCACAAGCAGATGCCAAAGCCGACTCATTTTGCCCAGTACCTCTCACCTTGGACAACTTCAGTAATGTTGTCCAGCATGGACAACAAGTTCAACAGGTTTTTTAAAAAGGCAACCAGTTTTATTGAAGCAAGATTAAAAGACAATATTATAGTCCAGCAGATAACGTCCAAATACCAGAACAATTGTTCAATTCGTGATACAAGCACCAAATTTGGCATGAATAATGCCTAGACCCTACTTTTTGAGAAAAGCCCGTTTGCCACCTGAAAATCCAACATGGTGGCCATTTTCAAGATGGCCGCCACATAAAATGTACCAAAAAAAAGTTTTTTTTAAATGGCTGGGCATATTTAACTGATCTAGGCATTGAATTGTATGTATCCAATCCAATGATGCAAATAAAAAAATATTTCGAGGTTAATTTTTAAGATGGCGGCCAAATTTCCGTCAAATTTTGTCACACATGAAGTTTCAATTATGCCAAAATCTTTTGATCCAAATCAAAATGTTTTTATCAATCTCAAGATGTTGAAAAATGTTTTCATAAAGGCCTTGACACGCCTATCTGACTTCCGACCATCGTCAGAAAAGGCATTCGGACTGATCAGCTGACTCCTGTCTGCCAGAGGCAGTCAAAAACACACCTGCACAACCACCAACTTGACCGCACATTCTGCATTTACATGAATCATAATAAGTCTCCATACAGACAGAGCTTATCCATCTTGTTCCTAGCTAGCTCTTGCTAGCGTAAACAATAGCTCTGACTAGTCAAATTTGGGACACTTGGTTAAATGTTGAAGCTGAGCTGTGGATTGAATTCAGTCAAGGTCATGACATGGTGAGTAAACTTAGTCCTAAAAAGTCCCGTGGCATGCTTTTTTCCATGCCTTCACTGGTTGTGATGTTGTGTCAGCCTTTCGTGGTAGAGACAGAAGGACTGCTTGGCAAATCTTTTATAAGCTCAGTAAATATCCACCAGTATTAGATGATGCAGATCTCAGGATACTTGAGAAGTCTGTCATAGCAATGTACAATAATAACAGCACTACTGATGGAGCTGATGATGCCAGACTGGACCTGTTTGCTTGAAAGCAGAGGTCCTATGATGCCATTCCACCGACAAGCGCATCTCTAGCACAGCACATCAAACGTGCAACCTATTAACCTGGCTGTATTTGGGGCCAGGCAACTGCATGTCAAATGTATATGGAGAGTCCTGCCAACTGGGGCTGGAGGAAAGAAGGTGATATTTGGCAAGTAGTGTGGACGACAGTCCCACCAATTGATAAGAGCTGTCAACAAGTGCCTAACTGTGGGTGCAAGACTGAATGTCTTGGAAGATGCAAATGCTTCCATTTTAGTCTTAAAATGATAAAGTGAATTTGTAATCAGTGGTGGATTACTACATGGGCCAACCGTGCCCATGCCAAATATATTTGTCTTTTGCATGCTGTATGTAGTTGAGGTGCAGAACGGACGCTTCCTTAATCCATCCCTATTTGTCCTGTTTTGTTGCATCAACTGCCGATTTATTTTTTTGATGTAATTTGGTCATGTGACCCACCTGTTCTGTTGATTACCTGCAGCTGTACAGAATAAAACCTGTGTGTGCCATGATTGCAGTTGTTCACACAAAGAGAGCAAACGTGTGCAGTGTGATGTGATGTTAAACGCTGTGGAAGAAAACTCTGCTAACAAAATGTATCAAATGTAACAAAACAAACAGACAAAAAAACCCAAAAGCAGTGTAAAGAAAACATGCACTTACTTACACGAACTAATGAAAATTAGTACAAAAAGGCGTTATTTTTGCCATTCCTTGCTGTCTATCTTCACAAATTAACATATTTTTGGAAGTTTTATTGCAGAGTTGGAAAGCTCAGATCCTTTAACCTATATTTTGATACCAAGATCATCAAAATGTGATTATCCAATTTTAATCCAGGTCAGATACCAAGTCTAATGACTTTCAGTGGTGGCCATATTGGAAATTGGGGACCATATTGGATTGTTTGCGTGGCTAACAGGCTTTTTGGAAAAAGTGGGTCCCAAAGAATATTTGTGCCAAGTTTGATGCTTGTATCACAAAGTTAACGATTATCTCACTAATCTGTTGGACTATTAAGCTTCCGAGGCAAAAGAAATAATTTACCAGGTGATAAGCTCCGGCTCATGTTACATTTGCTGTGAAAAATTATGACAAAACACCAACGAATCTGGTTCATGCCAATCAGGGCATGTGAGCGGAACGCGGAACGAGTTGGGAGCGGAGCATGCAAAATATAGTCGGAGCGCAGAGCGGGTTTTAATCCAAAGGCCAGAGCGATGGTTCTGTTTCGCTTCAGTTCCAAGACTGGCCACTAGATGGCAGTACAAGGCCGTCCACTGGCTCAAACAGACAAAACACAGAAAGCAGACCAGGTGACAGCCCAAAACAATCTACTGTTCTTTACAAACTGAAAAGGGTTTCAATCGACAGGCTCTCTCCAGCAACAAAGCCGCTGCACATCAGTTTAGGCCACATCGGGCAGTGTGTCCCAGGTGTAATTTGGTGGGAAATGTCAGGAATGGCTCCTTCTTTTAAATTTGAGCGAGCGTGGAGCGATTTCACCGGAGCTGAATGAAATTTTAGGTGAGCGGAGAGCGGTCTTTGAGCGGAGTTGTCTGGTATAACTTTGACCGATGGAGCGAAGCAGCGAACACCCACGTAAGCGGGGAGTGGAAATTCTCGCTGCTCAGCTCCACTCACATGCTCTGATGACAATGAATGAAATCCTGGAACAGCTGACTGTGCTGCCAAGCAACGTTAAACATTGTACCTCTTGAGGCTAACATTAGCTAGAATGTTTTTTGAGACAGACAGAGATTACTTGCTTTATAATCTAATAACTCCCAGATTCCACTGGGCACTTCTGTGCTGTTTTTCAGTCATAATGCTCCCACTGGAGCTGATTGCAGCCATTCTAAACAGTTCGCGTGGTTCAACCGGTCAAAGCATGGAGTGTTTTAGCAGTGTCCCAGAAGCAGCTCTTGGGGTCTCCTCTTCTATTCTTGACGGAAGCAGACAGAAGCAACGTTAAGCTACGCAGACCAGATTGAATCAGATGGGAAGTCAGTCAAACGAACAGCACAAAGAGTCTGGATAATTTTCTAAACAAAACATCTCTGCAGGTCAAAGCACAACTACTGTAAGTTGGAAATGACATCAAAAACACACCTATAAATGACAAAAACAAGAACCCATTTAACCACATAGTCCACTCATTCACGAGCATGACTCTCAGCTTCTGAAACATTCCTAGCAGAGTTTGAAATCACATTCAAGTGGGAATAAAACCATGCCAGATATGCAAGGGCATCTCAGAGATGCACCCCGTGGAATCAAGGCATAAGGGGATGCTACATAGTAGCTGTAGTTTGCCATTAGCATGCTATTCTTTACTGTCACTCTCTGAAACTGGAAACCAGCTAAGCCCAGCAATACTGCAAAACAAATAAATTTAACAGTTTCATTCTATCTACTGCATTCACTAGTAGTATGTAGTAGGTGGTTTCGAGTACAGCAAATTAGTATTTGAGTATATCCTCCTCCATCTATTCAGACTATCATAAATGTGAATGGAACGAACAGGTGGGGATTCAAAAGCAAACACAGGGCAGCGCATGTTCAATGAAAAAAGGCTTCAATAAACTAATATTCAAAAACCTGCCAGGTCACAAAAAAAGATGAAAGGTTCAAAACATAAGCAATGGCAGAAGCAGGATTAGAATAGACAGGATTAGACTACACAAGGAATGACTATGTGTTAATTGGAGCAACATAGTGGCAAAGACAGGTAACTGAAGAGCTGATGAGGGAATAGGTGAGTTGGGAGAATGAGCAGGTAGGGGATGATGGCTTTGGTAGACACTGGGAAGGCAGTGCTAGTAAGACTTGATGCAGGGCAAGTGTGGAAAAAACAGGCTGGGGAAAGTGCAAAAGGTCACAGAAGGGAAACAACGTCAAAACCCCAGGCAACACAATAAACGCAAACATGACTGTAACAGGACTGTGTAAGAAGTAGTAGTAGTAGTAAATGTCCAATTTATCCATCATGTTAAATCTATTAAAATTCTCTTACTGCTCTGCAGACGTTCAGCTGCCTCCTCTTGCTTCATTTTCCTCAGGACGTGCAGTGTGATCTTCAATAATGCATCTCTGCTGTTCCTCTCCTGCTCTTTATCCCCTCCTTCCATCTCCTCCTCATCCTCTCTCTGACTTTCTGAGCATTCTGGGGAATCTGAGCACAGAGTTCTCCTTACCTTCTTCAGCTCAGTTTTCACAAACTTGAAAATGTTCTCCTCCAGCAGCTGGAACAGAATATTATATTAATTGCACAGTCAAACTCAAATCATGGAACTAAACCTTCCTGTGTTGGGCACACTGACAATCCACTAGTTTAAAAAGTGCAGCATGGACATTATTTTGAACAGAATATATATAAAAGTAGTTGTTGTACACATACAGACCTCAAAGTCCAGGTTAATTTCATGCTGCTGGGCAGAATGACCATGAACCTTTGCGCTCTCCTGGTTGACTCTGTGGAGGAACCATGAAGAATAAGCTCACATTGCATTTGCATTGCAGCTCCCCTTGGGTGCTCTTCCCTATCTCAGTGGCCCGTTGGATTGCGCCTGATCAAGTGTGACAGTAGGCTAAGTCAGCTTTCTTGGAAATGGCCTCGAAAAGACAGCAGGAGTCAGGAGCAGAGAAAAGAATGAAGAAGCAACTGCAAGTGATGTCCGTGCATCACTTGCAGGTAAGTCCATGTTTAATCATCCTTAAATAAGGGAAATGTGCTGCTAATGTGATGGTTGGCCTATGCATGCACCTCGAACTAGCTGACCTTATTGCTAATGTTAGCAAACTCAAATTTGTTATAACTTCGGTGCAAGCTAAATTGAGATTTTACTGTTAAACATTGTCTATGTATTTTACAAGTAACTTACACCAGCTAGCTGCTTACTTTAGATATTGAGCAGTAGTTTATCGTTTATTTTGACGTGATACTTTCTCAGTAACAGTTAGCAGTCAGTGCACAAGGTAAGCTAACAATTCCTCTTGCTTCAGACCATTATTACCATGTGTGCAATTAATAGTCTTGAGCCAGGCATTTAGCAAAGTTCACCTAGCATAGTGACATTTGAGAATGAATATTTTGGCATTTGCAATGCATAATCATGGATCATAAAGGAATTATGCTCATGGCACCAAACTGGCTAGCAGCAGCAGCAGTTTTGTTTTGCTTAATTTAGATATGATGTGAACTCATAAAGTTGAATATATAGAAAAAATGCATGCAATTTGAATGACGAATGATAGCTCAAATGATGACAAGATGTGGAACATTTAAATGTTTTACAGAATTTCTATTTGAAAGCATGGATGTCTATCTTAGTTATTTCAGATAAGGCTATACTTATCTTTATTTGACATTTGGCTATATTTATGTATTTTATCATGGTTTATATTCATTTATTTTACAGTGGGCATCTTATTTATTAACATCATTTATTTATTTCAGGTTTTGCCAGTTCTTCTGGTGAGAACCCACTGTTTCATATCTGCTACTTCATAATAATAACAATGAAAGCTTTTAAGTAACTTCATACTGGTGGACAAGCAATCGTGGTTTACGTTTCAGGAAATGTTTGGTCCATTTCAGAGATTATATTGGGTTTGTGTTGCAAAAGCTAGAGTGGGTGACATCATTGCTAGAGTGTAGAGGAATGGGAATTTTTTTAGAGCATTTCTGTTCATTTGGATAGAGATCCCACTATTTTCAATCACACACATAATTCAGATCATCAACAAATGTTGTGCTTGTCGCAGGCATGCAATTATGAAAGCAAACACACTTATACTTTTAGCTGTATGGGCTTTCAAGCAACAAGAGCACCACCAACCCCCATAGGCTCCCATGCTGATTTTGGTCCAAATTGTCTGGAGGAAAGCAGACAGTGCCAGTGTTCTAACTCAATGTCATTCCCTCATTTTTGACAGTACAAAATTAAAATTTGCATCAGTGTGTTCAGTTATTTGCATTCAATTGGACTCTGTGCTTCACTGGGATCTCAGCAAAGTCCTGCCAATTTTGAAGTAGATCAGATGAACAATTCTGGATTGAGAGGAGAGGGGGAGTGAAAGGAGATGATATGTAACAAAGAGTAAAGATCTACTGTTAAAAGTATGAACTATCATTTGATCCATGAGAATTTATTGGACAGTTTCTCTGATTCACAAGTTTGTTATGAGTCTGTGCTAAGTTCAAATAAAAGATAAGAGAAACAGGAATCATAGTTACTGAGAATGAATATGTATGAATTTGTAGTTTTTTCTCACCACTGTCACCAACTGCTTGCTCATAGAGGAAATGTTGGGTTTTTGTGAATAAATTATTAATAGCAAATGATCAAAATCTGCTAAAAAATAGAAAGTGTCATGAGACTGATTGATTGCTTGTTTGATGTTGAAGAGTGAAACAGAATCAGGTGTAGTGTGAAGGGTGGAGTGTGATACCTTTCCATGATGGTAATCACTTGCAGCCACCTGATGAAGACAGACAGATGTACATCATTAGACATCACTCTGATTTTACTTGTGTCTTATCAGAAAAATAAATTATGTTTATTTTGTCATCTTCAAAGATGTAATATATAAAATATTGCCAGATTTTGAAGGTATCTCCAAATAAATTCTGGGTAGCATGTTATTAGCGTAACAGGCAACTGCTGCTCTTTGCTAACAAATCTTGGCTGTAGCTAGCTACTCTTAGCTGATTAACTAATGGCTCAGTTAGCTGTTAACCTTGAGTTTGTCTAGACTGAGACACCTCTGATCACAGGGGGAATCACTGTAGGTGATGAGCCTCATCAGCCTCCCAGTGAACCTGTCTGGACACTAGACTGGGGCTGAACACAACCTGTGAGAGTAATGGAGGTCAGTTTTAGGACAGGGAATACAGTACAGAGGTGATTTACAACGATTCTGACCGGGACTATGACTCCGGGGATGACAAGTCGCGACGGGCAGGGACAGCAGAGCCATGATGCAGAGAAACAGACATATAGACATATAGTTGCATTCTTTCTGTTCAGTAAAGAAAATAAGTCTAAAAAAATATTATGTTTTTGTTTTTACACCTCCCTGATAAAATGTCAGACTATTACCTCTTGAGGTACAACATGGTATTAGAGGTCAACAAAGATGATACAACAAAGAGCAGAGATTGATAATAATTAAGTTCCACTTACTCAGTTTCTTCTCATTAACTGCAGCTATCTGGAGTCTGTAGTTTTTGTTGATCTGCTGCATTAAGATGAATTCCTCCACTTCTTCATCAGTCCTCTTTCTGCAGGCTGCTGTTACACTCAAATAAAACCAGTCTGAACCTGCGGCTCGAAGATCGAATCTTTATAGAACTTTATATCATCTTTATATCATTGTTGTATAACTTTATATCATCTTCATATAACTTTATATCATTGTTGTATAACTTTTATATCATCTTCATATAACTTTATATAATCAGTGTTAAAACCTCTACGCACCCACCCGCCCGCCGGCGGGCGATTGCAGATAACTGACTGTTTTTTACAGTGCGCAGTGACGTATCTCGCTTCAACTTTCATCATTACGGACATACTATACGTCGTTGGAAAGGGCAGAATCTCAGCAATTCATTCATCCAGTTGATTTTGCAGAAATCATGAGCACTAAACCATAAATCATTTATATTTACCAGCATGGTAAACGTGAGATACAAGAAACGCACGGCGACTCCCTACCTTTGACGCGGCCATAAAGCCGTAATATGTGTCCGATCCTCAATTATTTATATTCCAGTTGTCCGTAAGAATCCACTGATCAAAAGCATCAAAATGGTTTTTCATAAAATTATTCCAGCTTGTGAATATCGTCCTGTAAAGTCCATTTGTTTACCGTCTACCGACTTTGTTTGTCAAATAAAATCCAGACCTCGCCGGCCGTATGTTTATTTTCTCTAGTTCCTGTATTGTGTTGTTGGGTGTGCTTGTTTTCATCACTTTGCTGGCTACAAAACAAAAGTGTCCCCATCTTTTTCCGTTCAGTTTTCACCCCAGCACAGCCCGTGAAGTACATGGAGCGCTCCTTGTTTAAAGGGCCAATCGGCTTTGTTTACTGTTATTTGCCGCCTTAGTACGGGGATAGCGTTTTGGCTATCAACATGTCAATCACTCAGGCTTCTAGCCAATTATTTTACCTTTCCAACGATGGTGGGCGTGTCCAGGTCCGTTTTGTACGAGCCGAGGAATATCGCTGCGTCTGGCAGCTAGCGGGCTAACTTTGCGCAGCAGACGCACTCGCACCGGACATTTAAATTTTAATGGACGGCAGTTTTCACAGTTTACAATGGCGAAATCCACAAAAAACACTAAATATGTCCGAGAAGAAGACCTGGAATGGATCATGGCATCATCTGATGAAACTGTAGACAGTGAGTAGGACTCTGAGAGAGAGGAGGTGTTTGCTCAGGGCCTCGACGACATCTTAGATCGGTGAGTACCGTTATCATTGATGATGTTTGATTTATTTATTTAGCCATGAGTGAAATTTGAATGAAAGTTAGTGGGAAGGGGTTATTATGCTTACAGTGAACAGTCCAGTATACATTAGCATTTCATAAATGACGCTAAATGTTTAGGGCCCCAGGGGCTAATTAGCCTAGCTAGCTAGCCTCAACTACTCAACCAAAGCTAGGTAATCCTTGTAATTCTGTTCTATGATGTAATTCTCTTTGAGCCTCTAATTCCTTTTTATTTAGATTTTTTTTTTTTATCAAGCTTGTAAACAAATTGAATTAGATCTTTTTCACTGACCGGACACTGGGAATATTCCCCCAATTCAATTATTCTGTTTATGTACGGTTACTTTCCTGATGTTTTTGTGTAATATGTAATATCATATGTTTATTTATTTCCTATGTAAATAGCACCCTATTGAATTGCATTTATATATTTTTTCATTTTTCATTATATTTGGTAACATTTGTGCATTGCATTGTGTTTTGTAGGTCACAGTCAGAAGACAGTGACGTGGATTGGGAGCCTGAAAGTGAGGCAGTCAGACGCCCAACCCCCTCTCCTGCTGAAGGCGGTCATCAGAAGTGCCAACGATCCTCCTCTGCATCCACCAGTGCTACCTCCCCCGCTGCGTACATACAGTATTAGTATATTGAAAGATAATAAAAGCCTTGTTTGAAATTCACTTCAGTATGTCATTTTTGTATAATGGTTACTATTCTGTAGTGTCTTGTCACATGACAATATCTCAATATGGCCACCTAGAAGTGTGTGGAAACCCCTCCGACCACCCATCAAATGAATGTGTGAAAACATTATGTTTTGAATCATGGAGGAAGGCTTTATAGTCACCAAAATGCTTCAGTAATGTTTCCAGTGTCACAGAAGTGAGAAAAAGCATTTGGCACAATTTGGCCATTTGGAGACGTTTTGGAGAGGTTTGTGGACGCCAGTGACACCACAAACTAATAAGGTTAGGCCTAGAAGTCTGAAATTTCATCCAGGTGTAGTTGACAAGATGTAGAAGGTATGTGGTATAATGCCATATGCCTTACCTAAAGCACATCTGAGTTATTGTTATTCAAAAATGACCTATTTTTTTCGAAGAAAAAAAAATGTTTTAGAGCCATGTTTGAACTGATGTCATTTAGGTTGTGTGTATGGTACATGCTGGGTAAGCACATTGTCAGAAACTAGAGGTTCTCAGCTTTCAAGTGAAGTATCATACATCCATCTGGGACTTGTAGTTGTTGTGTTATAAGCTTTTCCATTTGGGTATGCTAATTAGGCGAAAATTACCAACAAAGGTGGGTGCGAAGGGGTTAAAGTTTAATACACAACAGCTTCCTGCTGAGCAAACAAACCAGAAAAAAACAACCTGAACCTGCAGCTCAAAGATCAGCTGCTTCTTCTTTATAAAACTTTATATCATCTTGATTTAGGTTTATATCATCATTATTGAACTTCACCCCACAGCAGCTGTAAATGAATTCCCACCCAGGGTTCAAGATGAAGCAGCAGGAAGGTTTCAGATTGTTGACCAGTTAGAGATGAAACCAATCCACCCACCACCACAGGGACCAGGCTCGGTAGATATAAGACAATGTCTTATATCTATACCTTATATAAACCTGATTTACTAAGCTGGCATGGTTGGCATAGACTGAAAGGGCTGTCCATAGAGACTTCTTGTGTCTGTAGAAAAAATAATCATTACAACTATTTCAAATTCCTAAATTACTCTGTGTCTGGCACCCGTTGTTCGTTCGAATTCAGGTAGTTATGTAAAGCCTCAAACCCTCCCTCATGAGATAAATTTGTTCACAAATCTTCAGTGTCACTATGTGTCGCTGACACATTTAATTTTCCTCAAAAAATCAAATCTCTCCTGTACATAAGAGAGAGCTGGTTGATTTGTTGTGGAAATCAATGAATTTGGAAATAAGTCAGAGACCCTATTCTTGAGACAATAGGACAGTTTGGGAGAGTCTCCTGACAAATTTTAATTTTAAGAATTTAGGTAATGTGTATAAACTTGGCGGTTTGGAATGTTTCACCAGAGAACTTAGGTTCTCAGGTGAAATTAGAAACAATCTTGACTGGGAATTAAAAATTCAGTTAATAGCAGAGGATGAATATATTCATTTGCTTCAAGAATATCCTATACCAATCCAGTTTTTTACACATTGCTTAAATTCCATAAAAGTTAGTCTTAGTGAACAGGCTTCTTGTTTGTTGCAAGTACAGAAAGCAAAGAAATATTCATAAAGATATATTTCTTTGTATTAGTCTTCATCCGACTATTTTACACATTTATATGTGTTGCTTTTTGTCAATCTTTTCATGATAATTTATAAAAGCTAGTGGTCAATCACTGCCATTTTCTTGGCTTTTTTTTACACCCACAAATGCCACAGTTAAATTGAGGACTTTGGCTGAAACACATCAGTTTCTCTTTCTGTGCATTATTAAAAACTACTACTAATTACTTGCAATTACAAGTGAGTGGTGATGATTTAATTTGCCAATTTTTTTTTATATTTGGATGGGCACCCATTACACTTGTAAAACATTTGAGGAGCTCACAAATTATTTAATTTTAATTAGAATTACACCAGACTGGGACCAGATATATTACAAATGCATGAGAACAGGCAGGCTGCACTTTACACTTTAACAAACCAGACTGAACTTGCAGCTCAAACATCAGAATCATTATATAACTTTATATCATTTTTATATAACTTTTTCATGATCAGTGTTAAAGTTTAACTCACATCAGCTTCCTGCTGCAACTCTGATAACAGAAAAAAACAGAAAAAAAGTCTAATAAAATGCAAACAAGGTTTAGCAACTGAAACTATGTTAACATGACTAATACAAACTTTTAAGTGTTTATGAAACAGTCTCGAGATTCCTTTGATGATTATAAAAACACAACAGCAGGTGCTGTTGTCAAAAGGGCTGTTAAATCAACAAAAACTGAAAATTCTTGTTTTTGTCCGTCTGAGTATTATCAATATGACACTACATTTATCAAATTACTGCTAACGTGTCTACTCTATTATTTGATAGTAGGGGTACATTTACTTGATTTGATACAATGTACAATATAGTGGGACTCCACATTTAAATCATAGTGAGGCACAGGTTAAACCTCAGGCCAGAGGACCAGCTCCAGATTTGAGCTAGTGCCTCAGGTCTGGAGAATTAATGAGCGAAGGTTCCCTTCCTGAGACCGGATCACAGGAATTGTTGAGCTAGATTGCTTCTGAATAATATATCTAGCTAATAAAAAATTTCCCAGACTTTTGACCAGATTCAACGAAAGTTTGTCTTGCGTGAAATACAAGAAATTCCACCTTTTTGGAGAGCAGGTAGTTATAATCATATTTGAGTTGTGTTAAACTCCCTTAGACCAGAAGAGGGCATATATTCAGAGAAGCTTCAGCTATTTCTGTCTTCTTCTCTAATTGGTTGAGTTCCATGTTTTAGTTTTTTTTCTTACGTTAAACAGGTGATTTTATGAGCAAATACCCAACTGTGTGTCTTAAGTCAAACTATCCCCAGGAAAACCAGTACTCGGTGCTTTTTTGCATAAAAAAGCACCGAGTAGTTTGACACCATTGACCATGATGTGTGACATTACTGGAAAGTTTCTCTTCAGCATGAAAACACGGTCTGAAACCTGTAGACAAACTGAGCTGAGGAGCTTTAACCTCCACTACATCCCTGGTCTGCAGGATGAAGGCGCCCTCTTGTGTTGAACATCAGTTTTCATATGTCAGTTGTTGAGCTGCTGTGATGTTCACTGCAGGAAGATGTGTACAAAACTTCACTGAGCCTTCAAACAACATCAGTACAGACACATTTATATGTGTGTGATATCACACTGAGTCCGTTTGTTCACAGGAGTCACAGCCTGTAACACTGTTGCTGCATTCAGGTGACATGAGAAAGATGGGAGAGAAGAGATTCCACTTCATAATATGATTCACATCAGCTCTCGAGTTGTTAAAACTCTTTCGGAATGTAAGATTATCTGATTTCTTGACTTCTGGTGAAACAAAACAAGTTTGTATTTATGACTTGTAACCAAATGTAAATGATAAGATATTAATTCAGTGATTTTATGACTGGAGCTGATCTAGGCTGCACATTTTCCATTTGTTGTAGAAGTTAAAATATTTGACTTGTTTTGTTTTCTCCATCAGCTTTGTATGATAACCTGGAATGACGACTAGTAGAAAACACTTTGTTCATGTGTGTTTATTCATTTTATAAACCTTCAGTTTGTTCACACATCCCATCAGAAAAGTCTGTTAAATGACTCTTGTTCAGTGATTTCATGTACAGATTCACTTCATCCACACAATCAGTTTGTTTGAGCAGAATCTAAGCTATGTACAAGACTAATACATGATCTGCTTATTGATTATGATCATGATATTTACAGTTTAATAGTCCTTAATTTGTAAATTGATTTGGACAACACCAACTTCAAAATTTGGTCTGCCAAACAAATAAATGTAAATGTGCTTTAAGATTTCTTTACAAATGTACAATAAGGTAACAACTAAATATCTACGATGAAGGAAGCTCTGCTGCTTTCTCTAAAACAACAACATATAATTCCATCAAAACAATTGACAGGTGATCTCTGTGCAGTGAGAAAATTCAACAACAATCAGCTCTCAGTAACAAACATGAAGACAAAATACGTTTAAGGATTCAAACACAGACTTTAACCCACTGTCCCTGAAATGTCTTCTGTCTATTTGATTTTACAAAACTCAGCAGTGGTATAACGATCAAGCCAAAGTCCAGCATAGAGCGGCTGAGTGAATGTGGTCTGGACTCTGTGGAGGAGAGTCATGGTGTCAGAGACGCTGTAGAAGGACAGAATACCTGCACTGTGATCCAGGTACACTCCAACTCTGGAGGACTCAGGACCTGAGACGGGAGTGTCGATATTGTTGTACCAAAATTCATAACTGTCATTGTCACAATCTAATGACCAGGATTTGTTATTACACCCAAATCTACATTTATCTGAGTTCCCTGCTCTTCTGATATTCTTGAATGCGACCGCTACTTCAACTCTTCCCCTTCTCCTCCTCACCTCCCAGTAACAACGCTCAGTCAGACTCTCTCTACTCAGGACCTGAGCCCAGTCAGTGAATCTGTCTGGGTGACTAGAATAAGACTGTTTAACTTCCTTTCTTTTTACTTTTCTGTTTCCCTCAGACAATTGCAGACGTCTATTTGCTGTGTTTGGATCCAGTGTGATTTCATGTGAATATTTTAAGAAGTCAGCTCTGGTCTTGGGCTCTGGTTGAGACAGTAAAACATCCACTTCAGTCACTGTCAGTGAGATGTTGGTCCATGTGTCTCTCAGGACGTCCTGTAGTTTGTCTCTGAGCACTGACACAGCTGCTGTCACATCCTCAAAGTACTTGAGAGGACGGATGTTGATGCTGGATGAGTGTGTAGACTCACTGAGTGCTGACAGTGAGGGGTAGTTGTGTAGAAACTGGTTGTGATCCTCTGTGTGTGAGAGCTTCTTCAGCTCAGCGTCTTTCCTCTTCAGCTCAGTGATCTCCTGCTCCAGCTTCTCCTGAAGCTCTTTGACTCGACTCACTTCAGTTTCCTGCTTGGATCTGACCTGCTGCTTCACATCAGAGCGTCTTTTCTCCATGAGACGGATCAGCTGGGTGAAGATCTTCTCACTGTGCTCCACTGCTTTATCAGCAGAGCCATTGATGGCCTCCACCTCCCGTTGAAGCACCTTCACATCTTTCTCTCTGTCCTGGATTCTCTGCTGGATGTTGTGTCGACTCCCCTCCAGCTCTCTCTGCCTCTCAGTCCTCTCTGCTGCAGCTGACACGATGTTGTGGCCTTTATGTTCTTCCACAGAGCAGAGATAACAGATACACTGCTGATCAGTACGACAGAACATCTTCATCACCTCATTATGACGAGAGCAGATGTTCTCCTTCAGCTTCTCAGTGGGCTTCACCAGCTTGTGGTGTTCAAACATAGGTGATTCATAATGGGGCTGGAGGTGTTTCTCACAGTAAGAGACCAGACAGACCAGACAGGACTTAGTTGCTCTCAGTTTCCTCCCAGTGCAGAAATCGCAGGCCACATCTTCAGGTCCAGCATAGCAGTGATCAGCAGGAGCAGCTTGGAGTTCAGTCTTCTTCAGCTCCTCCACTAAAACTGCTAACATGGTGTTTTTAACCAGGACAGGCCTCGGTGTGAAGGTCTCTCTACACTGAGGGCAGCTGTAGATATTCTCCTCATCTTCACTGTCCCAGTGATCTTTAATACAGTTCATGCAGTAGCTGTGTCCACAGGGAATAGCCACCGGATCCTTCAGTAGATCCAGACAGATCGAACAAGAGAAGGTCTCCTGGTCCAGCTGAACTCCTTTTTGTGCCATTTCACCTCTCAATGCAAACGACTGTCTGACTTTCACTTCCTGATAATTGAAAGCAGTTTAAGCTCTGATCTGAACAGCATGTGTTGCTTCAGTGATTTGTGCCTGTCTGCTCTTGCACTACACTGCATGTTGGTCACACCCATCCATGAGCTGTAGATCTGAAGGGGAGTGAACAAGGAAACAGCTGAACAGAGTGGAGCTCGCTGTGTTTGAGAGCAGGAAGAAGAAGGAGGGGTTATTAAGCTTCGATCCATTCCAGGAAGTGTATCGGGTTGTGAGAGACATCATGTGTTGAACACTTTACAATAGAGCTCATCTTTCATTTTAAACACTGGTCACTTCAGCTGTTAGGAGGTAAAGCCTTCTTAGAGTCAGAGGGTTTGGAGACAGCTCCCCAGTTTTCAACATTACTGAGTCATTCTGTTATTCAGTTTACTCAACCTTTTTACTAATTATGTCCATATAAAGACAGAATATGAAAGATGGAGTAATTAATCACTGGAGTTTTATGTCCATTTATTCTGTGAGACAGTTATCCAACAGTTTATTTCTGTAAAACCTGTAGACAAACTGAGCTGAGGAGCTTTAACCTCCACTACATCCCTGGGCTGCAGGATGAAGGCGCCCTCTTGTGTTGAGCATCAGTTTTCACATGTCAGTTGCTGTGATGTTCACTGCAGGAAGACGTAATCAGATATTCATTTAGCAATTTTATGACTGGAGATGATCTATGCTGCACCTTTTCCATTTGTTGTAGAAGTTAAAATATTTGACTTGTTTTGTTTCTTCCATCAGCTTTGTATGACGACAAGTAGAAAACACTTTGTTCAAGTTTATTTATTCGTTTTATAAACCTTCAGTTTGTTCACACATCCCATCAGTAAAGTCTGTTAAATGACTCTTGTTCAGTGATTTCATGTACAAATATCGACAGAAGGAAGGAAACTCTGCTGCTTTCTCTCAAACAACAACAAACAAATCAGTCAAAACTATTGACAGGTGATCTCTGTGCAGTGAAGAAATGCCACAACAATCAACACTCAGCAGCAAACATGAAGACAAAAAAAGTTTAAGGATTCAAACAAAGAATTCAACTCACTGTCCCCGAAATGATTTCTGGCTATTTGAGTTTACACAACTCAGCAGTGGTTCCAAAACCAAGCCAGAGTCCAACATAGAGAGGCTGAGTGAATGTGGTCTGGACTCTGTGGAGGAGAGTCATGGTGTCAGAGACGCTGTAGAAGGACAGAATACCTGCACTGTGATCCAGGTACACTCCAACTCTGGAGGACTGAGGACCTGAGACGGGAGTTTTGTTATTGTTGTACCAAAAGTCACAACTGTCACTGTCACAATCTAATGACCAGGATTTATCATTCCATCCAAATCTACATTCATTTGACTCCCGTGCTCTGCTGATATTCTTGTATGCGACTGCTACTTGAACTGCTCCACCTCGACTCTCCACCTCCCAGTAACAACGTTCAGTCAGACTCTCTCTACTCAGGACCTGATCCCAGTCAGTGAATCTGTCTGGGTGATTACAATAAGGCTGTTCATCTTCGGTGTTTGTTGCCGTTCTGTTTCCCTCAGATAATAACAGATATGTATTTGCTGTGTTTGGATCCAGTGTGATTTCACGTGAATATTTTAAGAAGTCAGCTCTGGTCTTGGGCTCTGGTTGAGACAGTGTAACTTCAGTCTCTGTCACTAAAATGTTTCTCCACATCTCCCTCAGGACGTCCTGTAGTTTGTCTCTGAGCTCTGACACAGCTGCTGTCACATCCTCAAAGTACTTGAGAGGACGGATGTTGATGCTGGATGAGTGTGTAGACTCACTGAGTGCTGACAGTGAGGGGTAGTTGTGTAGAAACTGGTTGTGATCCTCTGTGTGTGAGAGCTTCTTCAGCTCAGCGTCTTTCCTCTTCAGCTCAGTGATCTCCTGCTCCAGCTTCTCCTGAAGCTCTTTGACTCGACTCACTTCAGTTTCCTGCTGGGATCTGACCTGCTGCTTCACATCAGAGCGTCTTTTCTCCATGAGACGGATCAGCTGGGTGAAGATCTTCTCACTGTGCTCCACTGCTTTATCAGCAGAGCCATTGATGGCCTCCACCTCCTGTTGAAGCAGCTTCACATCTTCCTCTCTGTCCTGGATTCTCTGCTGGATGTTTTGCAGACTCCCCTCCAGCTCTCTCTGCCTCTCAGTCCTCCCTGCTGTCACGATCACTGTTTCGTGGCCTTTATGTTGATCCACAGAGCAGAGATAACAGATACACTGCTGATCAGTACGGCAGAACAACTTCATCACCTCATTATGACGAGAGCAGATGTTCTCCTGGAGCTTCTCAGTGGGCTCCACCAGCTTGTGGTGTTCAAACTTAGGTGATTCATAATGAGGCTGGAGGTGTTTCTCGCAGTAAGAGACCAGACAGACCAGACAGGACTTGAGGGCTTTCAGTTTCCTCCCAGTGCAGAAATCACAGGCCACATCTTCAGGTCCAGCATAGCAGTGATCAGCAGCAGCAGCTCGGAGTCCAGTCTTCTTCAGCTCCTCCACTAAAGCTGCTAACATGGTGTTTTTAACCAGGACAGGCCTCGGTGTGAAGGTCTCTCTACACTGAGGGCAGCTGTAGATATTCTCCTCATCTTCTCTGTCCCAGTGATCATTAATACAGTTCATGCAGTAGCTGTGTCCACAGGGAATAGTCACCGGGTCCTTCAGTGGATCCAGACAGATCGAACAAGAGATAGTTTCCCGGTCCAATTGAACTCCTTTCTGCGCCATTTCACCTCTTAGTGCCAACGATTGATTCAGTATCACTCCCTTGGACGTGACATTAGTTTGAGCTCTGATCGAAGCAACATGAGTCGTTTTTAAACTCCTTATCTTTAGGGGAGGGAACAAGGAAATACTGTATATGGACAGAGAGGAACTCACTCTGTTATCAACCTTTGATTCATTCCAGGACGAGGAGTCGCTCTGTGAAACTGAACTTTGTTTCCTCACCTACAATAAAACAATAAAACCTGTAAAACATTTCTCAGGTCTTCAGGCTTTGCTGATATAGTTCTCCAACTCTTCCTCAAATCCTGTTCATTTTTCTTTTAATGGTTAAGGGCAGATACATTCACTCAAGTATTCTACTTCATCACAGTTTTAAGTTACTTGTACTTAAGTCTTTTAGACACAACGTGGTATGACCTGTGTTTGCTGCTGGGTTCAGTTCAGTCACAGCACTGCTGCACTGAAAGTTCAGGTGTTTCAACTCATTTATTTCCCATTTAGTTTAATCATTAATCATGTTATACACCAGTGTTCAAAGCTACCAGAGTATATGAAGTAAAAAACATCAGACTACTATAGAGACAGCCTGCAATGAAACTTAAATGAATTATTAACGTGGGATTGTCAAATGTGTAGGTGTTCAGTTACAATCAAACACAAAACCTTTCCTCTAAATCAAGACTGTGGTGTAGGTCACATCTGCTGGATTTAACTGGATGCTGCTAGATTCTTAATTTCCTGCCAAATTTGACTACATTTATTCGTCTTGATTTATTTGGGCCACGTTTGGTATGATGTGGACAGTTCCCCTGATTACAAACACATTTTTGAATATGAATAAATCATCACTTACCTTTCCTCTCCTCCACTGAGGGCTACTGACACTGTGTTCAGTTCTTCTTAACTCAAAAGAGAATAAATCACAAAGGTTTTCAATTAAAAATTAGATTGATATCCAAGGTCATAGTTACATAACTGTTTGGTCATGTAAAGAGTTTATTTCTCCATGCCAGCAGCAGTCTGTCGGCGAAAAGTCGCTTTGCTGGTCATTACACCAATACAAGCTCTCCAAGCAGTCTGTTTGGAAATACATCTGATTTCTTTCTCTCACACAGAAAATGAATTAGAGAACTCTCAAAATTCATTAAATATGTGAATGAATGTAATTGAAATACTGTGTATCTCTGGTTGCAGCCTTATTAATAAATAGATATTGAATTTATATTTGTTAAAATGTCCTCAGGGCAGAAATTCATCACAGATGTTCTCGATTTGTTTGGTAGCTTGTTGGTGTTGTGTAACGTTCATCATGTCTGATTCTTCACATCATCAATGATCGAATGATTGACTTGTTTATTGACGTCCTCTGTCTTTCCTTCCAGTTATCTATCAATAAGTCCTCAGTGGATGACAGAAGACACTTCTGAGAAACATTTGCTCACCCACCCTGTCCACATAAATCCCGTCTCTTCAAAGGCTTTCGTCCCATGTTTGACCCATGACAGCCTTTTCAGTGCTATCATGTATTTCCCACAGAGCGTTTCTCACCGGCAGTGACAGTCCTCTGTAAAGTAGGTGCCGCCGGGTCTCTGCTTATCTCAGACCGAGTCTCCTGTTTCACATGTGCGAGCGCAGATAGAGGCTGAGAGAAAAGTTGTATCTCACCGCAGGAAAGACTCGACTCTGTCATCCTCCACTGTGACTCGTTGTCTCCCTGCACACTTCCTCTGTGAGAGATCAATGCATCTGATGGCCTAACATGTAGCTGAGAATATTGTCGTGTTCCCTGCTGCTCTCCATCATCAACTACCAAAAAAAAAAGGGCAAAAATCCACTTGTTAAAAGAACTTTGCAATATGTTGTCACACCCAAATGTGGACGATGATCTCCCTCGAGTGTACGAAGGCTTACCACTAAAAAAGAGCTGGGTGGGACTGTTTCACACTAATATCATTTCTTTTCTCTCTTTATAGCCCACAAGATGAGATCAAATGACCCGAAAGGGTTAGTTCACCCTCTGCTGATAATAATCTTTATTTTCTGAATGTTTTAAACTAAAATCATGGCCATACCTTACGAATTGCCCCTTTAAGACCCTTTAAAATCATGTCCATCAACCAGAGAGGCTGGTTAAACATGAGCGCCTGGATGGTAAAAGCACACGTGAGGTCAGTGAAATAACCAGCAGACTCTCTGCTGCTGTCCTGTGTTTGAACTCCAGCTGTCTGACAGAGGTTGTGTTTCACGGCTCCTCTCTCCCCTCGGAGTAACCTTGAACTCAGTCCTTGTTGCTGAGGTGAACAGGAGGAGGAGGAGGAGGAGGGGGAGGGAGAGGGGGCATAATGACCGGAGCGAGTATTCACCTTATCCAGAATCAGCAGGCCTGCACAGAGGCAGCTTTTTGAGGAAGCCGCATGTGAGCGTGCCGCCCAGAGTGCATGTGTGTTGCAGTCTGAGGGGGGCGAAAGGCTGAGCAGGGTGCAGGTCTGGTCTCAGAAAGCAGCTTCTGTTTGGACTCTGACAGAGTTTGATTCAGTCTTTTCAGACACTCGACTCCACTTGGGGGAAGGTTTATTGAAGTTCCAGACCAGGACCCTGCATCAGGTCTGTGCTGGGTATATGTGATAAATAAGTTTGCTGGCTCTGATTGTTGACGATTTGACACAAAGCCTGGATTTATCAGCTCTTTGAAAATTGAAAGCTGGATTAAAATGACCAACACATTCATTGCATATTTTTAAAATATGGCCCGAATTCAAGTCTAGAATAGTCAGAAAATGAAGTAAAGGTGTAAAGAATGAACAATACAAAAAACACTATGTTTCCTTGGAGCTCTAGCACACCATGAATTGTGAATAGTGCTCACTACAAGTTATTGAAGTTGTTGGGGAGGGGCTGCGGCATGTTAAAGTCTCAGTGTTTGGCATGTGTGCGTTCATGTCATTAAACCAAATTCCCCTGAACTCCACCCAGAACGAGGACAAAGACCCCCTGTCCACACGCCCCGCGCTCGGCTGTGTGGACAGCCTTCGGTTTACAAAGATTTCTACTACCTGAGGTGTTGTTCCCTTAATGGTCCTTTGTTGCGCTTGAAGCTGATGATAAACATGCAGTTCACATCCATCCCAACCAGCGTAAAGTCGGTTTAAAAGAACACTATTTGAACAGGACGAGTGGTTTTGATAAAGTAGGAACTATTTTCTTTCTACGGCGCAGACGGAAGCGTGCATCTGCTCATGGAGGAGACGTAAACTAGTTAAGCTAGCTAACGATACAGCTCAGCCGAGGAAGATTTAATGATTACATCCTGCACTGTCACAAACCTCTCGAGTTTCTCTCTGTGAGATCAACTTTTTTTTGGAGATATTAGCCATAAACACATCTGTTTCATCTCAAATGTAACATATAGCACCAAGCTAACCAGCTTGTGGTGTTGTTTTTTGTTTTATTTCTCTCGGCGCTGAGGCCAATATGATGGACTTTAGTTTATGGATGTCTTTACACAACCCAAAGTTATGAGTCATTTGGACCTCCGGCTTCTTTCGCTGCCAGTTTTTTGATGTCAGGTTTTTTGTCTCACCTCAATGACGACATTGTTTGTTGTCCTCCTGTCTGTTTGGTTATATTTTGTTTGACACACACTACATTTTACAGCAAATGCTGTAAAATTGCTTTATGTTTTACCTCCAGACTATCTTCAAAACTTTGAAAACTGACACCAAAACAATCTAGATGGATGATGTTTGGGAGAGCTGTCCTTTTGAATGTCTCCAACATCTGGTGAGGAAATAATCAGCACTGATGTACATGATATTTGCATGTCCACATACTTTTGGCCATCACAGAAATCCCTGATTTGTTATTGTGCCTTTGCACTCACAGGTCTGCCTCCATCACATGCCGGCAGTCTATTCTGACCAAAACTCATTAAGTTCACAACAAGATTTACTCTCTGTGACGAAACCTCCCGCTCAGCCGTTACAGCCGACAGCCTGATTGCCGACCTTTTCAACTCTTTATTACTTTAACCTTTTGCTGTAAAGCCCACTGACCGCAGCAGCAGCGGTGCAGTTAACGCCGCAGTTTTAGCAGAGTGAGCGGGAGTAAGGAAGGAGGCTCGTTTGGCTTCACAGCCCAGAAACCCGAGTCCTGCAGATTCACGGGCAGCTCGGATGAATAAATCTTATTTTTCACCGTCAAGCAGAATATTTCAGTAATTCTACGGAAAGTTGTCTTCAATCTGTTGACACCAACTGAGAGAAAACATGGTTAGTCATACTGTGGTGGAGGACGGATCCGAATGCTTCCTCACCCACAGCTGATGAGTCCATTTCACAATGCTGACAGAGCCTCTAGAAGATTGCCGCTAATGGGAATTTGGATTTCCTTTGTAGTGTTAAATCGTTTGGTCGTGTCCTCAACAACGCTGAGAAGCCGTGAACATAAACTGTTTGACATCTGGCTCTGTGCCCGTCCTGCCTTTAATCCTCTGGTTCTGTAACGAGCCTGAAACAACAGAACTTGTGAAGAGACAGAAAAATAAAAAGGCAGGTGTGGTGTGAATGCAGCGTCATATATCAGGTGACGGCGAGGCAGTAAAACAGAGATAAGCAGAGATGGATGGATGAAGGGGGAATGTGATAATTGGAGTGTAATTAATCCTCGGGTGAATATGTTGTGAAAGCATGTGGTTCATCAGACGGAGACCAACCCAACACCCAGGAACTGTTCCTCATTACACCACAGACTGGATTCACCCATGTAAACATAGGAAGGGCTTCCTCTGGGCCACGTCCCATTCAGCTCAGTGTCAGATGTGCAGAATGTGCCCATCTTCTCTTCTTTCATACAGTCGCTAACGTTTCAGCTAAAAGTGGAAATTCAGTCATTATCTCCTTACGCTTGTGAAGTGTGAGACGTTATGAGAGAGGAGACAAACCATATTTGCACTTTTCACCAAACTTCTTAAGTGTTTTTGATCAAATCTGATTGTAAACACGCCGTTTTTATGCTCTGGTTCTCTACTGGGGAGCTGCCAAGATGGCTGCCGATGACTTTGGTGAAGTTTCGTAAGTCCACAAAACATTTCTGGACCTTCACAGTTAAACAGCGTTGCAGCATTCGCCTACACAACTGATGTTGCTGGGGACTTGTTTCAAAACGTAAAAATCAGCTGGAAAAAAACATAAAAATGGCTCCTCACAGCTGGTCCGATGCAATTCAAGTCTCCTGAAGCCCCGAGATCCCAAACTGATTTGAAAAGATGTTATTTACAATCTTCACTGTAGCTGCTGAGCAGAAAGTGTTGCCATGCACCCCGTCTGACTGCCGTGACTGTCTTGTCAAATCAGTATGAGCCCTTTGGGTTTTCCTGAAGTGTTTTGTGGACAACAGAACTTGACCTGACGTTCCATCTGCGTGAGGTTGACGAGTTAATGACTGAATATTTGTTCCCAACGTGTCAGGTAAGGACTTTAGTTTGAGTCGGCTGCCGTCCCAAAGCGTCATCATTTGACAAGTTGCGACAAGTTTGCTAGCTTGTGAGAGAGAGAGAGAGGATGGATCGTCGTGAGGTAATGTATTAATATGTGGTTTTATATGTGATATATGTGATCGGACCCGAGCACAGGCATTAATAATAGCTATATAAAAACAACAGTGTGTTCGCCGATGGTCTTGTTTGCGCACGTTTCACAAACACAAGTTCCTCGTTGTTGCTTTAATGGAACTCTGTGAAACTGTGGCGTTAGAAGCCGCTCGTTTATATCTTTAACTAGCGTTTGCTAGTTGTCTGTTGTTTTTGGAGCACAGAGAGGCACCAGGACCTCACCGAGGCTCAGAGTCACATCTTTTGGACTGTCGTTGAGTCTTTCAGAGAGAAATCCACAATCCAGCAGCTTTAAACAACTGCGACAGGCTTGTAGAGGCGACCCAGAGAGACGGGGAAGGTCTCAGTTTACACGTCATGTCACAATCTCCTCACATTGAGCCAGTAAGAAAAGAATGAACGCATATAATTTGGTAAACATTTTTACATAGAACCCCTTTAACGTGATGTAAACTGCTGAATCTGACAGGTGTGGATACTTTAACAGTGAGGGAGGAAAGCGTTTCACTGCACCAGATGGACTTTAAACACAGAACCTTTAATGAGGCTGAGAGCTCTGAGCCAGGAGGAGCAGTGGGAACGAGCCTCTAAATCAACTTTGTCATCCCACATTGAGCAACAAGGGGCTGGGTACCTCCTTTGTTTGGGACTTGAAAACAACAACTGCAGATCCACTTCAGGTTCCGTTGGATCTCCACTGCTGCAGGGATGAGCTGCAAACGGGCCGAACCACTGACACTGTGGTCTTGATCTCTCTTTTTTTTTTTTTTCATTCTTTCTCGATCTGGAGATATCTCACCTGCGTGCGTCAGAGCGCAGAATCCCCTCATCCTCTCCGCGCGCTGCCTGGCCACACACACACACACACACACACACACACACACACACACACACACACACACACACGAGGAGGAGTGCGCCTGTTCGCTGCTCTCTGCCACACTTGCGTTACTTTACTTGGACCCGACAGGAGAGGCTGGAAAACCCCCACACCGCCTGTTTGGTCTTACCTTGACGCGCGTAATCATTTTTTGGGTTTTTGCGCTTCATTCCGCATCTGGACCGCTGGAGAGAGTTCAGCGCATCCACCGCGACGCAGCGCACTGAGAGAGGTAGGCGACAGTATTTACATTACTCTTACTAACAGAGATTAAAATAATAATAAAAAAAAAAACCTCTGTAAGAAGGTTTTGAAAGAAGTCTGTTCTCTGTCTTGTTGGACACATTAGCTGAGTGATGGAGTGATGGGGAGGCGCGCTGTTTTTTTTTTTGTTTTTTTTTGGCACTTTCTTTTATGTTTTATTTGAAAACGAGTTAACAGACAAACAGAAGATAAACAAAAAGCACAGAGAGGCGTGAGAAATATTAGTGATGGGTCGGTTTCCACTAGCAGCTGTACTGATTGTATTGATTGGAGGACACGAACTTTATTAAAACCAAAAAAATAGTTTGTAGTGCAAAACACAGAAAAGAGGAAAAGTAAAGTAACAAGAATCATCTCTAACATCATCATCATCTTAATAACTGTAATATTTTAAGATAATGAGGTGCAAAACGTAATAACATAAATTTAAGAGGTGAGTTTTTGCTTGTTGTTTGTGAAGATTCATGTTGGCAATTTGAATAAATCCTCTGAGTTATTACTATTATTGCTGACAGATTCCCTTTGATTTACACACAATATGGACTTTCACCGACTTTTTTGTAGTTTACTTTGGTCTCTGAGGCTTTTTTGTGCAGAACCTTGGGAGACTTTCTGCTCCCAGAGTTCTGTACTTTTAAAAATACTTGATCATTTTTAATTCTGACTGAATCTAACGGACATAACCGGGGGCCTCCTTTCCACTCGGGGGCCTGGACAGAGTTGAAAAGAACATCAACTGCCCAAATTAAATTGTTAAATATAAACTTTGAAAACAATCTAAACCTTTATGTAAGTGTTTATATGTTTACATATCGGTAATTCCGGCCGTGGTTTCCCTGAACGACAAATAGCAGCGAGCTGGCTCCACCAAACTCTTTGCTGTCTTTGTTTTTGGGTTTAGCCCGGAGTTAGGAGGAGTCGGGTTCTGCCGAGGAGGTTCTGTTTTCACCCGTTTGTTGGTTTGTGGGCAGGATTTCACAAGAACTACTGAACAGATCTCCGTGAAACTTGGATGGAGGATGTGTTTCAGCCCAGATCAAACCCCTTTAACTTTTGAGGCGGATCAAATCAAAAAAGATGGATCCAGGAATTTATTTGTGACTTTGCAGGATAGGTCGTTTTTTTTTTGTTGTTGTTCAGTGAATAATACATGGATCTTAGAGAGAAAAAAATCAGATGTATTTAAGTGGCTGGTATCTATGTGTGAGTACAAAAGGCGACCGTTGGTCCTAGGTGGAGGTATGCACTCTACTGAGTGCCATTCTGGTTGGTTGGTTGGTTTGTCAGCAGGATTACACGAAAACTACTGAACTGATTTCCACAAAACTTGGATGAAGGACGAGTCTCGACCCAGAATACACCCACATTAACTTTCGGAGCAGATTCCAGGAATTGTTTTATAACTCTCTCTAGCATTGTGTGATATTTTATGACATTTTTTTGGTAAATGTCTCAGGGAATAATTCTCAGATCTTGATGGAACAACCAGCTGTATTTAGGTGTCCGGTATCTGTAAGCGAGTATAATCTCAATCTGAACATCCAACTCTCAGCGAGAAACGCCCAGAATGACCAACATTCCTCTGATTAAAACCGTCTACAGTCAGTCCTCGACAGGTTTATTTTGACGTTTTTGATTTGATTCATTGACTAATTGGCCTGAAGCAACTTGCATCAACCGTCCTGCAGCCAATCAAATTACTCGGGTGTGAAGTTTGCCTCCGCTGCGCTCAATAAACTGAGGTTTTGTTTGCTTTCCTCACTGACGCGCTCGCAGTCGATCATATTTGTCACAGCTATCATAGTTGCGGTCGAGCGGATTGTGCAGCAAGAGATTTAGAGCGGGTTGTAGCACGGAGGGGCTGAGAGCCACTTCCAGCCCAACAACCCCTCTCTGTGTGTGCTGGCTTAGACTTGGCGGCTCCACCCTGACCCCCACCCATTACCCCTGCACCCACCCAACACACACACACACTCACACACACACACACACACACACACACACACTCACACACACACACACACACACACACACACACTCACACACACACTCACACACACACACACACACACACACACATAGACTGTGGCCAGCAGTGTCAACCCCCCAAATGAAAAGAAAAGGGAGGTGTATTCTCTCTGCCGTGAAACACACACACGCACAGTCGACTTCAATTTGGTCATGAAACAACAGGTTAAATGTGTGTGTGTGTGTGTGTGTGTGTGTGTGTGTGTGTGTGTGTGTGTGTGAGCATGTGGGTTCAGATGTTAATTAAGAAGAGGTCTCTTTATTTGCCGTATGAATAGACGTTTCTGTCGTGTTGAGTAATGTGTTTGCGTCTACTGACTGCAGCTTGAAGGGAAATGTTCCCCTAAATAGTGTGTGTGTGTGTGTGTGTGTGTGTGTGTGTGTGTGTGTGCGCTATTTGTGTAGCAGACACCTTCTTGTGGACATTTCTGAACTTCCCCCCTATGTAGCAGAAGTATAAATGAAGAGAAAACATTTATAGACTTCGTTCACGGCTCAAACAAACTACTATACACAGGTGTTGGTAGAGGAGTGAAGACGCACCTCATTGAATTAATATTCATTCCCGATCTCCTCAAACCACACGACAATCTTTCTCTTATAAGTAGAAGGAACGTTAACCGTTAGCAGTGGTGAGTCTCACAGCCTGAGGAAAGAAGCCACCCTGTAGTCTGGCGGAACGACGTGAAAACAAAGGTTTCACCATCGTCAGCTTTTGTCCAAATATCCAACCTGGCTAGCAGCAAACACAGCTAATAAGCCGCTAATAATTAGCGATATTTCAGGAGTTTCAGAAGTCATGGTTAGTTACTGCTACTGAAAATGCAACTTTCCTGCAATGCTGCTTCATAATAAAAGCGTTTAAACGACTATATAATAGGGGGCTTTTATTGTGAAGCTGTTCTGGTAAATTCAATGTGTTTGTAACTGAATTAATGGACCCACCTTGCTAGCGGTGATTCTTCGATAGTACTGCAGCGAGTGGGACAAGCGCACCGTTGGTTTAAGATGCATTGGCAAGCCGGTCGCCCAGTTGTGGTGGAAAAGCGAAACCTGGGCCGCACTGAGCTGCCGGGTCAAACCAAGTAGAGCCTACAAAGGCCACCATGATGAGATGTTAAGAGATTTTCTACAAATATGTATATGAAAAAATGCTTCTAGAATAACTTACCAACCCTCACTTTGAGCTTTAAAGGTGTTAATAAGTTTTGAGTCTACGACAGACCAGATTAGCTGTGTCCTGATTTTATGCTAAGCTAAGCTAAGCTAATCACCTCTATCTTCATATAACAGATATCTTTTGCACCTCTCTACACCTGAAAACTTGTTTTGGTGGTCAGTGAAAACATCTTGAATGAGTTTTATCCTCGTTTTACTCTGCTTATAAAACAAGAAGCCGACAGAGAGGAAACGAGAGACGACCCCCAAAACCGAGAGTATGAACCTGTTTAATATCATCCGTAACACTCTTTGAACTTTGACTTTTAGCTTTCACGCTTGGCACCTTCAGGAGGGGTGGAAATAAAGAAAAGAGACAACCCTCCGCTGCTTTAAAACACAGTGTCACGGTGGGATGAAGAACCAGATTAACTTCTCACTGTATGGTTTTCCTCAGGGTCAAGGCAGGCCGTTAACGGAGACAGGAGAGAGGTTCAGTGAGTCGTAAATTAGCCTCTCGCAGCGGGGGAAGGATGGGGTGAGGAAGGAGGTGAGAGGTGGGAGGAGGGTTAAGGGTGCCGGTGGAGATTATCAGCCCCTTAAAGTGTCACATATTGCTGAGAGGATGACTGCTGCAGCGGGACCTCGCTGTCGTGATTTAGGAGCTCAAAGGTTTGATAATCAAGACGTCAAACTTCACACAGGGAGATTTACAAGAGCGAGATGAAGAGGAGCTCTGTTCTTCTTCGCTGTCTGTAGGACGAAAATAACAATAACTTACACAGATACAACCTGCCGCCTGACGACTGGGAATAAACGATGTGACTTTTCCCATGAAGTTTGGTTGGACAGCTGAGGTCACAGGAGCTGGAAAAACAGCATCCGATGTGTTTCACGGAGCTTCCCGATTGGATGTTAGAGCCCTTAATCCGTGTTCCCGCTCCTGCTGCCTCACAGGCCACCGTACCTGCCGTCACAGACCCACTGTGCTCCGCACTGAGGAGTCTTTGTGGCAGCCGTGGTGGTGTGACGCTGACGTGCTGGGCAGGGAGGCCGTGGACCGGTTTGAACCCGCCGCTTCCAACCGCTGAGGGAAAATATGTGTGCTGTGCAATGAAACTGACTGAGCTATTTGTGAATACCCCGGGCTGTGTGTACGGTAAATACCCCACCCATCGCTGCCTACCCCACCCACCAACAAATACATACAGGCTCTCACAAGTGTCGGCGCTTGCCGTGTTTTCCACAGCTGCTGAGACCTGTTACATCACGGCGTTCCTCTTCCCGACAGAGGCGCTGAATATAGCATCTTTCCTGCATCGCTTCACGTCCAGGAGCAGCTCGCCAGAGAAAAGCTCTGCAAGTCGCGGAAATACCTGAACAGTTGACTTTGGTTTAGGTTCTTTGCAGCCCTGAAAATGAGGCCTGTGTTCGGCTGGAAAGAGGAAGTTTCCATGCAACTTTACCAGAAGAATGACACAGAAGTGTCCTGAAAACAGTGGTGAGAGTTTGAATGTCTGCAGTGACGCTGCGGGTGACGTCTTATCAGCTCAACAGGAGCATCAGTGTCAGCTGGGTGACCTGAAATGTTCTCCAGAGCTCCGAGCAGCAGCAGCAGCCTCACCGGAGGGAAGACGTCACCGAGATAGCGGCACGTTAAAGAGTCCACCGCCGTCTCCACGCCGTCAAACTGTCCGACCAGACTGCCGTTGTTATCGCCTCTTTGTGTTTATCTTTAATTGTTTACAGTCATGTCAAACGCAGAATTCACATCCTTCCTGCGAACAAAGTGCTCATCAGGTCGGCTAACAGCATCTCTGAGACCCCATTTCTGATCCTGAGACAATCATACTGTCGCGCTCATTTTAAGCAGCAGTAAGCGGGAAAGCAGGCAGGATTTAAACATTTCTATCAGGCGTTTATAATACCTCCGAATGCAACAACACGAAAGCCTCGTCTTCGAGAGAGACAGAGATGAGGCCTCATTTCTGCCTTCTTCATCCTCTTCTTCCAGCAACACAAGGACATTTCTCAGACTTCACACAGCTCCCTGTGCTACAACACTCCTTTCACACACCTGGGAGGAAACACCGAGATGAACGACGGGCAGACGTCCCCTTCAAAGTAAAATAAAAGCTTTCTGGACGGACACCTTCCCTCTCTGACAGAAATATAAAACACAGCTCGACATCATGTTCTGTCCGTCGTCCTCAGCATAGATCAGTGTTAACGTCAGTGAGACATGCGTGTAATAGAAACCATACGTTTATCTGCTGTGGCCCCCTTACATCACATAAACACACACCGTGGAGAGGCCCTCCTGGGTGTTTTACTCCCCGACAGTCACGTAGAGTTACACTGCTGCTTATCATTTTGTCAGTGAATCGTCTGAAAATAATTAATAGACACAGATAAAGTTGTGCTGAGTGAACACGGTGGAAGTTTCTCCGTCTGGGTTTCTTACAGTCTCAGATGAGATTTCAGCCGGTCGAAGTGCTCTCGAACAGATTAATGTGTCAGTACACGCTCGTACCAGACAGATGTAAATGATCGACCATGCGTGGTGTGACTGCGAGAGAAAACATTAAAGGAAACAGGAGCAGTAAAACAATTTATGGTGCTTCATCCACGGACAGAAAATCAGTCGGTAAATTATGATTTTATGTTCGTTTTAAAGTCATAAAGAGGCCGTACTGTCCTGGGATCAGGTTTCTCCAACACGTTCGACTCGTGACGACCTCTTTCGTTAACTCTCCTGCGTCTTCAATCTTCTGTCTTTTCTTTCTGTAAGCGTCCCCCCGGGTCTCGTTATGAAACTTTAAGGTTTTTGGTGTTTCACAGATCATTTGGTTTTCCTACTTGAGGAGGTTTATCGAGGGTCAAGTGGCCACTCGCTCCTTTTTGCGGCTTCGTCGTAAAAAATATCTGTCAAAAAAACAGCCTCAAAGCGGCGATGTGAAGAGGCCGACGTCTCGAGGGACGAGTGAAATATGTCTGAAAGTATCGAATATTTGTTAGCTGCACGCTGAAACCTCATTAACACACATCTGTCTTTGGATGGTGTTAGCTTCAGGCGCTAATGTGCAACAGCTACTGTTTTAGCAGTTACGTTGCAGCAAAATAAATCCAAATAGATAAGAAAAGAAGTTAGTGCATGTGGGTGGGAATGCTGCGTTTAAAACCGAGTACATTTAAGTATTGTGACTCACCACCCTGTTGAGTTAATTGTACTTATAACTTTATACTTCTACATTTCGGAGGGAAATAATTGTACTTTTCTCCAACATATTAACTTTTTTACTTTATAGATTCAAATCATTATATGTTGTTGTAGATTAAGCTTCCCAACAGTACATACAGTAATTAAAACCAGCTCTCTTGAGATACTTTTACTCAAAGGTTACATATGTATTTATACTCAAAACAAATATTTTGCATTTATAAGATCACAAACAGTCAGTGGAGACGTTGTCAGGAAGCTCAGGACTTCTCTGCTTCTTCTCACTGTAACACTCTAACTACATTTGTTGCTGTTTATTAACAAAACTACATCTTGGTAAATATTGTACTTTTTTTTACTACACAGATGCAGATTCAGATTATTAAAACAAAGTGTAACCAACGAATAAATTATGGTGTTAGTTTCACTGGATCAATCAACTTCAACTTAAATATCCGAGTATTAATTCCGCCTCTTAAAAGCTGAGCTGTGTTGCTTCACGTTTAATGTTTATTTGTACGAAGGGAGCAGCCGGATTTGTAGAATTGGAATAATATGACAGCTGCAAAATCTAGTGAACACAATTACAAGTGTTACAGCGTGAGGAGACGGAGTTGAGGTGTAAGTGAAAGCTGAGCGAGCAGAGAAAAGTCCCAGCCGTGCGCTCGGAGTTCACTGGTAAGACATTTGTGAAATCTCTGATGGGATCTCGTCTTCTGCACTTGAATCAGTTCTTTGTTGTTCATCCGGGCTGATCGAAACAAGACGCTGCAGAGTCGTCGCATCCTCGAAAGAGTGAATCACGTAGCTGCAAGTTTGAGGAGGTCAGTGACGACTGGAGTGAACGTCACTACTTGATTTTGTTGATGCCAGATGTGATTCCAGTTGTGTAACTCTGCTGTGATCGGGGTCGAGGATTCACAGAAGATGTGATGCAACTAAACTTGCGGTCAGATGTTTGATGAAACAAAATGTTTCAGCATATAAACAGCACTCTGCTCTTTACGGACATTTTTGCAGATCATGTCTACACATTTTAAAGCTTTTTGCTGCCAACATAAATCTAGACTAGTGTGGTTCGCGGCTACTTGTGGTCCCCAGACATAATGTACAATAACAAACACATTTTTTTAAATAATATTATGTATGATTAGATATTTACCTGTAGAAAAAGAGAGTTAACTTAGTGATGATGCTGTTCTTATTGTCTGTTCGATTCCAGAACGTTTATAGCATCAACAAGGTGATATTAAAACTAATTGACATAGTATTAATATTAATATTTCCGAGGTTACGTCAAGACTTTAGATGTATTTAAAATGGATGACTCCCAGCAACACTTCACAAGAATAATGATGAACATGCCTCATATTTACATGAGGACAATGCTTGGCAAGGTGAATGGTCAAATGGCTCACAGATTTTGGCAAAACCCAAATATATCAAATTTTATTTTGGGCAGAAAACAAGAATAACAAACGTATGAATGTGTTTTCACAGCTGCCACGAGCGTCAAACAAAACAAAACCGCGTCCACAACGAGGTAAAATAAACAGATTAGGAAACTATTCTCTCATCTTCAATGAGCTGGATATGTTACTGGGAAGATCTTTGACAATGAGGTCAAATCCTGAAAACATGTAAATACCTGTAAGTGTTTCGGTGTAAAGTCTTCTAAAGTGCTCTGGTATTCTGTGTCTCAAACGTCTCAAGTTAAACAATCATGAAGACGTCCCTCTGGCACACACACTTACAAGTTTCCACTCCTTGTTTGGTTATTCTCTCTCATTCAGTCTCAGCAGAAAAGAAGAAACACAATTCTGCACTCTGATGTCGTCCTTCAGATGTTTATGTGACCTCTGACCTCTTGGACATCTCAGTGACGCTGCATACATTAAAACTAAATCCAAACATTTTTCTTTTAAACATGACACGGCTCTGGAGGAGTCTGAGAGGATGATGTCACATAAAAGGTGCCGTTGAGTTGCATTATGGGAGGTGTAGGACCGAGTGTATTTGCATTGTGAAAAACAAGATGGAGGGCAAAGCCAGTAAGCGTCAGGCCACCACTTTTATATCCTCTGATCCTCACCAGAAGAGGTCAAAGTTTAGCCTCTTAACAAGTTACTTGCTGTGTAAACAGGGTAAAAATGATTGAAGATGAAGATTAATTTGTGCTGTATTTACCTTCATCCAAAAGAAATTCTGCACACAATAAATCAGTAAAGATACAGTTGAATACAGTTGTTCTGAGGGGATTTTGGGTTTTTGTTCCAGGCTTTTTGACGTGGGCTCTTATTGGGATTGACTCACTTTTGGAGCCTCAAGTGGCCATTCAAGGAACTGCAGCTACAGTCACCACTCTGCAGAAATATGCATATACCAGGCCTGTGAGAACTGACCAATCCGAGTGCTTTTTTCGGGAGGGGAGCATTTAAAGAGACAGGCACTAAAACGCGGCGCTCAGACAGGGTGAATAGAGGTGCTGCAGAAATGGAAAGGCTTAGCCAGATTCCTTCATGCACGACTTGCTGATTTCCCAACCGCACAGCTGCACCTCTTTTGTTTTTCCTAGAACATCTACAAGGTGTTCAGCCACAGCAAAGCTCCTTTTTGAAATCATCTTGAAGTAATGAGTGTTTGTGATGAGCAACATTATCCTGCTGGCAGTTCCGTTCCCGTAAAAAGGGACACACCTGCTCTGCTGGTTTTTGTTCGTCATAAGAAAACACACACCACGACAACACCTGCACCTGCCGAGCCCGGTTCCAGACTTTCAAACAGAACTTTCAAAGGTGTTCCAGCACCGGTTCCTGAAGATTATGCCTAGTAAATTACCAGGGTGTTAAGAGGTGGGCAGGAGACTCATGTCTGTGCAAAATGTCCTGACAGTCCATCGAACAGTTGTTGAGACAGTTCATCAAATTATTGTAATGAAGAACGAGTTTGCAGCGTGATTTCAAAATAAATCTGCCTGATCTCAAGTGTTGATGTGTGTGTGTGTGTGTGTGTGTGTGTGTGTGTGTGTGTGTGTGTGTGTGTGTGTGTGTGTGTGTGTGTGAGAGCATTTGTTTACTCAGGCCTGTTGCAGTCACTCACTTGGCGATCAGGGGCTGGGAGGAGTCCCGCTGTTCTCTCTGGGACAAAAGATTGCCTCAGATCCAACTGCAAAGTATCTGCACCAGTCACTGGGTCTGATCTCCTCCCATGGAGAGATGTTTTCCTTCAGTGTTCCTCTGTTTTAAACTCTCCAAGGCTGAATATTTTAAACGTTATCTGCAGTGTTTGTGCAGGTTGTGAAATCGATCTCATTAATGAACAAGTATGTGGCACAAATTCAGGGATTAATGGATGACGTGGAGGTTTGAGACGTCCGATGTGTGGACTACTTTTTGTTACAGGCGTCATCATTTGGCGTTCAGAGGATGATTCACTGAAGGACTTGGCTGTTGTTGTTGTTGCTCATTTCAGACGCAAGCTAAATTTGATTGGACAGGAGGCATTCCATCGGGAACTGCATCTGTGAAAAAAGTAGTGGGAGAAGTCTAATGCTAAACATGTCTCCTACATTACCCACAATGCATCTCAGCCACCGAGTGACATCACTGGAGGCGGTTTACATGCAGCTTCCTCTGGAGCAACAAAAGGCTTTATACTGCTTTTTTAACATTACGCAGAAGTACTCCCCAAAACCCGTAAACACACTTTGTTGTGTGAAATTATTGCAGTTACCCTTTAAAAGAACAACCCTAAATAAAAATATAGCATGTGTAAGCTAGAACAACAACTTGGTGTCTCTTAAACTGGGGTAATAAGGGTCTGTTCACTTAGAAAACCCAGAATTAAATGCTTCGTTTCCCCCAGAGTGCCTCACATGTTCCACTCTCTGCACACACGAGCTGTTAAAGCATCACATGTCCTCGCACCTGACACTGAGAGGACCCATCAGCTCTGTGAGGACAAACAGGTGACGCACACACACACCTGGCCTATAAAAGACTTGGGCCTTGTTTACCCTCCACACAGATGGACGCAGAGGAATGTTGTCACTCTGGAAGAGATAACACACACCGATGATGTCTTGGCCATGTGTAAGTCCTCCATCATAAACAGCT
Organism: Acanthopagrus latus; assembly: GCF_904848185.1. Lineage (NCBI taxonomy): Eukaryota > Metazoa > Chordata > Actinopteri > Spariformes > Sparidae > Acanthopagrus > Acanthopagrus latus. The sequence continues at coordinate 22,994,828 of NC_051050.1, read as the reverse complement.
GAGTGCGTCTACAGTTAACACCTGCTGACGGTGCTGATCGGTGATGCAGGACTGCAACTAATGATTATTTGCTCTGGCGAAGGAGGGTTTGTTTGCTGGATTGTCAGCAGGATTACACAAAAACTACTGAATGAAACTTGGATTGAAGATGGGTTGCGGCCCAGAACAGACCTTGTTAACTTTTGGTGTGGATCGAAGAATTCTTTCTAAATTTATTTAACATTTCTGGAATAATGCTTGGATCTTGATGAGAAAAAATCTAGTGTATTTAGGCGTTTGGTATCTATGAAGGCAAATGTTGGGCCTTGGCTGAGGTATACGCTCTATTGAGGGAAAATATAGTTTTATTGACTAATCTGCTGGTTATATTTTTCATTAAAAGATAGTTTGTATGTTGATCGATATGCACTGATATGAAAAATTAGACAAAAAGAAAAAATGCATGAGTTATTTTAGAATGATTACAGGTGCACTCAAACTCAGAAACCTACCCAGACATGTTTACAGTGTTAGAGTTAGCTAGAGAGGTGGCAGGGTCCGCCACATATAAACAAAGTAATATAATTGTTTTGTCCTTTAAGGTCAGTTTGTTTATTCAGTTTATTCATTCCTTCTCTAAAACTACACAGTGCAGCTTTAAACTGCTAAGTTCTGTTTCACAATGCTTGATTTTTTTTCCCCCTCTAAAAATCAGTCCAGCCAAATTGTCTCAATTAATCAATTCTCAAAAAAGCAGCTGATCCATTATTCAGCTGTTTGATAGCTCGGCTAATCATTAATCAGGCTCACATTCTTTTATACTTTGAGGTTTTCTTTGACAATTAATCTCTTTTGTGCCTGCATCCAATCCTAATTTGTGAACTAATCAGCAGTCGCAGCTATCAGATGAATGCAGTGGAGCAAAACGTTCAGTTTTTCCCTCTGGAATGCTGTGGAGTCGACGTATGAAGTGGCACAAAATGGGATTGCTGGAGTAAAGTACTGATTCTGCAGATTTGTAGTTAAGTGTAGTTAAATTCCAGCACTGGTGCTAATGGAGCATGAAACTGCATCATTCCTGCTGCTGCAGAGTCCTCTCAGCCTCCACCTCCCTCCCTGCTTCAGCTTTCTTTTTTTTTTTTTCTTGCTGAATCTCTTCATCTCCCTCCGTCTCCTCTCCTCTCCTCTATTCTCATTTCACACATCACCTGCTCTCCTCGTGTCCTGCAGAGAACAGTCTGACTCAAAGTTTTTACCCTTTTAAAAAAAAAAAGGACATGTCACATTTCTTCCCCCCCCCCGCACGTGCTCCACCTACTTATCGCTGCAACCCTCCGCGTCCTGTCCCGGTATGCGTAATGACTATTCTCAGGCAGGGAGGGGTAATAAGTGATGTGTGTGTAACTAGCACAATGTGTGTGTGTGTGTGTGTGTGTGTGTGTGTGTGTGTGTGTGTGTGTGTGTGCGCGCGCTGCAGAGTTATTCTGCTGACTGCAGGAGCTCAACCTGGCAGAGGCGGCCAGCACATCAGCAATTTGGGACGGAGTGAATGAAGATAAGGGTGGAGGAGAGGGGGGATGAAGAGGGATCAATCCAACTGACTACCTCCACACACGCGCACACACACACTATCTATGGAAGTCCAAGGCTGCCATTATTAAAAATAATTTTCATCAAAATTAACAGTTTTGATTAATCCATTAATTATCGTCCATTTTGTTGTTATTAATTTTACAGCTTTATAACTTCAGAAGGATTTCCTGAGTTTTTTTCATATAACATGGCATCATTTTTTAGGCACTGTCAGTTAAATGATAGCAGTACATTTCTAGCGAGATCTAGAAAGTCATTAAGTCGGAACATAACAAGGAGGGGTGTTACAATTCTCCAAATTGATCAACAGATCTTTGGTTTCATGCCCTGAGCCCTGTAACTTACATTTTAACATTTTCATGGGTTTTTTCTTTTTACGACAGCTTGATTTTATCTAGTGGCTTTTTGAAGGTTATGATTAAGGAAGTTAAGATAATATTAACCCCAAAAGATAAAATTCTATCAACAACAAACAACATAAGATTATCTTTTTGACACATCAGAGAGAAGTTTTGGTTTCTCACTTCTGTCCCAGGTAAACCCTCCTCCCAGACGAATCAATAAAGGATCTCTGACAAAGAAAATAAACAAAGTTGATTGTCTTCAGGCAGACAGGATGTGGAAGTGTCTGGAAGTTTGTTTGTTTTTTTTTTCTTTTGGAAAGTATAGTGTTGCTATTTTGTTAGCTGTTGGCTGGAATTTAAGCCCAATTGTTTTTTGGCCTATATTTGTTTACATTTTGGCAGAAGGGCATCATTAATACTACGCTGCTATTTGCAGGTTCTGTTTGCTTTCACTGGATTACTTACTATAGTGAAAACATGATGATATATGAGAAGCTTACAGAGTTATGAGGGGCTTCTTTATTTGTGATTTCTTTTGTGATTGTTAGACAGTAATCCACTATGATGACATTTAATCAGAATCTTATCGTTAGTGTTATTGTGTCTGTATGTTCGGACTAGACAGAGTTATGGGGTTTGAATTTTGATGCAAATCCTCTGAGAAACTGATCCATGAATTTGTCTGTGCAACAAAATAAACATTTAATTTCAAGTTGACTCGCTTTCATATCGGCATCCCCGGACTTCTGTAAAACAGCACCTGAAGTGGAAGGGAAATGGTGAATCCCTCTCTGTTTGGGGTGTGTGTAGAGGTTGGGCTGCAGTGTGTGTGTGTGTGTGTGCATGTGTGTGGGTGTGTGTGTGTGAATGAAGCCTGAGGTAGTGGGGGTGACTCTGCACTGTGGCACAGTCTCCCTCTGAAGTTGTGGACTGTCAGTGTCAGCGGGACATGCTGCCGCCTCGCTCTGCTGGATGACAGGGGATATTTACTGCACAGTATGTACTGCATATTAACCTTACATGTATGTTTGATTCTGACCGCGTCCTACCTGTGCTGTGTGTCGTCCTCTGTGGCGCGAAGCCTCTCATGGGGACGTCCGGTTTTGTGCACATCAAGGACGATTCTAAGTGATATCTGCATTGTGCTGATTTCTTTTTATATTTTCAGGCATTTATAAGTTTGCTCTTTTGCCTGCAGATGTAACAGTTCTGCAGTTCGGTTCTGTTCTGCACTCCCATAGTAACTAAGCAGCCTGAGGGGGGAGAAACAGCATTGCAGATAGAAACACCGAATCACACTGTGCTCTGAGCTGACCTGCATGCTGAGATTTTAGCCTTCATATGCATAACACTCGTTTGCTGAATGTGTTGCAATCTATGTGATTTAACAGGAAAACACTCTCGTCTGCATCATCTCAACGTAATAATCTAATGTAACCCTCCATCCATGTTTCTCTCTGCAGTGATCAGACCCCCAGTTTGGTGAGTGAAGATGATTCCTGTGCTGATCTGTGCTCTGATCTCACTGAGTGTAGCAGAAAACAATGACTTAGACACTCTGTTTCCTGAACTGGAGCACTCAAGAACCATCTATGTCACAGGTGAGTATTTGTATATATATATATATATATATGTGTGCGTGTGTTTGTGTTTCTTTGATGCAGCGACAATGTCGTACAGAGTGTAGAGGCCCTCTCCGGTGTGTTTCTCTGAGTTTCGTTCACGACACTCACTCTGCAGTGTCATCTGTTTCCTCCGTTTATCAGTTGGTTCTGCCACTGTGGCTCAGTGATAACGCTGCTATGTGGGAATTAGTAGCTCAGCGAGATAGAGTTATCTCATCAGGACTTGCAGATGAAAACTTTGTTTGAACGTGTCAGGATTTCAAATGTGGTGAGATAAACACAGCTAAGGGAAAGAGAATTATTTGTTCTTGTCATAATTTGAACTGTTTTAGTTAGTCGTGCAGATAAATCGGTTTTATCTCACAGTCAATCACCGTATCAGTATGAACAAAATTACCACACCACGCTCGGTTGTAATCTCTCTTTGTGTTGTTCAAGTGGTTGGTGGTTTGGTCGCGATAGTTCAGTGACTGGACTCATGTGCTACTCATTGGTTTGGATTCTTTAGTGAACTATTCACACTCTAGGTTCTGACCTTTGACCTCATGAAGTCAGAAGGATTAGTGACATGTTTGAGAAATCTGTGTTCTTAGATTTTATCAATTATCTCACGTGTTTTGTGTCAGGGTTAGCCTGTTGAGAGTTCATAGTTTGACCTTTTCACCACAAACCTCACAGATGTCACTGATTAGTTGTGTTTCTGGGAAGCGTCAGGAGAATTTGTATTTATATTTTTTACCTGGCACTGAAAAGGGTTCACATTGAAACTGGACATTTTGTTCATCTATTGTGAATAACAGAGTGAAGCTACAGACTGTAACATAAGAAACAAACAGTTGAAGTTGTTTTATTGTAAATTGGGAGTGAAGCTGCTGTCTATAACATGAGAAACAAACAGTTGAAGGTGTTTTATTGTAAATATCTAAGTGAAGCTGAAGACTGTAATGTAAGAAACAAACAGCTGAAGGTGTTTTATTCTAAATATCAGTTTGAAGCTGCAGACTGTAACATAAGAAACAAACAGTTGAAATTCTATTGTAAATAGCGGAGTGAAGCTGCTGTCTATAACATGAGACACAAACAGTTGAAGGTTTTTTATTGTAAGTATCTAAGTGAAGCTGCAGACATTAACATAAGAAACAAACAGTTGAAGGTGTTTTATTCTAAATATCAGACTGAAGCTGCAGACTGTAACATAAGAAACAATCATTTGAAGGTGTTTTATTGTAAATAGCGGAGTGAAGCTGCTGTCTATAACATGAGACACAAACAGTTGAAGGTTTTATTGTAAATATCAGAGTGAAGCTGCAGACTGTAACATAAGAAACAAACAGGTGAAGGTGTTTTTATTGTAAATAGTGGAGTGAAGCTGCTGACTATAACATAAACAACAAACAGTTTGTTTTTATGGTAAATATCAGAGTGAAGCTGCAAAGTGTACCATAAGAAACAAGGAGCAGTTTGATGATTCAGGTCCTGAAGAAGCAGGTTCAAGCAAATGCAAATTGTCTGCTTAACATCCTCACTGGAGAGAACATGGGATCAATGTGCCTTCAGCTGTTTGCTCAGTTGAATAGACAAACAGTGGTGCTTATGCAGCAGATGGAGTGTGGTGGTTCGACGCTGTGTGAGGTGACAACGCTGCCAATCTGAAAACCCTGTTAGTGATGGAGGCTGAAGGTCATAGCAACAAATGAGCCAGATGTTCTGTGAAACGCTCTTGTGTGCACAATAACAGGGCGTGTATTCTTATTTACACCTCAACGCAGATAACTTGGCAGGTTGACAGGTAATAGGACATCTTTTAATGGTTCCAGCAGAGAATACAGTTATTGATTTATGTCACCTTGGGAAGGTTGCCCAGATTGAAGCTCACCAGATTCTTCTGTGTTAAAGGAATAGCTCTACATTTTTAGACAACTGACTCAACTTAAGAATGATGAACTGATGCCTCCTGGAGAGTGAAGCCAAAAAGTCTTGCCCCAGGCGGCTGGCTGAAGTATTGGTCATAAACCTTGTTCATGAATTGAAATTTTCACTTTTTACAAATTATGATATGTGATCATTTCAAGTGGACAGTGTGGGTCTTTAAGAGTGTAAGACATGGAGGATGGATGTCAACCACATGTTTGTGCATTAAAGGTCCATTGTGTTGGATTTAGTGGGATCTAATGGTGTGATTACAGATTGCAACCAACTGAACTACCCTAGTCTCAGACTCTCCTGTGGTGGCTACTAATAATTGCAAAAGGCCCTCTCTAGAGACAGTGTTTGGTTTGTCCACTCTGGGCTACAGTAGAAACATGGCAGACTCCATGGAACCAATTTTAAATTAACAATTACATTTCCCACTGCTTTCAGTCTTAATGCTAAGCTATGCTAAGCTAACCACCTCCTGACTCCACCTTAGTTCTAAACATATGGACATAAGATTCATCGACAGATTAGAAGTTGACAAGTGCCTGATCATGATATGTTTCTTGAGTATAATCGTGTCGCTGTGTTGCAGAGAACGGCCCTCGACTCTCCGTGGTGGCGGATCAATTGAAGGTGGTGACAAGGCGGGGCGGAAACGTTACCTTACCATGCACGATCAAAAGGGACCAATCAATGGCACCGAACCGCAAGATGAGGATCAAATGGACCAAGCTCACCTCGGACTATCTGAAAGAGGTCAGATTTTACTTTAAAAATCATAGGCAATGTGAACACGGGTGGGACAAAAGACATAATGTGCACTCAACAGACAAATATGATCGTGGTATCGATCGCTTCATTGTTCCCCTTGAAAGCAAACAAACTTTCCCAAATTGTCAGACTTCTTTAATCTCTAATGTTGTTGTTTATCTGCTCTGCAATCTTAAACTGGCAACAGACAAGTTATTTCGCTTTAACGTACATTATGAAGGACATTTTGGGACATTTTGGCACATCTGACTGATCCTTCTTCTTTGTCTTGTTCCAGGTGGATGTTTTTGTTGCCATGGATTATCACAAAAGGAGCTACGGTAGTTTTCATGGACGTGTCCACCTACAAGGCTCCTCTCCAATGGATGCCTCTCTGGTCATCACAGAAATCACCCTGGAGGACTATGGGAGATATAAATGTGAAGTTATTGACGGGCTGGAAGATGGAACAGTGGTGGTGTCCCTCGATCTAGAAGGTACAAAAGGGGGAATAACGAGGGTAAAAATAAAAGGTGCATTAAGTGTCATTGCACTGTAAGAGGCTGCAGTCGGTCTAAATTTAGCACCATGAACAGCGATTGCCTGGGGCAAAGTCAGGAGCGAGTTTAAGCATCGTGTACATCAGTGTCAGAGCAGCGTCATTATGTTTTAGAGTAGCCAGAGAACTCAGCCATTACCGCCTACAGCCAAAAGGCGCTGGCACCCGGCTGACAGGGAAACAGCTGTGCTTACACAGCGGGACGTGCTCTCACTTTCAGTCATTAGGTTAAATAACAGCACTAAATACAAAACCCAGAGGAAAGATCCTCGTTTTGCTTCGTAACTGCAGTTCGTCTGTCATATCTCTGTCCCAACTCTCCACGCAGGTGTTGTCTTCCCCTACTACCCCCGCCTGGGTCGCTACAACCTCAATTTCTACGACGCTGAGCGGGCGTGTCATGACCAGGATGCCATCGTGGCCTCATTTGACCAGCTGTATGACGCCTGGCGAGGAAATATGGACTGGTGCAATGCCGGCTGGCTGAGTGACGGCACGGTGCAGTATCCCATCACCAACCCCAGAGAGCCCTGTGGAGGCAAGAACACGGTGCCCGGTATCCGCAACTATGGCCTGAGAGACAAGGACAAGAACCACTACGACGTGTTCTGCTTCACCTCCTACTACAAAGGTGAAGGACGTTACACCCTTTGTGTTTGTTCTGTGTGTGTGTGTACCTTTACCTTTATTTAACCAGGCTGATCCTAAAGACAATAGTCCAATAAAAGTGTTTGCTAAGCAGAGCCTTTACACAAGTATAAATACCACAATTTAAAAATACCCAAATACAAAGTATTACCTGCAAAATATAGTTAAATGGTAACTCCAACAATTTTACATATTTAAGTGTGTTTACACGTCTACAGGTCTTGGGGATTACTTCTGCATATGTGAAAAAGTAGTGTAAAAGCTATGTTGCTCTGGAGGAAGCTGCATTTAATCTGATAAACTGCCCCCAGTGATGTCACTCAGTAGCAGAAATGTTTCGTTGACTGCGACTTTCCATCAGCACGAGTTTGACTAAATGACGCATCAATTAATGTTTTTGGTGAAGTGTTCCTTTAATGAACCAATAAGTTTTGCTGAAAGGGATCCAAAATGGAAGCAGCTATTAAAGCCCTCTGTATCCTCAGAGCGCCTCGTTACTATCAACTGCAGCCCTGTTGGCTTGAGATCTGCAGGCAACAACCTTGTAATGGCAATCTGCTATCCTTCCAATAAATCCCCTGTAAGAGATTTAATCAATAAAGATACCTTACACCGATAAAAACCTAATGCCTGTAGTTTAATTTGCATCGGATCTGTGATGCTTCTCCTACAGTATGAAGCACTTTCGTCTTTTTTCTTATCTGCCTGTTTTTCTCTTTTTCATCCTCCCAGGTCGGTTCTACTACCTGATCCACCCCTCTAAGTTAACGTACGACGAGGCGGTCAGGGCTTGTCAAAAAGACGGTGCTCAAATCGCCAAGGTCGGCCAGATGTACGCCGCCTGGAAGCTGCTGGGCTACGACCGCTGCGACGCCGGCTGGTTGGCCGACGGCAGCGTCCGCTATCCCATCTCCCACCCCCGCCGGCGCTGCAGCCCCACGGAGGCCGCCGTGAGGTTCAACGGCTTCCCCGACAAAAAGCACAAGCTGTACGGAGTGTACTGCTTCAAGGGCCACAACTGAGCTGCAAACACACACGCAGACCACCTGCAAACACACATCAGCATGCACACACACACACACACACACACACACACACACACACTGATACACTAGTGGAATGAAAAAGAGACCGAGGAGCGAAGTATGAACAAACACATTCAAACTGTGATGCTTTATTTCATGGAAACCTTAAGACATTATCGTCAGACAAGAGTCATGTTGTTGCTTTGTAACCTGGGACCTGATACTCTACGAGGGATAGTTTACACATATTTAAGGTTCATATAATTTAATCAATGCCTTTGAAGAGGGGTGGGTGGGTTGTTGTTGTTGTTGTTGTTGTTGTTGTCGGGGGTGGAGTTGGGGGTTGGGGTTGGAGGATATCACAGCTACAGCCATACTGTCATTCAAGAACGGACTAGGCTCGTCAAATAAGAAGGTCCGAACTGAGTTTCACAGCGAAACGACTCGTGGCCGGACGGATACTTTTGGGGCACTTATCTTGTAACGACGACGCAGAGCCACGAAAACACACGAGGAGAAAGAAAAAGCTCAAATCCTGTGATACTTGTCAGGTAGGAATACAAGCCTAGCACAACTCAAAAACCGATCTTTGCTGTCCACACTTCACAAGGTGCTACGACTGGTACTTTGTACTTCATCACACCGTCCAGTATTTTATGTTTTTATATATGCGAATGTGTTGGACCAAACGTCAGTCACCATCCAAAATGAGTAAGAATAAGAAAACACCCAACTGTTAGCGTTGTTTATGTTTTATAAGTATGTAGAATGTTATTATCTAGAAAATGTACTTCTGTTTTTTGACTATTTTTTGATATACTGTAGAAATATTTACATTATTAATTGTTTTCGTCTTTTTGGCCAAACTATCCGAGTCTCTTTGGTTTACATAAAACATAAGATAACAACAGTGGAAAGAAAAACAACACTCCACAGTACTCTTAATGATAATAATAATAATAAATAATAAAAAAATATATATTTGCACTGAACATGTAGAAGGTGCCTAAAGCAGCAGACGAGACAAACAGTAGTTCGCTCGATGCAGCATTAGAAAAAATGCCTGGCCTGAGTAGAAGCCGTGCTGCGCTGCAGAGTCAGTTTGACGGTGACGTAAAGCTTCGTGGCTGCTGTATCTCTCTGTTTTGGCTTGATTGTAGACTTCAGAGCATGACTTAGCTTCTACAAGCAGCTGTCAGTGTAGACCGACACACACTATCTATCTAGCGCCTTGATAAACTGCTATTTTTGATACAAATACTGTAGTTTCTTATAGTGAACGAGCAGAGCTGACACTTCTAGCCCCATTTGTGACCTAGCTCCCTCCGTACGTGACTCCACAGATCTGTTTGGTGTAGATCCCTACGCAAGACACTTCACGTCCAGGTGTAAACAAACGTCTCCAAGATGTGTGCTGATAATCTCTGAAGGTCCCAGATTGATTTACCAGTTCATCCACAGTCCCATAAGCCTTCGGGAAGGAACGTAGTCTCGCCAAGGGCTAAAATCTGATGTCAGCTTCGGAGGGGACAGTCACATTAAATTTTCTCAAGAGAAATTCCTGAGGATGATGCCAAAAGTACTGCCGTAACTCTGCTACAGAAACATGCTGTCACCCTGCCAGTGAAGGAACAGCACATTAAATTACAGGCTTCTCTCGTGGACTCAAACAGCTTGCAAATTTGAATAAAACAATAAATGTATTTAATTACTTTTGGACCCTTGAAACCCGGTGCAAGCTTCAGACGGGGTAACAGCTCAGCAGCTACAGTGAAGATTTAGGCTGAATAAAAATGGAGTCAATAACGTCTTTTCAAATCACTTTTTCTGCTTCTGGAAACTTGATGGCAGATGAGCTTTACGTAGCCATGTATGGTGCTTTTTTAGTTTATACATTTTCAAACAGTCCCTCATCTTCTTCCTGAGCTGAGGGGCAAGTCAATCATTTTTTGTGGTTATCCATTTTCTAAGTCTGATTTTCTAAGTCTGACATTTTGAGGAGAATTTTTTTGTATCGCTTGGTGTCACTTTTTTTTTTCTTTTCCATTTCTCCATTTTCCTCCCCTTTTTTTCTCATTTTTTTTCTCTTAAATTAAATATTTATTAAGTGTTTTGGTTTGATGAAAAACATGAATGATTTTAGAAAGGTTATCCTGATCCAATTCTAAAGTCATAAACATAGGAGAGGATTAAAAAAATAATAATCTTTTTTCCATTTCTCACTTTTCTCATTTTTTCCAAGGCATTAAAAGATCTTCTGAAATAAATATTAAGTGTTTTGGATGATGCACATTAATGGTCTTAGAAAGATTATCCTAGAAAAGGAGAGAAAACTATTTAAATCAGAATTAGAAAATGGACACATATACAAATTCACTTTGTGTCACAAATGAAAAAAAATGTTCTTTCTTTTTATTTCAAGACATTAAAAAAGTCCCCTGAAATAAATATTTATTAAGTGTTTTGGCAGAATTAATGATCTTATCCTGGTAAAACTTTTGTTCCCATTAGTTCTCAAGTCATAAACACAGGAGACAAAACTATTTAGATCAGACTTGGAAAATGAATTACATGAAAAACAATAAAATGTCTTCACTTGCCCCTCGGTGCTTCTGTTCAGTAGACATCTGTGAGATAATGTAAACACCTTTGAAGATGAACACCTCTTAAAGTTTGCGTAGGGAGCATTTAACGTATGGGTTGCTGAGGTCACAAATGGGCCGAGGCCCTGAGTGAGCATGGTTTTTCCTGGCAGCGACCGGCTGCCTGATTGCTATCTAAGCTCTGCACCGGCCGACCTGCCTCTCAGGCACAGATCGAACCCGGCGGGCCTGCAGCCAACCAGCACCGGGCTGCTGAACGAGACAGAAATACAATACATTCAAAATACCGATAATTCCTGCGTGGAGGCGGTCAGGGCTTCTTCCATGTAAGGGAATCAGAGAGTAAACGGTGCACATTGATCAAGTGTAAGCTCACCAGCTGGCCCGGATGCTGGTTTAGGTCATCCACTTGGTTTAGCTTTACTTGGCTCCACAAGCCACTGAACAATCAGACTCCTGCTAAACTGAAGAACTGCAGGACAGACTCACGAGGACGACTTTCTGTAATGATTCGACGATGCGGGGGAACAAAATGATGACTTTACAGAACAGCAGCTGAAGAAAACACTGACTGAAGAGTCTTCTGCAGTGGTGCAACTAAGAGATTTGGTCCTGTTAACGTGTATTTTTTCTTTTTTGTTCAGCTTGTAAACAATCTTCAAGTAATTTTATGTGTTTGTAAAAGGAATAGTTTGATGATTTGAGGGGTTGCATCACAGGGAAGACTTGAGGAAGACACACAGCTTGTAAATCCTCAGTAAACCACAACTTTTGAATTTTTGCATAATGCAACAAGTTATTTTAGAGGTAAAAAAGAAATGATACTGCTTTCAAATATGTTCATTACATTGATACGTAATATACACGTTCCTGGACAACATTGCTAGCAACACCAGTTAACAACAAGGCTGTTTTTCTGGCATAGAAACACATAACAAAATGTCCACAGACGGAAGTTTTATTTCCCAAACTGTCAAACTATTCCTTAAAACGATTTAAAGAGACTTAAATTCTGCTGCCTTTTATTTTTGTGTATAATTTGACCGACTTTGCTGGTCTCGGGAGTCTCGATAATAACTGCAGACCACAAGGAAACCTTTGGGACCCAAAGACAAAAGGACAATAAAACAGTACATAAACCCCCGACTCTGCCTCCGTCTCTTTACACAGGGCTCATTGAGTTCACCCATTATCCAAAGTACATCATGGCAACTTATGAGCAACCCCACTGTAGCTGCAAGAGAAAGTATAAGTCAGCAGAGTTCATGTCGGCCGGAGCCGAGCCGGGCTGTAATTGACTTTAGGATGGCTGTTAGCGGAGGGTGCCAGGTGTAGTTCCTGGGTGATGCAGTAATGTGTTCAATGTGTTTTCAAAAGGTGGGGGCGCCGCGTGCACAAATGTTTTCCTCTCAGCAACAGCGAGGCCATTCATGGTGCTGCTTTCAGTTGATTTTGTAACTGAAGGACAGCATGTTTCCAAAGCACGGGGCTGTTTTAGGAACTGAGTGATGGCATGTTGGTGACGTTGTGTTTTTCTTGATTCATATCCTCGTGCTGGTTTCTAGGAGGCTGTTTGTTTGGTCATGGAAAGGTGGCTGGATGACACTCTGAATGTGTCATGACTACAAATACATATGTTTTTTCAAAGGTATATAAAAAAAAAACTTGATGGAAGCTCAAAGTTCCTTTTTTTTCACACAAATAACGACATACAAGGAAACAGGTACTGTGAAACAAGATTCTGCTATTCACTGCATATGTAACATACAAAGAGATGTAACAATGAACATAAATGAAGAAAAATTTTGTTGATTTCCCACATTCCTCCCCCCAAAAAACTTCACTTGACCCTAACCCTACTGATTTTTTTTTTTTCCTCTGAAAAGAAGTTGCTGCCTCACACATGTGAAAAAAAAGTTACTCTACCTGAAAAAACAATGTAGTCGGTTCACATATGAACAAGAAATCCTGGAAAAAACATTTCTCCCGAAAAAAAAAAAGTCACTCAGTTTCACAGATGAAAATTTTATCCCCTGGGCGAAAAAAAATCATCCAGTTTCATTTATAAAAAGAAAATTGCCTGAAAAAAAAAATCAAACATTTTTCTCCCCTGAAAAAAAACATTTTAGTCGGTTTCACACATACACGCTGTTTGCTCGCTTATGTTAGCTGACAGCTAGTTTACATGAAAGTGGGATGTATGTTGGGGTCAGATAAACATGAGTAACGGAAGTAACAGAATTAAACAAAAGTGTTCCTCTGATCAAACTCGCTTTGTGATGAGCACAACTTCAAATAATCACCACAGCTCTGATGTGACTCAGGCTTTAAAGTTTTGCTTGTTGGCTAACTTTCCATCCAGACTGTGGTGACTTAATGAAATGCCAGGTTAGCTTAAACTTGTGGATTTCTCTGGTTTGAACCTGATTGGAAACATTTGGGATAATGTAGAGTGTAAAGTACAAAACTCAACAGTCACTTTTAAAAACTCAGTATTTGCTAAAACATAAAAAAGTGATGAACTTTTGAGCTTTTTTTCCCAAGTTTTTTTAGTATCTTATCTAAAAATTGCATGTAAGGATATTTGTCGTCATGTCATCCACCCACCTTTCCACGACCAAACAAACAAACTCCATAGAGATTGTTTTTTTTGAAACTACGGAAGCCCTGAGGGGCCAACATTTGTTCTGGTGGATAAAAAGGTTTGCCACTATAATCTTTACAGGTTTTTGTTGTTGTTGTCATCTGTGAAAACATGAAGAAAAAAAGTCAGGAGAGTTTTTTCAGGAGATTTTTTTTTTTTTTTAATATGTGGAACAGTGATTTGTTTTCAGTTATTTTTTTTTTTTTCCATGTATGAAACTTAATGCTGGACCTGTAATGAACTCTGCATATCACTGCTGCAGTCGGGTTGATTAACAGGAGTGAAGATAAATCCTCTTTTTAATCCCTTAAAATTTAAAAGTAATCTCTGAAAAATTGTTTTGATTTACAGTACCTGAGTAAATGTACTTAGCTACTTTCCATCACTGATAAAATGAAACCACACAAACGCAGGTTTTGTTACAATACTTCCTATTATTGCACACACAGCTGACAAAGACATTGAAACCAGGATGGACATCTTTTTTTTTTTTTTACAAAAATTAAAATGGAGAAAGAAACAATGATTACATAAAAAAAGCTCTTGTGCCACAGATACAGTGAACCCACATGGAGTAAAAAAAATGCATATACATTGACAAACATTATGTATATCAAAAGGAAAATGGATAGAAAACACAAAGAGGAGAAGGTCAAATGCATTAAAAAAAAAATCTTGTAGACATTTGCACATTTTTCACATTCCCTTATTTGTTGGATCAAACGCACAGATTCCAGATCTGTAGGAGAAACCATCGTCTTTAACCGTCGCACCTCCAGCTGAGGTCGACACTCAAAACGATCAGGAGCATTTTGGCGAAGAATCCGTTGGGTTGATTTTGAGTCACAGCGCAGTAAAAAGCATCGACGGCAGCACATGATAAGATGTTTTCATTACAGAAATGTGTAAACAGCAAAGGAAGTCATCATTAACAGAATCGCTTCGGTTCCAATGACCTTTATTTATTATCACAGTCCTTTCATAGCTTTAAAGTATACAATAAGTTAAATTTGTATGGCTTCATATAGTATCTATATTATATATCCTATGATTAATAACCAAAGCACACACACACACACACACACACACACACCACACATTCATAATAATCTCCTCCCCAACTGTGTATGTGTGTGTGTGTGCCGCTCTTTAAATCTCCTCCGCTCCCTTTAAAAAAAAAAATTAAAAAAAACAAACTTTTTTCTCAGCTAAATCATTTTGTACAATAATCTACACGGGACATCAACCAGGAAAAAATGGTCAAAACAAACCGAAACATGGACAAATGTTCTGTGATCATAATTTAAAGCGATGAATTCTAAATTATCAACACGACAACAACTACTTCTCATGTGTTTCACTGATGCCTCCAGTTTGTATGTGCCATACGGTCCAAAAATCAAAGGCACCCTGTGGAGTTTATGACCACTCGTAGCACTATAGAGCATTAAAGATTTTTGTTTGGGAAAATAACGACATACAAAAAAAACCGTTTCTGTGAAACAAGATTCTGCTGTTCGCTGCACATGTAACGTTCAAAGAGACGTAACAATGCATCAACAGAGGAGAGACTGTCGAGGGGCCGCTACGACCTGCGAGGCGAGGACAGCGCGAACTTTGTCGCTCTTTATCATACTTCACCACCGATTTCCATCTTTTTCAATCAATGAAGAGCCATGAAAAAAAAAAATTTTTTCAGGAGAATTTAGTTTCTTCCATTCAAGAAACCAATTTATTTTATTCTTTTTTCAGGAGAATGTGAAACCAAGTAAATTTTTTTGTTTTGTTTGTGAACCTGAAAGATTTTTTGTTTTGTCTTGTATCTTCCCCCCCAAAATAAAATTCACTCAGTTTCATAGATGAAAATATTTTCTCCTGATTTTTTTGTTTGTTTGTTTTTGGTAGGTTTCTCACATGGATCCCTGCTGAATAAATTCAGTGTCATGGACATAAAAAAAATAATTTCAGGAGAATATTTTTTCCATTCGTGAAACCAAATGTTTTGGGTTTTTTTTTTAGGAGAATGTGAAAACAAGAGCATTTTAATTTCTCTGTGCACACTAAACATAATATACATCTCTAGTGTGTTAGCAGGTGACGTCACATAACTGTCATGTCTTTGTTTTGGTAAAAAATGTGTTATAATTTGAAACAAGATTTTAGTCGGTTTCACATATGAAAAAAAACAAGAAAAAGTCATTTCTCCTGAAAAAAAAAGAAACCTAATTTCTGAAAAACAAAAATTCACTCGGTTTCCGGCATCACATTTTTGTTTCCCCAAAAAGAACAATTCAATCAGGGTTTAAGCTTTTCATTCATTAAAAAATATGCCTGAAAATCAGATCACTCATTTTCATGCATGAAAACATTTTAATGCCCTGAAAATGACATTTCAGTCGGTTTCACAAATAAAAAAAAAACAAAACAAAAAAAAGCTTTTTGGCAAAATCCTGAAAAATATTGTTGTCCTCTAAAAAAAAATGTTTTTTCATGCATGACTTTTTTCTTTTTTCATGTATAAAACTTACATTTTAGGGATGAAAAAAACAAAGACCTTTATCGTGGCGAACTTTTTTTGTTTGTCGCGACAGGCTGAACCCTCGAGAGTCTCCAGACCAGCAAATAAACAACAATAGTCTGAAATTCTGCACAAAAAAAACGAATTTACAACAAACTCACTAAACCTCAATGATACAAGAAACTGAGTTCTGGTGAGAAACAATGAAAGTAAACTCCACAGGGCACCTCTGGGCTGATCAGAGAACAGTGATGACTCACAGATTCCTCATGTGGTGTATTAAGAGTCCCACACAGTGAAGCCATTAAGACACCAGTCTCCCTGTTTAGAAGCTCGATATGATCAGTGAGCTAACTTTACAAATTAAAACTAAAGTGTCCCTCGTGTTGCGGATCAGATCCTGGAGTGTTTCTGGACTGGTGTGTACGGGTGAATCGTGTCCCTTCGTCCTGTTGGGAGCCGTTGGGAGACAGTTCAGTGCATCCATCTGTCTGTAGATGCCTCGGGACTGACGAAGACAGCCTAGTGTGTTTGGCTGCAACCGCTAAGCTGATTTTAGAAAAAAAAAAAAGAAACAAACCCAATCAGTGTCTCATCTGATCCTCAGTGTGCGTCTGGACCCGCTGATGCCTCTTCTCCCTCTGCGGCTGCTCCACTCGGTTCTGGAAAAACGGCTTGATGAAGCTCTGTAAGATGTTGTAACTCTGTTGTTGCTCTCCGTTGTGGTTGGGCTTCTGGTGACTCTTGTGCTCAACGTGGTGGTTGTGGTGCCGGTTTTGTTGCTCATTGTTCTGGTTGTTGCGGCGCCGGAGGGTAAGTGACTTGTGGTAGGTTGCAGCTGAGGAGACGGACGGAGCAGAGTGTTAGAAACATGTTCTACAGCCTCGTGATTCAGAACCAAACTTCTTCAATAGGAGTACTCACGGCTTGTGCAGGTGACTTTGGGGACGTCCCATTGGCCGTTGGCCCGGCAGCGTATAGTGGGGGTGAATCTCTGGATGAAGCCCTGTTTACAGTGATAACGCAGCAGGGTGTTGATCTCGTAGCGAGGCTTCATGGCCCCAAAGACACGAGCGTCCTTCACCACAGGGGGCTGCCCGCATGAGACTGATGGTGGAAAACAAGAAGACTTAAGGCATTTTCTGAGAAGATAATCAAAGATATCGTAACTTCTAATCTTTAGTATGGATCAATAATGGAAGATGGAGGCTCCACACCCCCAGATTCTCTGTTTGAATTATCTCTAAGCACTCATCTGTGTGTCTCCGTGTGCGTACCTGTTCCCTTCTTGCAGGTAAAAGTCAGGTGATAGTTGCAGGGCACGTCGTTCCACTGCCCTCCCTCGTGCCAGATCATCACCACGCAGTCCTCTCCGGACTGGAAGAAGCTGTCGGGCTGGTTCGGCCTCCAGAAGTCGTATTGCTGTCGGAACGCACATTGTCGCCGTTAAGACTTTATTGCGAAACACCCAATAAACAGTCCCAATAAACGCGGACGGATTACTCAATCCCTGCGAGGACGCTCAAAACCGGGTCGCTGCTGCATCATGCTAAAAGGATTTCAAGATGCTTTTCTGCGATAAGCCTGACACTGTCAGTACTGCTCAATCGTATACATATGTGTGCATCAGCGCTGTAAAAAGCACCACCCATCCTCATGAGGAGACGCCGCTCGTGACTGGATGTAATTCACAGAAGGAGCAGACAGTGGTGCTGCTGGGACACCGACACCGCAGGCCTGAACACACTGACAGCATCCTGTCGCTGACATGCAGGAGGAAAGACACCAGAGATCTGCTTTAGTTGTTTAACCCACAAGAAAACACGTATGATGTTGCACAGGCCAAAGGGTGCGCCTCGGCTCTGAATGATAACACATTACGACTGCAGCGCCCCCCCAGTATCACATTTCAGGCCCCACTTTTCACTGCAGAGCTCAGCTCACATGCTGCAACAGCTGATCGTTCCCAGCAGACGCACAACGTGTGTGAGAATGTGTCATCGACTGTGGAGCAGAGAGTGTTTGGGTCAGGAGATGATCCGCAGAGCAGGACCCGCATCACTGACAGCACACACACAGGAAGTGATGTCATTTATGTTTCTGGTTTAATTCAACCGGAGCTGCCAGCAAAAGAGATACATGTGTAAAGAAAGAGTCTCGACTGGAATAAAAGCTAACAGGAGCTCATGTTATGTTCACAGAATTCAAAGACTATTAAAGTTAAAGGTAGAATCAGTCGGATTTTGTCCCAGCTGTTCCTGAACGCACCACAAAGACAGTTGATTGTTGAGTCTCATTCCCAGGACACATGTTGGGTTGGTAAAGCGTCCCGAGCAGCAACAAAGAGAGAAAATCAGAAACTCTCTGCAGATACGAGACACTAACACGTCTTTTCTCCACATTCCAGCCTCCCTCTCTGTCTGTTTACGGCTTCCTACGTCGTAACATCTCGCTACGTCTGCCCTGCAGGATGTGCACTGATAGACTGACAGTTTCGTGATGTTGGGAAGGCGGCGTGCAATGACGCATAATAAAAATAATCTATTGTTGTTTGTGGTGCGTTTAGGAACAGCTGGGACAAATCTTCTCCTACTTTTACTTTAACTTGAGTAAAGAGGTTCAATCCATTCTTCTACTTTTACCAGAGTCTTTTTTTTAGTGTCTGAACTTCTACTGGAGGAGAGAATGTGTGGACTTTTGCTGCCTCTGCTGAACAGAAATGTATTTTTCGCGGTGCATCTACGGACCGATCCAGCAAAACTGTCTTACCATCGGCTTGCCGTCCGTCCATCTGAAGTCTCTCTCAAACATCTTGTCGTTGAGGCCGAGCCACTGATAGTCACTGCCCAGACCTGCAGGGGGCAAAACAAAACCAGAGTGTAACTTTGAGTCTGCGCTCAGAGAAGAGAAGCACATGATCGGGATTATTTAGAAACTGAGGGGAGACAGAGTGTCGATGTGCTGATTTACAAGTTTGTGGTTTTGAACATGTGTGTGACAGCAGGAGGACTTTTGATTAATCAAACGTGTGAACCAATAAGAGGGGAGGAGAGGAAACCTCCAGGCCGGGCTGCTCTGGTGAACTGGCACGAGTCCATCTCGTCTCCGTCTGTCAGCAGAGTCTCCAATAAACCGGCAGAAAGCTCTCATGCAGCTCAGACTCTGACTGTCTATGGAAACTCTCCATTTAAACAACTTTATTTCATCTGACTGACACTCACCGCTGGATTAGATCAGAGACGGGTCTCCATCCAAACACACTGCTTTTAAAAGTGCTGCGACCTTTAAAACAGCAGCGTAGTTTTTAACAGGCAAGTTTGCTTCAAAGAAACTCACACACTTCCTTAGTTATCAGTGGAAGGCACAACAATTAGTCAGAGTTTTCAAAAAACAAGTTCTGTTTTTGCAGTAACGTGGGTCTTAGATTGGGAGAATCTGATGTTGCATCACTGGTGTTATTTGTAAATGGTTGTGAATTCCCCTGACATTTCATTTATAAAGGTCAACTGAAGTAAACATTCCCTCTGGAGAGTTGCAGTTTTGCAATTGCAGCGATTTACGCAGAAACTCAACAAATCCCTGTTCCACCTTGAGATAAACAGTCTTGCATAAAAATGTCACAACATGTTGTGAAAAGCATGAGAGAAAGCTTGAGATGTGACGTGTTTGCGTGACTTACGGTTGACGTACAGCTGCTCCTCGTGGGACAGGATGCTGGCCAGGTGGCCGCCGTGCAGCCGGCACTCCC
Source organism: Acanthopagrus latus (assembly GCF_904848185.1). NCBI lineage: Eukaryota > Metazoa > Chordata > Actinopteri > Spariformes > Sparidae > Acanthopagrus > Acanthopagrus latus. The sequence goes on along the minus strand of NC_051050.1, from coordinate 22,974,875 downwards.
TCTCTGCAGCGTCCCAGGTCCGACGGTGTGTGAAGTACTTGTAGCAGTGAGACTGAAACTTCTGCCAACCAAATCCACAAAGCTCCGTGTCTGTGAAGAGAGAGGGAGAAATAAACTGTTCAACAACCGCAGTCCATCCAAAGAGCAGACGTTTTCAAGTCGAGGAGAGCAGGTGTGATAGTTAAATGTATTGATTACCTTAGACAAATTAATTTTTTAATAAAATAAGACATCTACAGAGCTTGTAGAGAGGTGAGTTAATCAAATTATTGTGTGGTTTGTCACTGTGTAAGAATAGTATAACACCGTTGGTATCATGTGGCATCTGTGGTTCATCAGCATCAACAGTCTTGATGGTTGCCAGTTTGTGGAAAATAAGTATAAAATGGCCGAGAACTTCAGTATACAACCCTAATGTTAGCTAGCTAGCATTAGCAAGCTAGCGTTAGCAATGTTTATCATGGGGCAACTGATTAGTAACTCAAGTTATGAAATAGATATCGTGGAGTAAAAAGTACAATATTTCTCTCCAAAAAGGAAGAATAAAGTAGCTGAAAATGGAAGTACCTCAACATTGTACGTACAGTCAGCACAGTGTTGTATGAAGTGCCCAAAGGTCATTCTTGAGTAAAAGTAAATATATATCTTGTTAAAATATCAATTAAAAATTATTAATTAAAAAATGTTTTAAATTAATGTAAAAATGTGCTTCTTTGGCTCTCCAACATGTAATCTGCAAAGTAACTAGTAACTGCAGTTATTAAACAAATGTTTACCTCCAAAAATCAAGTGAAGTGGTATGTATGGGGAATATTTAAATGAAAGTGCCTCAACATTTGGGTACGGTACTTGAGTAAATGTACTCAGTTACATCCTGTTACATGTGTGCAGTGTTTACTTCGTAACATTATTGACTGGAACTGAGTGTGTTCTCGTGGATAAAGAGCCACAGACACAGCTGTCCTCTTCGAGCTCTTCTCTGCCAGTGGAAAGAAGACAAAAAAAGAAAGAAAAAAAAACAGATAATTGCTCTATTATTTTGCCAGAAAGCTTTTGCAGCTGTGTGGCATTGAATCAGTGGTAAAACACAGCCTCGGACTTGGTGGAGCTCTCCCTCATCTTCTGGATGGAGCTGTGTTTTGGTGGGGGGGGGTGGCCTTCTGTACTCGACTGACTCTTGCGCTGTTTTCAAAGTGCCAGAAGGAGAGTCATTTACTGAGGTGCCTGGAGACCTCACCTGACCCTCCAGGTGGCTGCACAGTGGGCTTATTAAGACGAAAGCGGGGCTGACGATAGCTAATACCCCGAAGCCTCGACAGCAACTTTCCATCACGGCTTTATTGGCGCACGCGTTATTCTGAAGCCACTGACACAAAACATCCATTGTTTACCGAGCCTGACAAAGCAGTGAACTGATTATATGGCTGAAAGTCGTTGTGTATCTAACATATTGTGTGTGTTGCACATTAACTGTACTGTGTGTGTGTTTGCGTGCTTTTTGACCTGCAGACAACTGGAGAGTTGTGAGAGTTAATGAAGTCCAACTGTGTGTTACTGAGCTCATTCAGCGAAGGGGCCCTTTATCCCCCAGCTGGACCTCAAACTCTCGGCCTCAGTCTGTCTCTGGCCCTCAACAACACAGTTTGATGGAGAAATAAACAAATCAAAGTTGTTGTTGTGCAGCTGCAGTAGGTTTCATTGTTATGGCTCCAAATCCACCGACTTGTGGGCAACGTTACGTATAAAATCAAGTTCAAAGTGTGCAGGATAAAATCTCGCCCCAGATTACGAACTGTACTATCAATTGCTGTATGTGACACATCAGACTTCTTCAGTTAAAGGTGCCAGAATCAATCATCTGCCCCTTAATAGATGATAAAGTTCACTGACAAGAATACCAACAAAAGTTTAACAATCATTGTTTTACTACGTGAGGAATAATACCCTATTAAATCTGTTACTCACGATGCATTCCCTGCTCAATCAGCCATTAGTTCACTGTTATGACTTACAATAACAACCGAACCCGACTATAAAATAATGTCCTCACGTTTCATTATCATACTTCTGCTCAGAGAATACTGGGAGAGAGAGAGAGAGAGAGAGAGATCTGAAACTCTCTGGAAGCTGGTAGATTTCATGGAAACTATTAATCCCTGGAGTCTGATTTTTCTGTGCCTGAACCTCGATTAGTTGCTGAGTAATGGCAGAAATATTGGACGAGGAGCTGGAACTAATCTGCTGAGGAGCCAACACCCAGTGCTGGAAGACAGCTGAGCAGCAGACGCTGTCATGACAGAAGACTACGCGCTTTCACTGTCCACCTGTGTTGCATGTGTGTCGCTGTGTGTGCACGAGTAGCTGCTACATATGTTGTCGGCCTCCTATAAATGTATTTTGATTTACTAGCTTGAATTGTAATTTTTATGTAGCTCTGGTTGTCATTCATAAGACAGATAAGAAGTTCGACCTAAATTAAACTGAGTAATCCAGCCCAGTTTAAAGACCGACTTCAAGTTTGACCTACTTTACTTGACGTCACCAAAGTCGTTTGCATTCCTTTTATTTTCCTGCCATGAGGCTCATTTACACTCAACATTAGATACGTACACGGATGTGGATGGAGCCCTCTGTACTTTTCACCCGTGTCCGATTCCTAGTTGGTTCGTCAGCAGGATTTCACAAAAACTACTCAACAGATTTCCACTAAACTTTGTTGGAGGAAGAGTCTCAGCCCAGAATAGACCCCGTTGACTTTTGGTGCGGATCCGGATAAAGGGACAGATCCAGGAATTATAGTATATAATGTTTTTTCAGGGACTGGCGGCTGGTATCTATGAGTGAGTGCAATTTGATGTGGATTAAAGGGGACTGTTGGGCCTCGGTGGAGGTATGCACTCTACTGAGTGGCATCTTAGTTTTCAAAATACGCTGGGCTACTTGCAAATGCCATCATTTTGCATATGAGTTGTACTATTCCATGTTTAAGGACAAAAGATATGTATCCTAGTTTGATCAAAATTTGACCACAGCAGGGTTGAAAATGGAGAAACTCCAACGGATATCATGAGAGTTGGAAGGTATGACGATGGCGGGCATCCAAAAGTAGTGGAACTGACATTTTCTATCAACTTATCCCATTTTTGCCTCTTTCTTATTACCACAAACTCCTCCGTTGTCACCAGGTTGCTGTTGTCAGAAACTCTTGACGCTGAGCTGCCTTTAGTGGATGTGTTTCTCAACATCGAGCCCAACTTAAGGGAAGATGTGGACAGTTGTGGTTAAATCACTGAGATGGACGTATCCATTTTCTTCTGTAATGGGGAAGTAAATGTACCTGAAGACCGCAGCACTATCTTGGTTTTCTACACTTTCTGTGTGACAGCTCCACTTTTTCATTACTCAGGTGCGGCTCACCTTGTTCGCAGAGCTCTCCCGCGTAGCTGGGGAGGCAGAGACAGGTGAAGGAGTTGACTCCATCCAGACAGGTGGCTCCGTTCAGACACGGGTTCGACTGGCACTCGTCGACGTCTGCAGACACACAACACAAGCCTGTGTTATTTCCTCGTCACTCATCACTGAGTTTGGGGATCAGTGATTAGGACAATGTGTACCTGTTTCACAGAGCTGCCCAGAGTACCCAGGTGCACACACGCAGATATTTTGTGCTCCTTTCTTGTAGCAGGAGCCTCCATTCTGACACACACTGGTCGTGCAAGGCAGGAGATCTGCACAAATGACACAATCTGTTAAAAATCACACCAGTAACTGGGTCATTAGTAGTGCTCAGGATCAGTAGTTCTTGTATTTCTCCTTATACTAAAGTGTTTTAGCTACCTTAGCTCGCCCGGCTAACTAGCATATGCTCCCAAAACCAAAGTTATTATTAGCTAACAATATGTGGGGCTACAGGTTATGTTTCGTCATAAGGCTAACGATAGCTTCTGCTCTGTGTTGTTTATGAGGAGTTTAGTTTGCAGTGTTCAGACAGGGAGAAGGGAGGTTAACCACCAAAAATAAGCTGCTGTTATGTTTACACCACTGCAACAACAAGCCACTAACAGTGAGGATGATGTACCTCTGACATTCACAGTGCTGGCCTCCACAGAATAAGCTGATTCAGTGCCGCTCTCTGGCTGCTGCGTCGCCGGGGTCTGTTCTGGCATCTGAGGGCGAGACTCCAGCAGCGGTGCGACTACCTCTTTGTCATAGACCTCAGAATCATCCTCTGGTAGAAGGGTGGCAGCGGGGTCAGGGATCAGAGCCCACTGGGGGACGGAGTGCGGGCTCTGGTCGAAAGTGTACAAGGGCGAAGTCGTGGAAAGCGTCGACTGGCTTATGAACTGCGTGGAGGATGTGGTGGGCTGCTCCGTCTGGCTTACAAACTGCTTTGAGGTTTTGGTGGACTGCTCCGTCTGAAGTCTGTAAAGCTCCGTGGTTGGTGGGGTGTGGTCTTCAGTGGTTGTAGCTGCAGGTTTGGTGGTAACAGCGGGATGTTTCCTACCATCTGTGACAGCAAGGGAGGGGTGTGTGGGGTATGTTGGTGTGGTAGGTTCTGAGGTTATGTCCTTGGTGTCTGCGCTGAGTGTGGTTTGGCCTCCAAAAGCCAGAACTGGCACATCTGGTAAAACAGTAACGATGACCTCTCTAGGAAGGTCATCCAGACCACCCTGTTCCCCCGAGCCTTCCCCAGAGCCCTCCCCGGAGCCGGACAGCTGCTCTGCACCTGAGCCTCCATCCTCGTCCTTCGTCTCTGGTGGGTAAGCATCTTGTCCTGAGGCCTCATCTTCTCCAGAGGCAGACCCTTCCGAGTCTTCCGTCTGAGTCTGTGGGGTGGTTTCATGTGACTGTGTTTTTGGGATTGAAGTCGGAGGCTCCGTCCATCCGATTTCTGTCTCATCTGTAATGACACCAGACTGACTGCCTGTGGCCAGGGTGGGAAGAGTGTCGCTTGCAGAGCCCTCCTGTACAGCACCTGCATCGTCATCAGTTAAACTGTTTGAAGAGCCCTCCATGTCCTCGTAGGTGTTGACTCCCTCAGTGACCGTCGTAAAGTTACCAGGGAGAGCTGGGCCCGATGGTGTTGTTGATGAGACAGGGAGTGGGGTCATGGTGGTGGTGCTTGTTGCCATCTGATCTCCTGATTCTTGCGTTTTGATGCCATCAAATTCAGTGAAAACATCAGGGAACGTGTCGGCATCAACTTCCGAGTCTGTTAATACATCTGGGTATGTGTATGGGTGAGTGGTTGCATCACTTGTTTCTTCTGTAGGTGTCTCCTCAGTGTGGATTTCTATGGCGGCGTAGTCAAAGGGAGTCGCGGTCTCCACCTCCGTCTCTTCTTCTACCTCCACCTCACCCACCTGAACGGGAGTGGCCGTCTCAAACTGATCTCCTCTTGCTTCCTCTGGCAGCTCTGGCTCAAATGTCACCTGAAAGGACCCCAAAAGTCTAAGTGAATAATCAGCCAGGTGTCGTTTAAAGGGCTTGGTTTACCATCATCATGTTATTTACTGTAAACACTCATGTACGGTACCTCATGTTTTCCATTGACAAAGCTGACGGTAGGTGGCAGGTTGAGGGGCGAAGCTTCCAGAGAATCAGCGTCTCCACTGCCCAGAACAGCTTCGCTGGTAATGTGCGAGAAGTCGGTGATCTGGGGGAAGTTGGAATTAGAGATGCCGTCCCCAGGTTTGTTCAAGAGGTCCAGGATACGGCTAACTAGAGACAAACAGAAATAGATACAGAGGTCAAGTACAATTTGTTCATTCCTCCGTTAAGGCACCTTCACAACATTTTGCTAAACATTTTGAGAACCAGAGTCTCTGGTGAGTGCTGAGCTTAGTGAGAGCTGACTGGAAATCAAACTGACATAAACACACAAACACCCTCAGTGCTTTATGTTGCTCGGTAGCATGCGGCTAACGTAGAGCTAATTAATGTCGCTGTTTGGGGTGAATAAACACCAGTGACCCTGTGGTCAAACGGGCTTTTCTGCTCTTTAACACACAATTTAACCACCTCATTGATGATCAAAATCTACCTGAAGGAACTCAAATGTTCACAGACAAGCTGATATTTGAAATCTTTAAGTTACATTAAGTCTTGTTTGCAGATTTCGTCTCTCACTCTGTGAATCCTTACTAGGTGTTACAGCGACAGGCAACCATTGACAAAACCTGCAAGTTTCTCTAAACTTTAAGAACAACTCTACCTTCTTGGTTTAGTTTCTCGGTTGTTGTATTTCAGTTTCTCAGAGCTGCTTGTGTCTGATGTTTATTAAAACAAGCCAAAGTTTGTATCTGGATGGTTAACAGTCAGCTTATAATTAAGGTCAGTCGACGCCAGGGGCTGCAGTCTAACAAAGCACTCCTGTGTCTGTTCATTAAGACTTTATGGTACACATGGAAGCTATATGGTGGGAACTTGAGTAAGAATGTGCACGACGTGACGTAAACACAGACCTGAGACGCTCGCTGTGACCGGACCGGGAGCTCGTCTTTGAACTGGACAAATCCAATTAACCTACGTTAGCCACAACATGCCGCCCAGAGTCAAAAAAAACCCTCTGTGTGACTCAGAACTTCATACCGCATCAAACAGGAAGTTTTCATTAAAACACTCAATGCTTCAATTTCGCTAATTTCCTCAAGAAGTGGAAACAGTGAGTCCTGTGGGCCTCACACAAACCAGAGCCTGCTGTAGGTGATGATGTATTACCTCTGCAACAGAATACGCCTTCAACATTTCAATAATAAACACAACCGCTGGAAGATGGCACACCGCTTGGCTGGGAGGCGGGTAACAAACATGCAAGGACTGAAATTTGAGTGAGGTTACGGGGGGGATGTGTGAGTGGCCCCTGCACCAACCCTCACTCTCATATTTGTTGATTCTGAGGCCAGAGGCAAACCCAAGCATCAGGCCTGCCTCATGCCTTCATCTCACACTTTACCTCAATGACAACGTTGGCCTAATGACTAAAGTAGATTCTCACAATTCCTCAATGAAGAAAAATCAATCAAGCAGAAATCTGAAAGCCGAATTATGTTGTAAGAAGAGGCTGAACATTACTGACATGGTGAAACATTATGGACGTAAACACGTGTTTAAGTTCTAAGTTAGGCGTCATCTTGAGTTTTGGTGAGGTCGGCTGACTGTTAGCTGAGATAATGAAAGTAAATTCATCTTTATATTCTAATAATGGATCATAATAAATAGCTTTTGAAAGTAGGAAGTATCACACAGTTGGAAAAAAAGGTAGAATACGTGGAAATAAAACAGATTTGGTGCATCGTTAATCATTTCATGATCGCATATTAGGAATCAGAATTGGAACTGAATCTTGTGGAGCTGAGAGATTCCAACCAGGTTTATGCAGGAGAAGATAAACAAAAACATAGATAATCTAGAATATGATCATTATCAAAACATCCGAAGCAGACATCCGAACAGAACGTTTTGACTGGAACCAAGAAATTTTAAGCAGACGTTCAGCTTTGTCGCCTCCCCGAGACCTCGTGCCTGGCCAGCCTGTTCAGTAAACCCTCCACGGTGGAAGTACAACTGATTCTGAGTAATTTCGGGGGAAAGAAAGAGATTTGAAGAGATTGTTGGAGACGTTGTTAGTTACGGCAAGTCAGGAAGCTCCCTCGAGGAAAAGACAACAAGGGGTTGACAATTTGTGGTTTGATGGAATACTTAAACGCCACAGCTAGTCGGAGCGGAGGAGGATAATCGCTCCATCGGACCACCAGCGGGTCTTTAAGTGACGTGTGAGAAAAAGGAAGGTGAAGGGAAACACTCATTCGCTTGAATGTATTTGATTATTCACAAGGCTCTGCTGCTTTCCCACCGGAGACACTGTGATGTGTTTACAATATGTTTAGCAGAGATGACTGACTTCATAACTTTCCACATCTGGCTCTGCACACAGTATGTGTGTGTGTGTGTGTGTGAGAGTCTGTCAGCATGCACATACAAAGGTAGCGAGCCGTTAGATGTTTCCTGTGTAGACAACAAATAGATAGCGTCACGTCAAGTTTTGTATGTTGTGGAGTGTTAGGAAACATTTTGTTCTTATTTCTACATTCACAATCTTTTAGTTCACTAAAGCTTTGTGTTTTCATTTAGTAGAATCTGTTATTAATATGATGTTGTTTTTGGCTTAGGTTGTAGAGATTTCAGGAATATGAAGCATTTGACGGAATGATATCACAATAATGAAAAACACTAAATGAATATTATTAATGTCACAGAAGTCCTGACAGCTCGTTTAAGGACACAGGTTCTGAATATATAGCACGTTTAACTCACCTGAGTCATTTTGCTCGTGCACGTTGACGATGATCAGATGGAAAGGTGGTTTGGCTGATGACTCCCTGTCTCCAGGGACGGCCAGCGATTGGTCGACGTTGAACGTCAGTGCGGTTCCAGGTGTGACGTCCTCTTTAAAGACAACAGCGGGTTGTTGCCTCGCCTCTTCGGTCCCAGATGGAAGACCTGGTTCTGGGGTGGGAATTGCTGGAATGACCACCAGTGGAGAGACCGGTAGAAGCTGCGGTGGTCTCGGTGTGGTTTCCACCCACACCTGAGTTGGGCTCACCACTGCTCCCACCTCAGCCCCACTAGAGCTGTCACCGCTGTTGCCTCCATCCCCGCTGCTCTCACCTCGGCCCGACCCCGCCTGGCCTCCGTCCTCTCCCCCGTGGGAGATGTCAAGGTGTGCGGGCTGCGAGCGGGTGGTGGGTAAAGGAGGGAACTGCATGGGGTTCAGAGCGTCTCCCCTAACCGGCACCGACTCTAACCTGTGTGAGTTATCAAAATTTCCAACGTCATAGTCGTCGAACATGGGCGTCGGGGTCGCAGCGGCTGTGGTGTGGTCCGTCTCTGTGTGGGGGGCTCCAGGTTGGTCTGGTGAGGCTGTGTGTGGTCTCTCTGTTTGTGAATGTGTGACAGAAGCCGGTGCTCTTGCTTGAATTTCAGCTCTTTCGGGGTCTACGAGTGGTTCGGGAGTGGATGTGTGGCTGTCAGGTTTGACCTCAGGTGGGGTCGTCGGTGGACTCGTGGTAGTTGGATCTGGTAGTTTGGCTGTAAGACGGGGGAACAGAAAAGAGGAGATTGTGTTTGCAGTTAGTTTCACGCTGGACACTGTTTTCCCTCAGTTGCAGTAGCGTGATGTTGGTGGATGATGTTGTCAGAGCAACGCCAACTATATCAGGTAGGTATCAGGTAAACAACTTTCTTGCTTGTGTTCACATCTTTGTTTAGTGTTTATCAGCGATAAAAAACATCTAAGGCTGATGGCGATATCTTTAGTTTTGGCACTATTAAGCAACAAACCTCATCTTCATATCATTTAGAGTCATTAGAGCCTGAAATATCTGTCAAGTTCTGGATCTAAGAAAGAAGTAGAGAATCAGCCTCAAATACTGTGGCACGCTTTAAAAAAAATGGAACACAGGAAAGTTTACGTAATTTGTCATTAATTGGGACCTGTGTCCAGTCAAGTCCAGCTCACGTCACTTGTATCCAAGAAGAGATGTTTACAGAGTCAACCAGTATTGTCATGACTCACTGACAAAACAAAACCGCTTTATCTGGAAGATGCCGATCAAGCAGCCGTTAGCTCGCGTCGGGCTATAAAAGGACATGTAGCAGCTTTAGTTTTTGAAACATGAGGTCACCTGTTAAAAATAAAACAGGTCAGGCCTGCAGAGTGCCGGACAGTGGAGTCAGAATAACAACGGTCACCGACGAAGGGGCCGAATGTGCCGAGAATAGCCTTGTTTTTAAGGGAAAGAACACTTTTACCAGCTCGCTAACAGACTCCAGTTTCCTACTTGAGTCGCTCTCACGGTGAGAACCAAACCACACTTTTCTCTCCCTCTCCAAACATATTTACAATTGTGAACAGACCATGAGGCTTTTGTTTGCGAAAGCCCTCTTCAGAATGGCTCATGATGCTCGCAGAGATTTATATCTCGTTATGATGGAATATGTACCATATGAGCAAAGACAGGAAATAGGACTCCCAGACACACGCACACAATGCCGTCCTTTGTGTAGGTCTGAGTGCTGACTTCATATAGTTAGTGTCCTGGGAGCGAGCAGCGGGCTTTGAACGTCACTGACATAATGCTTCAATAAACGCTACGTAATGGACTCCCCTCCATCCCACCCTGCTGCCTGTCAGGGCCACGTATGGACGGACGGGAACGGCGGGTGGGGCGACCAAGGTGGGGTTCCCCCTTTCTTCCCTGTCTCCATCTTAATTTACCCTCCTCTTCCTCGTGCACATAAGTACCCAGTGTCAGGAAGTACATTTACTGAAGTATTACATACCAACTTTACTGGAGTATTTACATTTTCTGCTACTTTATATTCAGTGATGGACTGTAACTGAGTATATTAGCTCAAAGACTGTACTTAAGTACTATTTTGAAGTACTTTACTCATATATTTCCAGTTACCGCCACTTTATACCTCCACTTCCCAATAATTTGAAGCAAGTTTTTAAGATTTTTTACCCCACTTACATATATATCGTATGGATGTATTTCACGCTGGAAAATGATATTTCAGCATAATATCTTCACTTTTACTCGAGTACGACTGGTCACAGTGATATGATAATGAGACAAACAGACACTGATATCAGTCAGCGGAGACTTATGTACTTGTGTACTTTTACTTGTGTAACTGATCAGAGTACTTCTTCCGCCACATCACATTCTACAGGTGTTTACTGCCTGCGGTCTCTGTGGATTTAGCTGTGGTCCAGTCTGGACTTTTCACTCTGTGAAGGAGACCCTGGCTGCGTTTTCAGCCCCGCCCAGATATGATGTCATGTGTTCTGGCGAGCTGCTGTCATCTGTTTTTTTTTGGAGGAGGGGGGCTGGGGTCCGTCCTCGTACCGTCACTTTTACTTTTACATTGACTTCTCTCTCCTGCTGCTCTGCCATCTCTCTTAAAGCTTGGCAGGACACATTACGCAGCTTCCAGGACCAGAAAGTACCTTCACGCTGCCAAAACATGTGACTGTTCGCAATTATATCATCTGTAAAGCGCCATACTCGAAGTGTGTATTTGGGTCCTGTGCTGCGTACCTGCCTCACACTGCACCGACTAACCTAACCTCTCATTTGAAGTGTGTTTTCATGATGATGTTACTTATGGACGGACTCGTCTGCACTCCCACCTTCTCCTCCCTCTGTCTGCCTGTCGGTCTGTGTTTGGGCAGGGTCCAGCTGTGAAGCATTAGGGACCTGTCCCCTTTCTGCTGTATCTATGTTAGAGTGCATGAGTTGGGTTTTCCCCTCATAAAACGACGTGCCTCACCGTAAACAGGCCAGTGGGAGTTTATTCCTCTCTTGTTAGGGTTTGAGTGCTGTTTGTTCTTCGTCATCACTCTCTGCAGCCACATCTATACGCTCCCGCTGCTTATAAACGGCTGCAGTTTGCGGTGTGTTTGTGTTGCATCACACCTCGGTGTTTACGTAGCTCATTACAGCTTTCTTGTGCCTGTCAAGAGGCGAACGTGTTGTGTTTGAACATTTGTTGGAGATTCGGCCAGGAGCTTAAAAAGAAAGGTGCAGAATTGAGCACTGGGAGGGAGGAAACCACTGAATCACACCTGATGATGGAGGCGGAACTGACAGCAGTCGTATCTGTGTGTGCGTTTCAGTCTCACCTTTGAAGCAGAAGACTCCGAATTCCTCCGTGGGGTCGGGGAAGCCGGTCTGGTTTTCAAACTTGTAGAGCGTGCGGACCCCCAGCAGGCCACCTCCACACTGAGGCCTGGGGACGGTGGTGGGGTAGCGGACGCTGCCGTCGGACAGCCAGCTGTAGTCGCAGCGGTCTAACCCCGCCCTCCAGGCTGCGTACAGGTGACCGGGCGACGCCATGACAGTGTCGTGTTTCTCGCACTCCTCTCTCGCCTGCTGGAAGGTGAGTTTATCCTTGAGAGAAGGCGGATAGAAGACCTCGCCTTCAGACAGAGGAAATACAAGGATTAGTACCTCGCAGTGTTGTAAGGTCGTATTTTGAGTAAAAGTAAAGATGTTGTTGTAAAGGGCAACATGTTGGGATGCTGCATGAAAGCTATGAGTTTATACTGATGCACCTAAAAAAATCATGATTAGTTTCTAAAGTTGCTGGAAGAGCCAGATTCTCTATGCTAAGCTAAGCTAAGCTAAGCTAAGCTAACCTCCTCCTGATTCCAGCTGTGAACCTAAAACCAAAACACACACAAACACTTGATGATCCTTTAAATGCAGTGGCATGTACCGTTTAGTTTATCCACGTAGCAGTAGACGTCGTACTTCTCCGTGGGGTCACGGATGCCGTATGTTCTCACTCCTGGTCTGCTCATCAGATCACCTGTGCAGCCCGGACGGGGCACCGTGATTGGATACCTGAACAAAACAATAAAAGGTAGTAGAAAAGAAATTAACTACAAAAGATCTCTGGTTCATTTCCGCCAAAATCTGAGCCCTTAAAAACGTATTTTCTTTTAACACACACACACACACCTGACCGACTGGTCGGCGAGCCAGCCGGCGTCACACTGGTTGAGTCCGTCCTCAAAAGCGGCCTTGAGCTGTTCGGGTGTAGCGATGGTGGCGCCTGCGAGCCTACAAGCCTCCACAGCTCCAGGAAAGTCCAGAGTATAGCGGCTGGTGTTCGATCTGTAGTGGAAGACCACACCTGCAGAGAGAGAAAAAAAACAGAAAGCATCAGGGAGAGTAGCTCAAATATGGAGTTGGGAAGTGTTACCCACAATGCAACTTAGCCACTGAGTGACATCACTGGAGGCAGTTTATCAGATTACATGCAGCTTCTTCTGGAACATGATTTTGGGCACGGTGGAGGAAGAAACATGGGTGAAATGTGATCCTGGAGACATGTTGTACCTGGATCTCCTGTCAGCGTTATTAGGCTCAAGATTTAATCGAGTGTCTCCAGCGATAGACGACCCCGATCATTACACGACAGTACAGAGAAACACAAGCCAGCCAGCTCTTTCAGCTGTCATCCACGGACTATATGTAGCTGTTGTCTCGTGTCATTAGGTCCTTTATTTTTGAGCTGGATGGGAGGATTATTTCTGTTCTGTGAGGGGAAACCCTGGCAGAGCCGCAGGAGGATGTGAATAGCCGAGCGGGGCTTGTTAAATGGAGAGTTGTGTGTCACTCATAGGGAGCGTCTTTGTGCTGAGACGCTCGACAAAGAATCCTGTTCAGTATTAATGTGGAATCTGTGTAAATGTCTGGGAGCGACGGTTGGCTCTGTTGTCAGATATTCTTCCTCGCGGCTCTCTGGGGTTTCCACTGGATGAACTCAGACAGCCGAACCTTGGAAATCCCTGATACTCACTGCGACTCCAACATAAAAAGTAACTGTGACTTTTATACACAAACTTTATAACGCTCAGTTAAATCGCTCATCGCGTGTCTTCAACCTCCACAGTCTCTTTGAATCTTATTTTAGCATCTTTCAGCTCTTTGTTTTGGTGCCATGGCTCACAACTTCACAGTCTCATCAGCGTCTTTTCTTCAGTAGCACAACAGCTGAGAGAGAGTGAATACTGGATTTTATTCAACAGGGGGAAACAAACATTACTACAAATAAATGATCATGTTGTGCCATATCTGCACAACGGGTCCACATCATGTAGATTTACACGGTCCAAGTTCAAAAATAGAGAATAACTTGAAAATTGATGTTTTTCTGAGGCAAAATCCACTCCACATGGTAAAAAGAATTACATTTAGTGATCGAGTAACAACATTAAACTCTTTATTTCTAGCTTTTCTCTATAAAATAGTTTTTAAAAAAAGGATTTCGGTGGAAAAACAGCCTAAAAAAAGAGCAAAACTACATAAACTTGCATAATTTCAATACATTCTTTCAACATTAAACCTGCAAATGTTCTTTGTTATTTTTTGGGCCACTTGGGGGCAGTGTGACGAGCGGAAAAAAACTAAATTTAACCCCCTATTTAGTCGTTAAGGCAGATACAGAGCAACACAATCATTTATTTGGAGTCGTGCTCATGTCAGATAATGAATGTTAGTCCAATCATTCACTCTGTTTGATCTTTTTAGCTTGTTTTTGGTCTCCACCAACTCCTGAGGGGAAACATCCATCTCTTTAGCTGCTAAATGTCGCGCTATGTTCACCAGCTAGTCTCCAACGGTTCTGCTGACTGTTCAGTTGAGCACAGAGGCTTTTTTCTCCGGCTTTCACTTTGAAAAAAACGACTCTATGAGAGCGGAGACAGTGAACAGAAACATTAAAGTCGTCGCAGTTAAAATCAAAACAACGCGCTGAAAGACGCTAAAGAGTTTCTGTAGCGCTGTAGTGGATACAGTTAATAAATACAGTTTGTAATTAAAACACTGACCGCTGCAGCGGCTTTAAAGGAAATAACCTGTTTACGAGTGAATTCTTAGGATGGCAGCAGTGACGCCGCTGCCAGCTCCACACATCTGGATTCAGTCACTGAGCGTCTGCAGACTCTCGATATTAACTGTTAATTCGAACCCATAAAAGTGAAGAATTGGCAGTGAGCGTGTTTGTTTTACTCACCGGTGACGTTGAGGCTGACGGTGTCCTGGGAATCCTCCATCCCGTGCATGACCTCACAGCGGTAGAGCCCCGCGTCGCTCGCCCTCAGCCGCACCATGATCAGAGAGGCGTCCCCGACCGACAGCGGGTGGCTCGGCACCGACACCCTGCTCGAGTACTCCGGCCCCACCTTGACCAACCCTCGCTGGGCCACCAGCACCACCTTCTCCCCATCTTTCTCCAGCTTGGTCCACTTGATCCTCAGATCCTCATCGGGCCTCGGGAGGGTGTGACCGGGGAGGAGGGGTGCGGGTGTAGCAGCTGGCGTGGTGTGCGAAGGAGAAAGGGGCGTTATGGTGAAGTGGCAGGGCAGCACCACCCGGCCTGCCAGCGAGCCGGTCGCAGGAGAGTTCTTCTCCATCTTCATCGAGGGCGGTGATGCTGGAAAAAACAGGAAGCTGCATGAATGTGTGTGTGTGTGTGTGTCAGCAACTTTAAGGCCTGAGGCAGATACGTGACTGTGTTGGAGTTGGAGGAAAGTTGCCAGGCCAAACTTTTCAGTCGACGGAATAAATGTGTAGTTGCCAAACAAACTGGTGCATCGAGCAGCTTTAATTTTAAGAGATGATTCATTTTTCAGAATCGTGATCGTGGAGGAAGGACGGAGCAACTGGCCTCCACACACCGATTACTGCTGCAAAGATGCAGGAAGCTGAACATTTGTGTGTGTGTGTGTGTGTGTGTAACCAGCGTTTACTGGAAAGCATGCGCTCAGACTTGTCATGTGTTGGAGTAAAAGTCACTTTCCACCCTGTCAGAGTTGGACCTGCAGGCTGACTCTTGAGCACCCGCGTCTACGTCAGGCGGTGACGGTTTGTTTTTTTCAGGTGCTGGACGTCGACTCACCTGGCTGAGGACGAGCAGAACACACACACACCAGGCAGAGCAGGTGTGTGAGGACGTGTGGGATCATCTCAACACAATCTGGAGAAGAAAAAAAATATCAAAAGGCTGAGAAAGTGTCATGTTGTCCTGATTACATCATCAGACCTCAAGTTTCCACATCACACTCGACTCGCTGTGTCGCATACCGGAGCCCGATTGGCTCAAAACTAGTTGTGATGTCATAAATCCTGCAGATGGAATCCAGTTGTTCAACTGAGAAACTACAGAGGCCCATTTAAATATATAATATCCCAAATATCCCCAGGGTGAGTCATGATTATCATATAAACATTGACTTTTCACTTTTTTTGTCTTATATTTTTGACTTTTATCACATTATCATGACTTTTATCTCAAAATACTCACTTTCTTTTTCATCATTTTGAATTTTTAATGAATAATAATGACTTTTATCTCAAAATGTGACTTTTATTTCTCAGAACTTAGATTTTTTTGAATATTATAATGATGATTTTTAGCTCAGAATTTCAACTTTACATTGCATTATTGAGACTTTTATCTCAAAACATTTACTTTTTCACAATTTTGACTTTTATCTCAAAGTTTGACATTTGATTTTCATCTCATAGTGTTTTCTTTATCTTATAATAATGACTTTTCCCTTCTAATTTTAGCATCTTTATCTCTATAAATTATGACTTTCTATCCTATAATCATGAATTTTATCATGTGATTTTTATTTCATAGTTCTGAATTTAACCTCATAATGATGACCCTCCTTGGGAATACACACACACACACACACACACACACACACACACACACACACACACACACACATATATATATATATATATATTTCTTATTGTATAAAGCTTCGTTTTCATCTAATTTTAATCTCTAACTGGCAGAATTGGACTTCCGTACTTTTCTCCTTTAGCAGATGAATGAAAACAAATTGCACAGATCAAACACCACAGTGAAGGACTTTAAAGTGATTTAACTTAAAGATAATTAAATATAAGTTAAAACAAATGGCTTGTTTTACAGTGAACAAATCGTCACATTAAAATAAGCAGGAGCCAGAAATGTTTGATTGACACATGGCCAGTTGTTGGAGCTGCAGATGTTGAGTCCACCACTGGAAGAGGAGGTTTAATTCATATATATTAATCAACATATGACATCATCTCATTAAGAGGCTTTGCATAGAAATGTCTACATTTCTATGCACTCATCCCAAAAATGTGACCCGTGAAAGTTTATTCTGATTCATATATTTCATGCTCAAACAGCAAAAGGCTTCTAAGTTGAGAATAATTTAAGAATCACTGTTGATTTAATTATTTTAAAGATGCTAAACTGGAGTGTGGTTCTGGGACAGATGTGTGACCACAGCTGTATCAGGACCGGATCACAGCAGCTGTGGTGATAAAAAGCTTATCAAGTGATCAGGGTGGTTAGAAGCTGTTAGTAGATGCTAATGGACCGAACTGGTCCCGAGTGTCAGTTTCTATCAATGAGCCTGATATCATGAAGTGTTATCAGTGTGGGAACATTCCTGCCCACCACCCCAAAACAAACAAAACCCTAAGAAAAGAAAATCCTCCAGATGCAGAAAGGACGAGAAACATGCGTCCAGCATCAAATCACAGACATAAAGGAGTCTTGTGCAGGAAACTCAGCAAATAAATTAGTTTAAAGAAACAATTATCTTACCTTATAAAACGTAGAAAGAGAAAAAAAAAAGTCCAGAAAAGGTCCAGTTGTGTCAGTTTATCACTTGTAACTCTTCCAGCAGAAGTCCTCCGCGTCGCTCCTTCCAGCGGTGCGGCAGATGTGCGCTGCTGCTGCTGCTGCTGCTGCTGCTCGGACCTCTTCCACCTCTCAGCACTGGCTGCAAGTTCAAATCCACTTTACACCCGCTATTATCCAGACATTATGAAGAGGAGGGGCGCACATGTCCGTACAACCCCCCCATCCCCACCTCCACCACCACCACCCGATAATACACCGCCCAGTGCGGGGAGAGAGGGAGGGAGGGGGGCGGTGTGACAAGAAGAGGAATGAGTGAGAGGTGGGTGGAGGAAGTGAGAATGGGGAAACCCTGAGTGGGAGAGAGAGAGAGAGAGACACTGATGGAGAGCAGGAGAGAGAGAGAGACATTAAAGGGGCGCTCCAGAGATTTATAAACACTCCTTCATAAAGTTGGACGGCTCGCCCGAGAGAGGTTGAAAAAAGAATCGTCCTGATCTGTGCAGGAGAGGCCGAGATATCCTGACTGACAGCAGCCTACGTTTCCCATCATGCAACTCGACAGCAGACCAGCTTACCACTTACCTGAATCCAAACCTCCATCCTCTGGACTCCTGGACTGAGCCCCGCCTGGACCGGACAGTCGTACGTAAGGTGATGCGTTCACTGTCATCACGTCCAAGTCTTTGACTGCGTGAGACTGCGAGGAAAACGTAAACAACTGATAGACGGACCGAAAGACTACGATAATAAAAATACACTTGGATTACCTCTACAGACTATACTCCTAAATATATCTCTATTATCTTGTGGTTCACTTTTTCTACATGATTAAAACAATATTTGCTTTACCAATTGCTCAAAGGTTCTCCAATGTCACATCCATAATGCAGTGAATTGTGGGTAATTAAATGAGTGAAGTACACAGAAATCTGGGGTCCAATTGAGCAGCCAAGACCCGGCCCGTCAAGACTCGCGTACCGTGAACGCACCCGCAAAGTCGCCCAAAAATCTTTTGGCGCTAATGCTGCTAACGTTAGCGGGCGTTGGCATTCACTCTCGTCTCACTTTCAGTTTCATCAGAAAATCAGAGAATGTATTATTGTTACAGAAGCCGGTGTGCAGGAAGTGACGTCATGACATCAGACAGCAGCATTCACTCCGTCGCCACGCTTTGATTGTTCCCGTCTGTGGAGGCGTCGACGTACGCAGGAGAGACCTTCTGAAAACACGCGCCATCATTCCCGTATGACAACAATTATCGCCTCACGTAACGACACCTTTGGTCTCCAGATGACAGAAGAGAGCGGTTAACACTCAGCCACGCGTGAATAAAGCAAAAGTTCTTCATTTATGTGGCCGTAGACGTAAAATGAGATTGTCTCGCTCTCTCTCTGTCTCTAGTAAACTCATTTTGACATTAGAAACTGGTGGCGCTCTCATGTGAATATAATTAAAAACACAGTCTTATAATTTACTAGACAAAAACAACAAGAGTCTCACTTTTTATTGGTAAAAATATAACAATTTCAAGTCTGTAAAACGTGTAAAAATCACAATAGTACCAGTTCATGAAGCACATTAATGAATTCTTCCCAGTGTTAAAAATACATGATGATTCAGCAGAACCACAGACAGGTGACAAATTAAGAGGAACACCTGGAGAAATGAGCGCAGCCAACAGATCACAGGATGTTCTGGGGTTTATTTAGTTGGTTCTTTCAAACCTTGTGAAGATTTCAAGGTTGTCGTTAGGCAGGAATTTAGAATATATGTAGGGTTTCTTTAGTTAGTTCTAACAAACCCTGAAACTGTTACAGGGTTTCGTCAGTTTTAGCAACAACTTAAAGACTTCTAGGGTTCCTTTGGCTGGTTCTAGCAATCCTTGAGGAGGTTCTACGGGTTTGTTTCGGGCAGTTTTAGTCACCATTTAAAAATGTTTTAGTGTTCTTTGAGTTGGTTCAACAAACTTCAGGAAGTTTTTGCTCTAAAAATCATTTTTGGGGGGGTTCTGTGGTTCCTTTCGTTCGCTGCTACTGATGATCATTGAGGAGGCTCTAGTGTTATCTAGGGTTCCATATGGTGGTCCAAAAAAATCAATTAGGGTGTTCTAGGGACCCTCTTATGAGGTTCTAGGATTCTTCAGGATTCTGTAGGTTCTCTCTAGGCAGTTTCAGCAATCATTCAGGATCTTCTAGGGTTTCTTTGTGCTACTTTGTGCTATTGTTTCCTTAAAATGGCCCTTTTGGAGCTTCTGAGGTTACTTTAGGCGGTTCTTGCAGGATCTTTCAGTGGTTCTAGTGATCATTTAGGAACATCTAGGTGGTTCTAACAATCATGTTGTGTTTAGAATTCCTTAGCATTGTTCTTGTGATCCTTCAGAAAGTTTCTTTCCTTTTGACGGTTTTAGCATCACTCAAGAATCCTCCAGTGGTTCTTGTGATTTTAGGGATTCTGTAGATAGTTGGGAGCCCAACTAATGACTCTGGTTCCACCAGAGATGGACAACAGGGAGAACTGGAGCTGTTCTGGAGGTTCCTGTAAGAACAGCACCTCACTGAGACACTGTGTTGTTTTTTTCCCCACTTCATTCATCACCCACCTTTACAATATGTAACAGAAACAGTCCTAATAAATACATTTATTGCAATCCATGACCTTTAAAATGTGGATTCGGTATAAAAAATGTCATTTCTATGATTGAAATCAGTGTAATAGTTTTTTTTTTAACACTCTTTAGGGAAGTTCAACCCGTCTGGAGGAGGAGGAGGGTCAGAAGTCATCAAACAGGTCCTCGGCTGCTGAACTTGCTGCTGCAGCATCTGTGGCGCGTTGGGGAGTCTGCTGCTTACTGGATCCTGCAGGGGGGTCGGTTCTGTACGACACACACACACACACACACACACACACACACACACACACACACACAGAAGAAAAAGAGTGAGCGAGAGAGAGAGCGAGCGAGAGAGAGAGAGAGAGAGGGGGAACAGGTCAGTGGGCTAATGAAGCTGGTTTACAGGAGAGTTTTCCTGTTGAGACGGGAAGTGTATCATGTGGCCCACAAGACTAGAAACACATGGGCAGCTTTTATACCTGTGTGTAGATATGTAGGTGTGTGTGTGTGTGTGTGTGTGTGTGTGTAATTGCAGCTCCCCCACCATAAGTGGTCTACATCAAATGCTGGACTCGACTACCTTCGTGTTTTTGTTTTTTTTTTTACCACGTTGAAGCTCGCGTTCTCCCTGCAGAGGCTCGTATATTCTGCCTTCGCTCGAGTCCAAACACCGTGTGATGTGATGTTTGGGGGGGTCAGGAAACACAATTTCGGACATAAATTGGATGAAGGAAGGATCAGGGATGCACAGTGGGTAGCAGAGAAAAGAGGACAAGAGAGGATCAAGGGGGAGAAACTGAGAGGGGAAAACAAATGTAGGCCAACTGTAGTTCATCCTCAGGGGCTGATGCTGTAAAAAGACTAACATTTTCAGATTTAAGGGAATAATTCTGGGAAGAGAGACTATCTGGTCAGACACTTAAATCTGATGCTCTTTAAGACCTTTTCAAGATAATCTTTTTCACCTAATTTCAGACGGATTTCTTGACTAAACATCTTTTTCTAATTCAAGCATTGCGTGCACGTATAAAAGGTCGGTAGTGTGTGAGTGCTCTCGTGCAGAGGCAGGTTTATAGTTTCAAGTCTGTCAGGTTTATCTGCATTTTGGCTGTAAAGTTAAACTCCAGTATTGACTCAGGGATAGATGGAAAAGAGTTTGATCATCACGCGGAAGAATTCTTTTTATTAAATTATGTTTTTAAGATGGAAAAATGAAATGAGATATAATATTTGAGTCAATCAAGACCTCACAAGCTCTCATTAAGACCATTAGATGATATTTTAAGACATTTTAAGGACCTGCAGACACCACGGCTGAACATAAGTGGAGCATTTAGAAACTAAAAGAGGGCAGATACTTGATTACAATTAATTACTATTTGTGTATGTTCTCTGAAAACGTACAGATTCCGACGTAACAACAATGAACCTTCTCTATTGTTGCCATGTTTGTGATCAGTAACTCTTGACAGAAGTTTGGTGAAGTTACAAATATGGATGCATCAACTTACGTACGTAGAAGAAGCTTACATATCTTACCGTATCAGCCAATGTTGTGTTCACAGCTTATTTCTGCCACTAGTGGGCAAAAAAATCTGTTTTCGCAGCTTGGAGCATCACCTCAATGGCAGTATTGAGCTACTGCTACAACACTTAGATAAGTTAGTTGACTATAAGGCCATGGAGAACTCTGTGGCAAAGGTTGTTGTTCTTGTTTTTCTGATTTGATTGCATCATGTCACACCACCTCCTCAAAGATGTTGACGTGCTCCCAACTCGAAGATATCATTTCAGGCGATGTGACCCAATCAGAGATGTTTGACTTCTGTGTTAGTTACTGCTGGCAACAGCAACCAGACAAAGGCGGATATTGATTGAGGTAAAAAAAAAAATAATTGTATGAGGTAACTGAATTTCCCCTTCTGTAAACCATCCAGCGTGGTCGACCTCTGGCCTTACTGCACATGTGATCGGCTGACGGATGTAAACCAAAGTTGGTCTGAGGACCACCAACAATCCAGAGAAACATCTCTAGAGAGCTTCAGGAAACGTGAACACAAGACTTCCAATCCAGCCCCGCCGAAACGCCGATTAGCTGAATGGGAACGAAGAAGAAAAGGCCGGTGTGAGAAAGGAAAGGGAGAAGCGAGGGGAGGCCCTGAGCTTGTTTAAATCATTACCAACTGTATGACAAACACTGCTGCGCTGCTGGAACCAGTTAAGAGGAAACAAGAGACGTGTTCACTGGAGAGGGGGAGCTGGTCCACGTTGCCACGGAGGACCACCGGAGACACGAACACATGGTCGAGGGGGACGTGACGAGAGCGGTTTCAACCCTGAGAGGTGAGGTTAAGCTCAGGCACCGGGCACACAGGAGCCCCCACACAGAGCCGGTCTGCTGACACACCAGCGCTGCAGCGTGCACGCCAATTATGTGCTCGTTTGTCGCCCGAGAAACTAAACAGAGGCTCAGTTTGAAGCGAGCTGGGCCGAGGGATTAGTTGTGTCTAAATGAGAGAAATTAAAGCTGAAGTTGTGTCATTTAAAGGTTCAGTGCACCAAATTACAAAAGGAAAAAAAATATATATCTGTTTTTACTTATGTTTTGTGGTACGTGCACACAGATAATGTTTCACAGGTTTGCAGGTATTTGTCTCTGAGATTTCGACTTCACCGCTGCGCACGAGCTGAAGTTCAGTTTTTGAGTAAACTAACCAGAAATACCTCTGACCAGATACAGTGTTTCTGTTAGGGCAAGTCAAACCATGTACATTTTATTGATATAGTCCTACATCACAAGCAGTGTTGTTCAATGTATGGAGAAGATACAGTCGAGTAAAAGTGACGATATCAGATTAAAATATGACTTTGGTAGAAGTGAAAGTCACCAGTATGAATAGGACTCGAGGAAAAGTCTTAAAAGTATCTGATATTAAATGTACTTAACTATCAAAAGACCAGGACCGACTGATGAATCATGTTCAGCATCTCTCTCTGGGGTCTGAAACCGTGGTTCTCTGCCGGATATTGCTGGATTACCACTTCCAGTTTGGGGCGGGGGGGGGGGGGGGTTGAGATCCTGCCCCGAGTGAAGGACTTTAAGTATCTCTGGGTCTTGTTCACTAGTGATGGGGAAACGGAGCGTGAGATGGTCGGGCGTCAGCAGGACTGTGGTGAAGATTTGCTGGTTCATATATGTTGTATGTTTACCAAGAAGTTGCACCGACAGACTGTTGCCTTGAATACAGTAACGGATTTGTTACTGTTATTTCGCTAGGATAGTCTTAAAAAAAGCCTCCAGTATTTCTCAGTATTAAAAGAGAAACATTGTAAAGTATTTGTATAGCAAAACTGTTTCCCCCCCATCGTTTTACAGGGAAAAGCTGTTTTATTATGGATTCTTTCCTCTGACTACAAGCACAGAAACATTCATAAACTCCATTTATATCTCAGTCAAACTGTACTGATTTCACAGCTGCGTTGGATCATGTCAGAGGGCCACAGCTTCAACAACAAACTATAAAACATCTCAGTGTAATGCCCAACAAGGCCGTACCAGTCCCATGTCTTGTAGTGATTATCTGCGATGGCTAGAAGCGATGTTTGATCGCTCACAGAACCGGTCTGCATGTGAGGGAGGAAGAGAGTGTGCAAGTGTGTTTCACTGCAAGTGTCTTTTCATGGGAAAACAGTCCGCTGAGTACACAAACACTTACATCTCACGGACGCGTTAACCAGAACTACAATAAGTCCAAAATGAGACTCTGAAGATCAGAAGAAGAACCAGCTGTGTTACAGAAATCGAAGCTTACTACCTAAAAGGAACCTGAAGAGACTAGTTCTGTTGAAGAAACAGTTTCAACACCTCTCCTTTCAAGAGCGAGATAAGAAGATAGATATCGATCTGATGTTGGAACTGGAGTGAGAACATGGTTAGCTTGGCATCGCGTAAAGACCGGAACAATCAGTTGGATGCATCTTTAGTCCGTCCACAAAACAGAGATGTAAAAAAAAAAAAAAAAAGCAGTTTTTACTGGAACTATTTCTCGATGAATAACATTGTTTATCCATCTGCTCGGTACTTTGGTTCAGAAAGGCCCATTAATTTTTCCGTAGACACCGTTGTGTGACTCACAGTTGGAGCACTCCTTCGACTAGCTGGAAATGAAACTCACTCGGTTGAATTGTCCAGTACAACAAATGAACAGCTGCCTTCAGAAAATATCTGGTTAGTTTGACAAAAAGCTAAAAGGTACAAGAAGCCTGGGGACATAAAAAACAACAACTTAAGGGGAGAAATTAAGGTGAATTTCAGCAACAAAACATCCAATCACAGATCTTTGAGGAAGTTCAGGCGCGGTTTAGATGCGACGACCAGCAAGAGAAGCAACCGTTTGTATAACAACAACAATGGCGGTTCCTCAGAGGGTTTGCATATCTGCTATAGCATCAGTTTTATCAACGCTGGAGAGGAGAAGAGCCAAGAATGAAACCAGAAGTTAGCCAGCTCCACAACACGGAGGATCCAGGTATTTTCATACCCGGGAAGTCGATCTTTTTAAGCATAGATATGAACGAGGCTCCACCGCCGACGTTTTGTCCAGATTTGACGTAACTGCTCAGGGATATTATAGATTTATAGCAACGATGAACCAAAGATGAATACCGAGAAATTAAATTGAAAATACTGAAACTGGTGGCCAGAATATCAACAAAAACAACAATAGCGATTGTTGACTTGGTCAAGAGAATCCAGCATTTCTGTCCTCAGTAACGTTGAGGATTTAAAGAGAATCTGAAATGTGCACACAGTAAAAACTCTTCCAGAACCAGCCGGCCCAGTTCATAACTTTATCCAAACAATCTTCTCATCTCAAGCAAACAAATATAAGCCCGTTTCTTATAATGTTGAGCAATTCCTTTAATTAGTCATCCTTGTCTTCTGTTCATGTGGCTTTCATTTAATTCTCTGCTCTCCCTTCATTTCCTGCTCCTCCTCCTCCTCCTCCTCCTCATCTCTATCCTCTCTGTGGACGACCTGCATGCAGAAAAACATGGAGGTAACAGAGGAAGGTGAATGGGTTGAGTAGCGATGGAAAGGGAAAAAACAATAGCTGGGTGTAGGACTGCCAGCAGCCCTGAATCCCCCTCCCCTCCACGTTAACAGGCACCTCTCTCAGACAAAAGCCTCTCCTCTGCAGCCGCTGTTTGCCAGCTCAGAGGGGGAGCAGCGATCAAACATGAAGCCAGCTCCAGCTGCTCATCAGCTCACTGCTGCAGTCAGAGCTGGTAATAAGCCTCCGTAATGGGCATCACTACCGACTACTGACAGCAGCTGGGGATGGATGGCACCACTTACGGCCATCTGCATGTGGCACAGCTTACAGTGGCTGGCAGTCAAGAAGAAGCTTGGACCGAGTTGATTCACCCTCTGTTGGAAGGCTGCAGAAACAACGTCAGATTGAGACATGTCTTTGGAATATTCTTCTAAATGGCCACGTCCAGAAAAGAAACTGGCACATGGGAGATACGGGGAACAAGAGCGCTGGTATTGTGGGGTGTTTTGGATGTGGACTGTGACGGACTTTGAGTGTAGATACAGAGACTATAGACACAACACAGAGGGAGTGAGAGGAGATGAAGAGAAGGAGAGAAAAAGAAGAAAGTTGCATAATTGTTTCTTTTTTGTCCAGTCACTGACTTTGGCTGCCGAGTTCAAGTCCTGGACGTCCCTTAGAAGTCCCCCCCCGCTGCACTGTGTTCAGACCTGAGAATAACGGCATTCACCAATATCCAACAAATTAAAAGCCTGGTTCATTCTCTCAGTTTAACCCTGGTGGTATCGAGCTTGTCAGATATCAATCCATGAGATTTCTCCAGGCTGGATCGAAAGTCCTGACCCAGCTCACACGAAACCAAACTGTTCTGTGATTCACATTTGTCTAGGATGATGTACATTGTTTTTACCTGTGGCTGTAATAAAGCAGTAACACCAGGTGCCACAATATGCTTCAGTACATACACACAGCCATATGCCATATTTAAGTGTGTACAGCTACAGCAACACTGTGTAGTCAATTCTGAAGAAATATAGTTGATTTTTCAAGGTTGTCGAATACTCGGTGGCTCCGATCCAATAAAAAATGTGATTACCAAAACCCTAAAATATTTTCGCTGATTCGATTCCAAACATTTGACCTGATGTTTTCCACACACTCATTAGTGGAGCTGTGTGTTCACATAAAGGCCACAGTTGGGGGGGGGAAAAGGTCTTTTCTCCCGAGGCTACATCCAGTCTGCTCATCCCCAGCTGCTCTGCCTGAAGCCGAGGCAGCATGTGTTTGTGTGCTTAAAGAGACAGAAACTGATAGAAAAGACCGGCAGCGCGAATCATAAACCTGCAGGCCAACGCTGCTCTTTTTTTAAATTTTTTTTTTATCACCAATAAACTCTGGGAGCGCTGAATTTGATATTCCCTCTCGGAGGAATGTTGTAAATGTGATAACGCCCTAAAGGTGTACAGCTGGCCGTTCTATCTGGACGCAGCAGAGGGGGGGGGGGACAGGAGTGGAAACTGCAGCTACAAGAGCTCGGACGCTGGAACAAGGTCACGCTGCTGCTGCTCTTTTTCTTCTTCTATGGTACAGTGAGCTCTGCAGCGTCATGTGTGTTGTCTTTTGTGCATCTTTGTGTGTTCGTATCTGCCTGCGACTCTCCTCACATTCCATCAGATATTTACAGACTGTGCTGTGGTCAATCAGCGGGTTTACAACCGACCGCTGCCATTCGAACGAGATGAGCCTTTTTTTCTGCCACTTTAACTTTGTTTATACTTCTCGTGGGGGGGGAGGAAGACCTCTAAACATCTGAATGTTCGGGCCCAAAGAGAGCTGCCGCAGATTGGGTGTAATTACCCAACATAAAGCAGATCAGTGACAGGGAACTTTTATGATGTTTGATTTTCCCATTCAAGGGTGCGAGAGAAGAGGTGGGGGAGGAGAGACGAGACAACAGAGGACCATCATAACAAACATCAACATCTCTACGTCTTCTGTATTTGTTGCTCTACCGTAAAGAAGGGAGGCGTATGCTAACGTCAACTTGTAACAATAAAGTAGATTTAAATAGATTAAATGTGTTTTTTTGTATCTTATTTTTGGCTGGAGGTGTCCCACCCTGGTTATATGAACACATTTGACAAATTTACTGGCTACAGAGCCAGTAAACGTCTCAGAGAGGCATTAACTGAAAACCACAAAGGAGGGGATTATTATGTAGGAGGAACTGCTTCTCACTCACTGTCAAAACAAATCCAGCGCAAACACTAAATGCAGCAGCCATAACACATGTACATGTACCTCTTTCTCTGGGAAGGCTGTGGGCTCGGTCTTTTAACGGGGGGATCGGGGGGCCCGAGGTGACGAAAGCGCCGCTTGCGACAGGGGGCCACGTCTGTGATGTCCTTCAGGCTGTCGTCCAATGGGCTCGCAGCAGAGGACTCTGAGGAGAACATGAGCCAGTCAGGTTCCTGCGTAAAATGTTATCCTCAAAGTGAGACAGACAACATTTCAATTACAGCATAATCTTCATTTAGTTCATGATCTCACAGCGAAAGACACAAAACTGACATCTGTCTCTGATGACAGAAGGGAGAGGAGGCCTTCATGTTTCCTGCTCAGGACAAAATAAAGAAACTTCTTCTTCTGCTTCTTCACCTCCTTCTCCTTCTTCCTTCTTCTTTTCCTTCTTCCTCTTTCTTCTTTTGCTTCTTCCTCTTCCGCTTCCATTAGGCATTCATTCTTAAAAAAAAAGTGTTTTGCTCACAATGTTCTGCTTCTGCCAACATTTTCTGATGCAGTACTCCAAACAAAATGAGCATCAACATGTGGTAAGGGAAACACGGCTAGCTGTATTATCAGCTGTCTCAAGTTTGAGAAAGTAACACCATTTTTAGAGCCACAAAGACATGACAAAACCGTTTTTATCTGCCAATGACCAAAAAAACGATCTTCACGTCAATTTGCTGTGGTTAAAATGGGGTTTATGCATCTTCCAGCTGTGCAGCTAAAGAATCTGAAGACATACCAACACCAGATAACCAGTTCTCTCATTCCATTGTACTGTCTGAGTCTAAGAGGTGGCAGCCGGCATCTCGCCAACATCTGCTCGTGACTCCTCTCCTCTGCCATCTGACTCTGCTGTCATCACCTCTCCGCTCTCCCTCTGTCCTTAAACGCAGGAATACCGGGAACATGTGTGTGGAACAACAGAGGCAGATGGTTCTCCACCCGCAAATCAGCACGTTCTCCGGGGATCAAAGAGCAGAGGAACACGGCGACTGAAGGCAGGAGGATGATGGTGGAAAACACAGAAACATCCTTAAAATTACGTATTCTTCCTCATCGCTGCTGATATATTCCTCTCCGTTCAGTTTGGTGAATGGTTTCCACATCGTCTTGTCTGTTTTATATGAATAAACTGAGTCGAAAACAGTCTGTTAAAGCTGGTTGTTAAACTCAATGACCTGAACGAACACAAAGCAGCAGAAGCAAGTAAAACCACAACAAAGTCGACAGGTGTCAGCTGTTTCTTTTCCCCTCTCATGGTCTTCTCTGCCGTTTGGTCAAACATTTAATCAATCCGTGATATGTTGTCGATACACGTCTTGCACTTTGTATAAAATATCACCGACTCTGCAGCTCTACAGAGGGTGTTGGTGTCTTTCAGCTCATTGTTTTGGTTTTTACAGTCACTGGCCAGGTTTCCAGCAGCAGTCTGCAGCTGTCTGCAGAGAACAAACTCAAAAACTTAACCAAAGACGCAGTTAGATACTAGCTGCTGAACACAGTGGAGCATTTAGCAGCTGACGAGCCATGTTATTATTATTTTCTAAAGTTGGTGGAGACTAAAAGGAGAATATGAATTATTATATCTAGGATTTCATTCATTGGGTGGACTCAGAAACAAGTCAAGTCAACCCAGTTTTTCATCATCTAGCCACGAGCGTATTCATGTAAAAAGGGAGGTGTGTGCTGCATCTGACCAATCACAAACATGTCCTCCATTAGATTAAAGTATTAGTTAGCTGTATTAATTCAGTTGCAAACCCAGTGTCAATGTTTCTCATCTGAACTCTTTGGTAGAGGCTCAAAATTTAAAAAAAAAAAAAAAAAAAAATCTGTTTGGTCAGTAGAAAATAAAACAATTATTTCATCCTGTTAGAGCACAAAGGAACAAAAAAGGGCAAAGAAATTAATTTTCCATTACTTTTTACTGGGTTGGACGATTAAACAGGTCTTTGTAGACGCACACTTACTTCACCATCGTGGGCTGAGGGACAAACTGACACCGACAATAGATTGTTCTGTGCTGTGGATGAAAACTGTGACCATTCGGTAGCAGCAAGCACACACGAAAACAGAAACTCATTTCCTGAAAACGTCCCTGGTTCTATCTGTTGGTCCTAACTGGCAACGCGCTGCCGTCTGAGTCACTGTCGTGGCAACAGAAACAACACAGATCCTGCGAGCTTTTCCTCATCAGACGGACGGAACGGGGACACCTCAGTCGAACCCAACCTGGCTTCTGACGATTTGTGAGAAAGTGGAAAAATCTGGGGCGTAAACAGCTGAGAGGAGGGCGAAAAAAACTCCCCTAGAAAACCCCTCACAGTTCCATGATAGGTAACTCATGTTCTGCTCAAATCAATCTTAGTGTAACGCACACCTACAGGACATACATCCAGTCTCCCCGCTGTTGGCACATTAATCATATCCAGGCCTTCTGGGAGCTCGAAGTCTGGAGGCTGATGAAGTGTAACGTCAACATTAGAGGCTGTATGCATTTAAAGGTGTTTTGGTATGTCAGTTCACGGAGGCCCACCACTCTGCATTACACAACTCCTCGATGATGTCATGGTTAGTTTCTCAGCGAGGGTGCAAATACACTCAGCTCCCATGACAACAGCTCCCCAAAAAATATCATATTTACTAAATCTCAAACGACTCGTGTTGTGTTTTGTTGATAACCGCACGTCTGGACTTACCGAGGTGTTGTGAAGTGAAGAGTTACAGCTCTGCTCTTTGTTTTCAACCGTGTCTAATGTTTGCCCTCGCCAGGTGTTTTCCAACACCTGCAACGGCAATTTTCCGCCTTGTGATGTAATGTTGACCCACCCGTTCAAGCGACGGAATTAAGTACTTTCTGTAGATGATCCGTAACAGTTGCTGCCTGAGAACTCACTCCATAACCGTCATGACGGTAATTTAAAAGTAATACGCCATCGTAGACACACTTTTGCCCACAACTGATGGTGCAGGATGAGTTTCCCTTCTGTCAGAGCACTGCAGGGTTTATACGTGGAGCTGCGAATGATACTGAGCACGTTAATGGGACCTGACTGAGCTCATACCACGGGTTGATGAAGTGGAGGCTGCGGCTGATTGCTCTTCCTCGGGCTCCTCATCAGTACTGCCTCCATATTCATCCTCCTCCTGACCTGATGTTCGGCCCGACTTTACTGAATCTTCATTTTTCTGTCCATTAGACCTCCTAGAACAGAAGCCAGAGAGCGTGCACATGAAGGAAACCAGCAACAAAAACAACACTGAGTTTTTTATGGACCACCTACAACGATGCTTTGTAGAAGATTTAGCTGAAGTTAAAGCACGTAATGTTTTAGAAGTATCAGTTCAAGTCCAGTCCAGTCCAGTTTGTACGATTAAGTGGCATCTTGTGGTGCGATTAAAGGTGGAAACCAACAAATTATCCCTCGCCTAGGAGGGCTGAAGCACTAAATGTTGTACTCTACCTCGTCTCCTGAAGGTTTGTGACAGTTTCCTGCAGACTGCGGATCTTCGCCTTCTTCTCATTCAGGACCAGGATGAACCGAGAGAACAGCTCTGCCTCCAGGTCTTCTTTACCACCCGCGTAACGCTTCAGTCTGGAATACACAGAGAAGTCTTAAAATCTAGCTTTCACCCAATGTCATGAAAAGTACACATATGTTTCATGCTAGCAACATAACACCACCACTGCTGATCAGTGATGGATGGTGCAGCTGATGGAGTGATTACGAAGCCATGAATCACACGAGGTGATTGACGTGGGCATCAGCTTCAAAGCAGTTCTTGTCTTTCAGCAATAAGATCCACATATCATGTTGATTATGTTGTTTAATTCTAATGATTAAAGTGTAAATCTGATATTCTGTCATGTATCTTTCAGTCAACAAATCACAGGAACACACTGAAACCAACAATGAATGAACTGTGGAGCTTAAAGAGGCAAAAAACTACATTGGAAAAACGGCACAGCAGCGTCTCTTTCCAGAAAACAGTTGCACGGAGGATTTTATGTTTTTACCAAACTAGACCGACCAACCCTGCAGAGGGAAGCGTGCATCTATTCTGGGACAAGAAGCAAAAGAAGCAGCGTGGGATGTAAACATTGATGCCGTCTTCCTCGACTGAGCTGAAACTTTACTTAGCGTAGTTAGCTGAGCTGGCTAGTCTCTCACCAAACGCTGAAACCTCCAAACAGCTGATGTCCAAAACTCCGCACCTCACACCGAAACAATCTGGATGGATTATTGTAGCACTCCAGGTAAGAGGAAAAACAATATATGTTTGATTTTGAGGTGAAATGTCCCTTTAAAGATTTGCATCTTCAGCAGGAACCAGCGATCTTGGAGCTGAGAGCCACGGACAGGGAGGGAGAAATAAACGCACTAGAAAGTCGTTGGTTTTTGGGCGTTTTCATGGAATTTTTTCGACAGAAACACATGCGTATATGCAACAACATCGGCTTTATCCTCCACTTTTACGATTGAGGTGAACTATATGTTGAGCCACGTGAAGCCCAGGGGCCCCGCGGACTCTGACGGGTGTGATGAACTCACATTAACGCCGCTGTGACATCAGTTCATGGCTCTAAGTGACGTACAGCTGCAGGCGGACGGCCCCTCCCCGCACTGTGTTATATGAGTTGGGTAAAAACTCAGTGGGAACGCTGTGGTGGATTCAAGGGGAACTGAAACTTTTAAGCAAAAAGTGAAGTAGCGTAACTTGCAGTGTTCCCACAAAGATCTAATGTCTCCATGTAACCAAACTGTGTCCGAGGTCCCAAATATGCAAAACATTTAATATACTGTCAGATTGAGATTTTCTTGGCCATTTTTAAAAAATCTGACCTGCCCATTCCAGATCCGGTGCTCACGATTTTTGAAACTGTTCTTGATTGAAAAAAAATCTATTGCAAAGAATCAGAAACAGGATCATTTCCACCTTGATTTGGTTTAACAAATCTTCAAATTTTCCCAACTTTTGGGGAGAATTTATTAAACATCTTTCCCTTTTTTTCCGATGTTGAAATCCTCCCCATCCCTGCCTGGTTTTGGTTTAGATTCTGATCAGTGGAAACTCTGTTCGCTCTGTGTTTTGCATGTATGTTTACTCTGTAGTGATGCGCTGCTGCTCTCGGCTCAGTCTTTGGTTCTCCTCCTCCAGTTTCTGGTTGCTGTGCTCCAGTGTGTTTCCCCTCTGCAGACTGTGGATCAGTAACTCTCTCACTGCCTTCGCCGGCTCAGGAACGACCTTCAGCAGAACAGAACCCAGCCGGAACTGAAAAGAGAAATCAGACAACACTGAAGCATCTGCTGTCCGCCAGCTTGTTGTTGGCATTTTGTCCCTGAAGATGTTCAGCTCTGTTATCACCCTCTTTATGTACTTCATGTCTGTGTTTATAGTCTTTCCATTTTTACAGACTAAAAGCGCTACATCTTTCTTTTTTAGCGTCTGGTCACTGTCACATTTGTTCAGCTGTCACCTGGGAAGCAAAGTTTTCCCTCAAATACGTCTCTGCCGTGTTTACACACAGATAAGAGGCCGAGCTGCGACAATCACCGCTGACCTCTCCGACCATCAGCTCCCTAAATAACTGACCTTTACCAACTGGGGGGGGGAGCAGCTGTGTGTCTGCAGGTGTGTGTCTGTGTGTGCTGACTGGATAAGAAAAGAGATAAAACTTAACAGAGGTAGGCTGCAATATTTTAACTTAACCAGACAAATTGCAGGTTGCTAGCATGGCTGTAAAATATCAAGCCTCCGTTACATATCTTTGTATGAGGGATCAGAGCAGGAGTATATCATCTGATATGTGTAGTGCAGGTTGGAATATTTCAGTCAGGACCCAAGTTGTGGATCAAACAACAGACAGGCGGTCCCATTTTTCCCATCACTGATTGAGATATTGGATCATTTTACTTTAATGAGGTGAAGACGCGTCATCATGTGATAGAAACCAACCGTTTACATCTCTTCATCTAATCTTTCCTCAAGCGCTCACGTATTCCCACCCTCTGCATTTCCTTTCGGGTAATTTACAGAGTGTCTGATATTTGCCAGCTATTACTTCAGCGCCTCTTAGAAAAAACTAAGTAAATAACCTCAGACTAAAATACTGCTCGCAGTGGAAATACCTCTTCTGAGCTCTTCTGACAAACGCTTCCAGCTCGTTGCCTCATCGTATACACTCACAGTCGGTATTAAAAGCACTTAACGTCTACAAGTTAAACAGAAACAAGAACTTCAGCTGTCACCTGGCTGCTCCGTGTTAAAAGGATCTGAGCTGTGGAGCTACTGGTCAGAGCTCCATGTTGTTGCCTGAGACACACCGGTCAGTTGGCTGGAGCGCGTTGGCTGAAACACTGTTGATGTGGGCAAAGGTTCCTCATGTCGTCATAGAGACGCTTCTGTTTCAAAAAGCCGTTTCTGACTCACTGATTCACACTAATTAACCGCGGGACACTTTCATTTGGGGAGAGACCTCGGAGAGCAACCCCACCTATTCTAAATTTACTGCCAGAGTGGGAGAAATATTGGCGCTCACACAGAGCCGGTGAATGTTAAAGTCATTAATATAACAGCGTGTTTATAGAATAGATCTTTCTCAATACAGACGAGTGAGTTTGAACTTGCATCCTTTGAGCTTGTTAAGTTGAACTCAGGGAGTCCAAAACTCCAGACGGGAGGAGTCATGACAACATCGAGCCTCCAAAACAAACCTATGGGCTCGATCTCATGCCCAGCACAAAACTAAAAGCTGTGGTTATAAACTTAACAGGACCGAGGAAACAAAATTAAACTCTTAACTTGTAAAATAAGTCTGTAGACAGGCTGTATATGAGGGGGATTGTATCTTCGTTGTCAACTTACTAAAGACAAAAACACTTTTAGTTTTCATTTTCTAAAAAATGAGCACTTGAGTTTTGTTTTGATTCATCTTCAGTTTGAGTCAAAGTTTCCTGTAAAAATGTGCAAAAGTTTCTTGAATTTGTGTTGAACATATGTTAACCTTCACAACGGCTGACAACCTGCAGCAGCAACACACTTCCTTCATGGCTCCTGTACAAGGTTCATTCATCATTTACCAACACAGATTGAAATTTAGGGTCCACTGGGATTAAAAAAATGAAATTAAAGGAAGATCGTATTCAAAGTAATATGGAAATGATTTTGTTTAGTTTTGCTCAGTGTTTCATTTCACACTGTCGCTAAAGTTTCATTTTTGTTAATGTGTTTGTTCCTCCAGTAACCACTTTCCATGGAGAAACTCTGGAGTTGTGAATCATCTCTTGGGGAAGCTGCTCTGCCGCTGACAGTTACTACTTGTGCCAAGCTGGATTTCATGAGACGGCCTGTTGTACATCATGGTCAACTTGCTGAAACTGTTAAAAGTTTCACACATCAGGGGTCTTCACTCAGCTCAAGGGTTAAGACGTCTAACATGAAACAGGAACATAAATGCTCAAGGTGTTTGGATTTGGCCACCTGAGCTGCAGGCTCAAGTCTGAGATAGCAGGACTAAACTTCCCTAACATCTTAAATAAAAAGAACTGTGTCAAATCTAGCTCCAGTGCATACAATTTCATATCTAAATGGTTTATGACTTAATTGTAGCACCATTGTTCGTGTTCTGCTTTTAAGTTCAATTAAAGTAAGTTAGTTAAAGATCTCACACTCAAGATTCACTCCGTTCTGTTCAAATTAAAAGGATTTGCCCAAAAATGCATAACTGTGCGTTTCTGGCATCACTGTGACCGTCTGATGATGATTATACCACACAATACAGTATCGTCGTGGGAATAAGACTTTAAATCTATTCAAGTTGATGATAGAAAACATCTGTGAAACACAAACCAAATGTCACCACAGACGGTCGAGTCTCACACATTTTTCTCCGAAACGCTGCTGAAAATCAGCAGAACAAGCTGACGACGTGCAAGAGCACAAACACACACAGGTTTGGTATGCTAACCACCGCAGGTAACACCTGTATGTATGTGTGTGTGTGTGTGTGTGTGTGTGTGTGTGTGAGCGTCTCACTTCTGGGCTCTTTAGGCGTTTTGTAGCGTTGAACAGCACCGACGATTAGAGGGGGAATGACCGGGCATTAGACTGAAGCCTCTCATTATGACTCATAACTTTACGACAGATGGCTTACTGTTTTTTTTATTATCGTGTTGAGCAAGAGAAACCCTCGGACACCTCCGATGACGCATCCCAGCGCACTTCTGTAAATCGCCTGTTTGGAACTCTTGTTTTTATGAAACAGAAGCAGCGATTCATTTCCTCTGTGCTGCAACAGGCACACTTAGATTTCCACTTTCTCATAACTACCATGGCAACAAAGGTTCGGTGTCTACATCATGAATGAGTGTGTTCACACAACCGACCTCTGAACAGGGATTATTCAGTCACCATCACGCTGCTCATCTGCCTCACGTCCCGTGTTCTCAAGAATACAGGAGGAAGTACTCAGACCCTTTACGTAGATAAAAGTACTAATACCACACTGTAAATATACCCTGTTACAAACAAAAGTCCTGCATTGTAAATGTTATGCAGAAGCATGTCAGTGTAATCAGGAAAGTGTAGAAAAGCTGCTGCTCAGCTGATCAGAGCTTTAGAGGACCGAGTCAGGCGCAGAGTCGGACCTTCTGGAGGAATAAACACCTGAAGTCACATCAGATTCTGAAGTTAACTGGAAACTCTGGTGAGTGCTGAGCTGAGCAAGAGGTTTATCTGAATTCAAACACACGGACAAACGCAGCCAACTCACAGCTAATGCGCCGTAATCTGGGGCGAATACACACCAGCGCGAGTAACGTGAGTCAAACTCTGCTTTGCTGGAAGTGAACACACCATTAAACAACCTCCATGCAGATTAAAATCTATCTAACGTGACTTTTTATGCACATTACGTCTGGTCTCGTTTGCTGATTTCCTTCCTCGCTCTCTGATTCTCTCCTTGAAGTTACAGCAACAGGCGATCAAATGAAATACACCGTTAACTTGTTGTTACTTGTGGATTTCCCAGAGCCCAAACTGACAACCGATGGCTCAAACCTTTACACTGCAACAAACACATTCAAAGTAAGAAAATAATTTATCAAAAGTAAAGAAATGTAGGTAAAGAGGCTTGACAATACAACTGGAGCTGGAAAAGACAACCTTTAGAGGCAATAATGCATTATGAAAAGCAAATTTATAACACCAAAACTCAATTAAAAACTAAACCGCTGATCTGTGAACAGTTCGCTGCGAGGATTAGCTGTAAAGGTTACATTGATTTGTGACGTGCAGATGATTTGAACCACGTGAACAAATATAAAGGCCACCCACAGATTACCCAACGTGTCCGTCCTCACGTGATTATTTCTGGTTGTTATTGTATCGGGTCAGATACTTTAAGTGATGCAACACTGCAAGAATCACGTGAAGCCACCACTCGTTTCTGAAATAACATTAACATTTCACACTCTATGCATCACTTCCTCAGCTCAGTCAGGAGATCAGAACGAGCTCGGTGCGCTTTTATCTGGAGCTTTTAAACATCAGACGTAGATTAATTAAGTAGAGGTGACACCGCTGTGAACACCAGGCTGACGTCATGTGAACCATCAACAACTCTGAAGATGGCTTTAAAGTCAACAATCAACTTACATTCCTACTGATAAAAAGTTGCAAAGTCAAAACACTTTGTGAAATTAACCTTCTGACTCGTCTGCTGGGAGAGAGGAGCGTTTAAATAAACACCATCACTCCTTCATGTGAGCTCATACATCAGCTGTTCATCACACCGAGATAACTGTGAAGACTGTCGAGAGCGGGTTCACTCACAGAAATGTCCTTCTGGACCTTCTCGTACGCCAGTGTGACGGTGGAGCTGCGGTCGGGTGGAGACGGCGTCAGGCTGAAGCTGTACGTGATGGAGGATTCGGTCTCGGTCAGCGCCTGCTGGAGGTCCTGGATGTACCTTTCTGTCGTCATCTCCAGCTCCTCTGCCTCACCTCGCACCGCTGCCTCGCTCACTACAGAGTCAGAACAACACACAGCAACTAATATCAATACTGAGAAAGTGTTTCAAATAGAGACAGAATGACTTCCAGTGGTGGAAAGTAACTGGGTACATTTCCTCAAGGACTACATTTAAGTACAATTTGAGGCACTTTCGACAGCATCAATCCAGCGTTTAGCGGCAGGGTGGAGGTGTTACACCACTGATCAGTTTGCTGAAAATGAGAAGCTGTTGTCTTGTTTTGCTACTAACATGCCGGCTCCCTTTAAACCCTTTAATCCAGCAGCAAATACACACCAGCACACATACTTAACATTAGTTCAGTTTACAAGTACAGATCCTAACAATTCTCATACCTTCTAACGAGAATAAGAGATGGATGGTTGGATGGAAAGTCTTTGGTTGTGTTTTCAGCACCTTGTTTTAAATCCACACCTGAGAGAAACTAATAAATCTTCCTCTGAGCGTAACTGTCCGAACAGCCGAAAAGGTCAACGATGGCACACTCTAAAATGTCCCAAGGTGAAGTGAGAAAGGTGTGTGTGTGTGTGTGTGTGTGGTCAAACAGGTGAGGTCTAGGTGAAAGTATCAGGTGAGCATAAATCTGTCAGGTCAGACGTGTTAAATGTGACACGACAGGCCGCGAGGTCAAGCCGGGGGACATTTTTACCGTCTCCTCTCCAAGCATCCTGTCCATCAGTCAACAGCAACTGGAAGCCTGAACCTAAGCCCCGCCCACTCCAGTCCACACGCAGGAAGTAGGAGGAGTCGGGCTCTGATGGGATGTGGACTTCACGCACTGACGTGTGCATCCCTGCAGAGATACACAAAACAACACAGTTAGAGGAATGCTCGGCTGATTCATTGATTATTTTTGACTCAGAGGAACTTGGATGGACTTCATACATTATTTTCTAGAATATAACTAATTATCAATGTGCAAACTGCTGATTACAAGCAGTTCTTCTTCCGTTGCTGTCCAACCGTGGGAGCAGAAATGACGCCAGTACCACCATAATGAAGATTTATGTAACAGAATCAGGCGTACTTGCAGCTTTAAGAATCAGATTTGTGTGTGTCTGTATATGTCTGTCATTGTGCATTGTAGAGTATAAACACAGATTAAGTTAGTGGCTCACACTGAGGGGACGGCGCAGAGCCAGTGGACAGAAACAAAGCTGAGCGAGTAAGATTTATGTGCGGAAAATAAACAAACAAGGGTTTGCTGATTAAATTAAAATTAAACTGGGATCCTTTTTTATTATTTGCTTCTTTCATTGTTAATGACTGATTAAATAAATGTGGGATTGGCTGCACGAACTTAACCGGGACAGGCCAGAAAAAAAATGTAAACCACTGTCATCAAGTCATCAATCTAAACTGAGTTTTATACAACTGGCCAGAGACGTATTGTTAGGGGAGAAACAGTCACCGTGAGAGAGACATGTCAGTTCACACAATAAAACACTCTTTCACTCAGAAACCTAAAAAAGAAAAGTAAGAAACATGGTGGACTGTAGGTTTAACTTTAAGGCAGTCAAGGTATTTCAAATACCTTATGCATGGTTTTCAGACTGAACAGATATTAACATGAATAGAAAATGAGTTGGTATGTGTTCATGGACATGTACTGTAGCAAATGTTAAATTCTGGTACCATGCAGAACATTTATAAAACTGGAACAATTCTTTTAAATGTTGGTCTACAATATATAGAGATGGGCAGCACATTGGACAACAAGATGATAAGAGTGCAGACTTTGTGTAGCAGAAAGCCTCCAGCATCAGCTGATCAGCTAAAGAGCATCTGAAACTTCAAATAAACCATGAAAACAGGCTTGACACAGGTAATTTGTTTGTTTGCATGAAGAAAGTGAGCGTTAAATGTCTCATACAGCGGATTTATGTCACGTTATGTCAAATAAAAAATAATCTAGAGCTTCTTTTTTTTCTTATTCTAAGTATCTATAATGAGCCCACTGCTTCAGATTTAACCCAAGCAGTAAAATACTTAAACACAGACAGTGTAACAGTCCTGATAGCTGGAGGTGTGTCAGACCTGGTGGAGACCTGTCAGGACTCCCACAGCTGCTTTTACATCATTTTCCTGGCATGTGTCGCGGCCTGTTGTTCACGCGCCAGCCAGAACTTAACCTTCACTCACCGTGGCTGCAACTATCTTGCAAAACAGCCACTGACAGAAGAGGGGGGGAGGAAAAAAAACCCTTGTGAATATGGTTCTGGTTTTACAGCAGCTACTTTGACATGCTGTGAGTTTATCTGTGCAGCAGCAGCTGCAGGGGGTCCGGCTATTGTTTTATAAAGAGAATGAAAGACATATTGAAGCTCTGAAGGGAAAATGGATCTGTAAACCATCAGAGACCGCATAAGGCTTGGCCAGGAGAAAACTAGAAGCCCCCCACAAGAGAAAACGCACAAGGCCTGTCTGTTGTAAAGCTGCTGGCACACGGTGAGTAGCATGGGGAAACACTATGTTAATAGACCCCCTTTATAAAATCTGAATAAGCAAATTGATTTTTTGGGAATTGATCGCGTATTTCACCTCCTCTTAAACAGAAATGATCAAACCATAGCTTTGCATCTGTAAAGAGGCCTGTTTTATATCCATCCACATGCTGAAGCAATATTCATGGAGCTGAAACAACAAGTGCATTTGTCTGCTTTCACATACACACTGACGTTAGCATGCCTGGCTAACTAACTAAGACCTCGCTAAGTTGCAAGGTATCAACAGGAGCAAATCTAGCATTATGTAAATTAGCACACAATTAGGTAACTATGTTAATTTGTGAGGAAACAGATGATGCTCTTATTCAGGACCGGAATGTTTAACAACTGATTAAAATTGACCAAATCAGAAATTAAGCCAACATTTTACACCATTACAACATATTAGCACCTGCTAACCTTTTCAGAAAAAAATGGACGTCCATCAGCTGAAAATGAAAAGCTGCTCTTATTTTTGAACGGCTTTAATTCTAACACCATCTAGCCTCTTAGCTAGTTGTTACTGGTTTGTACTTTTGACCTTATTTACTGTATGTTATCTTATTCTTATAATTGCTACAGCATTGTAATGTCTAAACACTAACATCAACCACATTTCTTGTCCTTAATCATCAGAAAACTAAAAGACCTCCACAGTGTTATAGTAAAGAATAGGAACTGCATTTATTCAGTGAGAAATCTAATTAACACCCCCTTAAAAATCCACAAAGTAGGATCTCATTGTCCATCCACTTCACTGAAGTATGCACAGGCCTCATGCCAGACGGAGGGTTATGTAATTGTTAAACATCAGTTTTCCTTGCTGCCGTTTGGCTATGTAATGACCAAAGTGAAAATGATTAGTCCAGCTCCATCCAACCATGTCATCACGGCCCTGTAAGCACTGTAATGCGGTAATACACAACCTCTCATTAGGTGTAAGTACAGGCTCAGCAGAGTGAGGCAGAGAAACTCACACCTCAGTTAGCTGGATACTAATGACCAACCACAGCGGCATGCTAACGTCCCAACACACGTTGGAGCAGAGCACAACAGCAGCCTCACCTTTAACAACATCCTTCCAACACCTGCTTCAGGACTAAATACATGCAAAGTCGGAGGAACTTCTCATTTGTGAGGCAGATACTGGAAAGTGTAATTTCTTGCATTTAAAAGACAGGAATGACAGGAAACTAACTTATACAACCTTCATATTCTCTACAGATGGTGATTATCTTAACGACTAATTCCAGTGTTTTTAGTACGACGATGCTGAGTCAGTTTGTTTCACACAGAAATATCTAAAAAAAATATTCAATAAACTGAAAGAAAACTATGCAGGTCTCAGGACTGTGAGCCTGACTCACAGTTGAATATCTCAACCACTCCTTTGTTAACAGACAAACTGTATGAATGAATATGCGTGAAAATGAAAAACACTTATTATTAATTTGGCAACTATTTCTGATAAATACTGAAGTACATTTTTCAGTCAGATGTGAGGATTTGCTGCCTTTCCTTTTAACTGTGTGAAGTATTTTAATGTATGTGTAATAATTAGCTTGGCAAAGGTGTCACTTGGACTCTGGGTGACTGTGACAGGCCAGGATTTCTCACTATTTACAGTTTCTTTAAAAACTTCAATCAATTTATGGATAATACAATCATTAGTCGCAGTCCTGTACAAAATAGTCCAAATGAGCTCCACCCAGACGAACTGCAACAGTAAAATCCTGTTTCAATATTAAAGCACAGTCAGAATAATCTAAGGTTATCACAGGGAACATTTTTTTTTACGCTGTGCTAAATATAGTTTTACTAATGTAAAGGATGTGGACGCGTCCTCCACCACTGCTGTCAGCATGTAGTTAAAGCTAACCACCATTCCATTAAATGTCTAGAAGTATAAAAAGGTTGGCTGTGACTTTCTTCCCGTACTGAACCTCTGATGACAACAGAAAAAGGAAAATATCCCTCCACTGTGAGCTATGAATGATACAGCCCGGTGTTTGTTAGCTTGCTAGCTAGCTGTTAGCCCTGAGCGCCGCTGGATGTAAACACAAGCTGAAGCTTCAACACGTGACGAGACGAGCGGATAAAAACCTCGCTAACTCCTCCGACAACAAACAACGTGATGGTTTTAATCTTAAAATCTTACCGACAGCTTCACCGTGTCCGCCCGACGGCTTGTTAACCGGAGTAAATCTGATGTTTGGTTGTTGTTGACTGAGAACTGCGCCCGGCGAGTCGCCTCCTACGTCATCACCAAGCGACACAGCTGCTCCCAGGACCAGGACATCAATATCCAGCAAATGTACACAAGTATAAGCATCCCATTATACTTTAAATTAAGCCTGATCATAATATTTATTAGCTACAATACTTAAATGATTAACGCATTAATGCATCAATAAATAAATTAAAATAATATAATTTGCATAATCCTGAAATGGGCATACTAATTTGTTACTACATGATCCACCTGTTTTTATTACATTTCACTGCTTCTTTTATTTTATATGAATACTTATTAGGAAAATTCATCTTTTATTTTCAATAGTAACTCAAAACTGATGCCTAATTGTATGACAACCCTCTTATAATTGGGTGAAACACGTTGTGTTAATTTTGCTGTAGGAAAAGTGCTGAAGTTGAAATATGAAAGAAAAGAAAATAGAAATGCCTTTGCCCAAATATATGCAATATGCATGATCAGCCAAAATTATCCAAAAATGAATGTTTTTTGGATCATAAAATAAGCTGTAAAATCCTTTAATAACAACATATCTGCATACTGAGAACAGACAACTGTGACATCTGATGAGAGGAAGCCAGTTAAAGTTCAATAGTAATGATCTCGCCTCTCTTCCTCGTCCCTCCGTGTTGTTCTGGTTTCCTTGCCGGTGAGGCTAAGGCAACAAACTGTGTGCCGCATGTCGATGAGAGGGAAATGAAGGGCTTACTGGAAGACTATGATTTGAGTTCTGCAAACAGAAACTCTTTCCAAGAATAATTGCTTTAAGAAGCTGCTCGAGCATCACAGCGCCTTCTATTAGGGGAACACACAAACTCACACACACACACACACACTGAGGCCTGAATCAGTTGTTTTTCTGCAGGGATGTGTATGTGTGTAGTTCATCGCTGTCTGCATGACTGCAGTTAGCATCAGGGATTAACCTGTCCTGCTCTCTCAGGTGGCCTCTGAGGGTGAGCAAGGGCCAGCCAATCACGGGTGGAGGAGGGCAAGTCGTGACTTCTCCACCCTGGGAAAGAAATTTGCATCCAACAGAAATCAGCTAGAAGCTTCTTCTGTCTGTCTGAAATCCAGGAGCCGTTCTTCCAAAAAACGACTGTGAATGTTGCTAGCAAATCTGCCATCATTATAATAAACTGTGTATTTAGACGCTGGCTCTGATGGGGCTTTGTGCTTCTTCTACTTGGCTGCAGTTCCCAGCCCTTAAAGTGGTGGAAGCTACTGGGATCACTGGTTTCCTCTAAGGCACACTCAAACTGAAGAAGACTCTGTGATGAGCTGGTGCTTATTGTGTTTGCTCATATTCCAAATT
This sequence comes from Acanthopagrus latus, assembly GCF_904848185.1. NCBI lineage: Eukaryota > Metazoa > Chordata > Actinopteri > Spariformes > Sparidae > Acanthopagrus > Acanthopagrus latus. The sequence goes on along the minus strand of NC_051050.1, from coordinate 22,931,595 downwards.
GGCTCCCATAATAATTCCTTCCTGTTTATCTGTTTGTATTTCCCATCATGCAGCTCTTTAATTCAGTCTCAGGCTCTTTTCTATCTCTCTGGATGTCCGTCAGGTTCTGTGTCCTACTTGTTTGTTAATAACCCTCAGATGGATTATATAACAAGATCAGAAGCAACCTATGTATGTCCTTTTATGTTAAATTAAAGCCATGATATATAGGATAAGACATTTTTGACTTAGGTGCCCCCCAGTGGTTGTATAAAAAAAAAAGGGTTGCAGTAAAACACATTAAAAGCCTTGATTTTCCCACAAACATGTGTTAAAATTGCATTTTTTTGTAGTTTCATGTATGGATACAGCAGGGATTCATGCATACAAAGAATCAAAACACTGCAGTATCTGTTTTTAATTAGAGGCGCTGATACAGTCGGTACAATGTCCTCCATGTTGCCCACAGGCCTTCATAGTGCAGCCTCAATCAGCTAATCAAACTTAGCTTCCAGACGTCTATGTAAACACAACCAGGCTTGTTATTGTTATTTTATTAATCTGGGTTGCTGATGATATTACTGTCCTTCATATTCAGTCCACTGCATCTGAATGAGATAAAAATCAGTCCTTCTCGTACTTCTGGAGAATGCTGTTGCCTCTGAGGAGTTTTAATTTGTACTCTGCACAATCAGCTGTAATATGCAAAAAAACATCTGTAAAACAATCCTCTTTTGTCTGAATAGTAATGTAGCTGGATTTGTGGTCAAACACACTCCGGCAACTTCCTGGAAATGTTCTTTGTATTGGCTGTGTGAACCTCGGTTACTCAACATCTGATGAGTTTCTCTTCACAATGTCTGTGGTTTCCTTCTGCCATTAAAACAGTTGAAGTCGTTGGCCAACCTGCTCCTAAATACACTAAATGGAGTCGACCGCTAAACAGCCTTTGAAGCGTTGCATTGCGCATTTATTTCTCACCAGTCAGCATCACAGCAGCTGTTAGGAATAAAGAGTTTATTCACTGAGGTGGAGGCCGGTCGATCGTGACAGATCTCTGAGGGGTTTTGGCGATAGGAAAGGTCAACAAGCTGGTGCTCGGACCAGGACCTGGGTCATTTATTTAGATTGGCACTTGAGGGATGAGATTCTGCTCTCTGTTTGGTGAGGTGGGTGTCGATGGGAACGGGCAGCGAAAATCAGATCTGCATAGTGTTTGGAGGGTGGACAAGACTCTGCTTTTTTTAGTGCAACATGAGCGTTTTTTTAAATCGGTTTTGGACATAATTTCGATTGGTTCACGTTACTCCGACATTTGTCCACATAGAGTTTCCAAATGTTGTACAAACCTCAGGGGACAAAGAAAATAGTGTTTATTAGATGTTATGCAGCAACAAGTTGTATGTTAAAAAAAGGTATTTTCACTATTCATAGATTGTTGATTATTCTTCCGTCTGTCTGGATTAATAGTCCCGAGACGATAATCAGTGTTTAAACCTGCTGGCAAGAAGAAGGAGAAGAAGAAAAGAAGAAGAAGAAGAAGAAGAAGAAGAAGAAGAAGAAGAAGAAGAAGAAGAAGAAGAAGAAGACAGAGAGCTGAATGGAGTTGTGCAGCCAAACATAGATTCATTCCTTGGCAGATTTGCATTGAGCAGGGAATGAGGCTGGATAACATTGTAATCACCAGTAATTGCTGAGATCTGGGAAAGTGGCGACGTGGTTACAACAATGTCAAATGGGCCAAGAAATGCAAGCAGTCAGGCGATCAAACTGGTGGTTTCCAACCTTAAAACGAAGCAGGACTGTCAACCAGGAGACTGAGGTTTGTGTCCCCAGTAGAACTTTTTCTATTGTTGACTTTTAGACGTAGTTGACTTATTGATTTCGAGTTTTCTTTGTTGTAGGACGAAGGTATGGGACCAGATAAAGAGACGAATCCATGTGGTCCATGTGGAAAGCAACGGAGAAGGAGCGTAATGGCTTATTATCCTAAACAATATGACTGTGCGAACAGAAGACGACGTCTTGGCACAAATATCTGTTACTCGGATATCTGCTGGCTACACTGGAAGCCCAAAATTAATATCATCGCACACGATAACCGATGGCCTCCAAGGTTGGCTTTTAGCTGAAGCTGCTACGAGGAACTTTGGCTCCACTGGACAAAGGATGACGAACCACCAGACGACATCGCAGCTTCTTTAGTCAGGCTGAGAGTCTCCTCGCTTCATCCTCAGCACTCTGACAGAAAAAAATCATCTCAATCTTACGACCTTCTTGACCTGGATAAGTTGGAAGTAAGACCAAACCCTAAAAAAACCCCAAAACAAACAAATGATCCGAATCCTAGTTGCTTCATTTCTCCTCTGTGTTTGATAAAATAACTCATCATTAACTGGAACAAACAGTAAACTCACGCCACACTGCTGTATACTGAGAGAGTGGCTGACTACATAGTGGATCCAACCTTTAGTACTTGCTGGAACCCATCAGATAAACAGAAACATATTTCCCAGTGGCTCCCAAACATCACCAGAGGGCCCGACCAGACACCACAGCCTTATTAGCTCCAATAGACTCCCGACAGATCCACACGGGGCCTTCGGTTTCTGATCTCCTCTCCTCTGTCATTAACTGTAACTCCTCACTTTCATCTTCCTCTGCACCACTCAGGGATCCTTCCTTCCGCCTGTCTTTAGCATCGCCCCGCACCTCATAGCCGGGAGCAGACATATGTGGATGAACGTGTACATGCGTCAAACACTTTAGGGCTGGATCCTGCAGTAATGACTTCCAGCTCCGTCTTTGGGTAACGAGCATTTCCTGCTCGCAGTGTCTGCCGGAGGACAGCCGCTGACCACCTGACTGCAGCTCTCTGCGGTCTGTCTCAGTGTCCTGCGTTTGTCACACTGTAGAACTTTTCATCGAACAATCCTGGACTCATGAATCTGTAAAAAGGGATGGCCAAGGCTGCAACTAATGATTATTTTCATCTGTTGATATTTCCTCAATGAATCAATTTAGTGTTTGGACTTTAAATGGCAGAAAATGGTGAAAAATATCTATCAGTGTTTCCCAAAGCCCTGAAGATATTCGGTTAGCTCTCCAAAGAGGGCTGGGTTTTTTAAAGAAAAGATTTTTTATATTTAAACCAAACTTTGCAATCCAATTTCTCTCTATCCCGGTCAGTGGCCTTCTCCTTCTGTGTTTGTCGCTGTAACACTTACATCACTGTAAGTTACAAGACTTAACTTAGTCATTGAAACAAAAACAATATCAAACAAAATAATTCTCTTCTCCTAACCTGACCTAACCTCATTTTAACCACAACAACAGTTAAAATGTCATAATATGTTCACTTATTTTAAAACCAGGCGTAGCACATGATATACCGCAGAGCCCTTCAAGTCCAAAACTGACTCTAGAGGTGTCGGTAGACGCTGACCAAGATACAGAATTTGACAAGATGCGAGTGAGAAAAATCCTAAAATCGATCTTTGAATCTGATCGTGGTGCTTTTTTCCTGTGCATGTTGCATGTCGGTGTAATTACCACACACCAGTATTGGTAACAGGCACTTTAAAGTGAGAACACTTGCCTATTTCACAATATCAGAAACCCACACGCTTGCGCAGAGATCCAGAACAACAGCTTGCCATTTAGACATCGCCAGAACCTTCACCACAGGCCGGCTGCAGTCCTACCTCAGAGAGTAAATTCTGGTGACATTAATGAGCCTGTTTGGCTCGCGTGTCCAGCCACAGCTCTTGGCTTTGAAGCGATAACCGCTGAAAACGCTTGTCTGTGTGTAAACAGGCTGGGAGGTCCTACTGGACAGTTCAAAAGAAATTGCTCAGCTTGCAGATTGACTGGAACTGGATTTTGTTCTGGTTTTCTGTCACAACTACCCAGAGATTTAGATCCACTATGGGCCGCTGAATGCAAAGAAATCTGTGGTTCTTATATGAAATAAAGTGAGTGGCACAGCTATGCACAGCGCAGTGCGTTTGCCATGAGAGAGACTAAAGGACCTCCGCTCTGTTATCAGTCAACAGAGATGGATTGGGTTTCCTAGCGGCGCCTGGCAGCAGGTTCTGACGGGGGGCGTTCAGCTCAGGACAGTTAAGCAGAAACACTCCGTCTCAGTTGTTGCTCTTCCTCTTCCCTCTCCGCCCACCATCAACCCAGTTGAAGCTCAGTCCATAAACATCGGTAGTGGAGTTCATTAGGGCTGGCCTAGTTTTGGAGGGGGCCTGGATGGGGTCTTCAGGGGTCTCATAACATGGCGGGGATTATGGATATTTACTGGTGAAGGGAGCTGGATTGAGCTGCCGTCAGTGGGCCCAGAAGTGCAAGCAGCTGTTCTGCATGGAGAGCTACAGCTACAACAGCATGATAAAGTCTCACTATGGAGATGATATCTGTGTTCAAACCTGTGTTAAAACATGATTTGAACAGTTTAAACTGATATAATTCAGAGTATTTGGTTTGAGCTGCTGATGGAGTGAGACAGCACGCTTGTTTCTCATCTCTGTTGAGAGCTGCACATGTGCAGTACCATCCAGCAATATTACAGAGCTTACCTTCACATCTTTCGGTTCAGTTTATTTTTTCAAACTCAATGCTGCTTGACGGACAACGAATGGAACACCAAAGTCATTGGGATTCATCCTCTGAGCACCATGAACGAATGTGTAAAACTAAAATCCATGCAGAGCGGCTCAAAGCGACTCATCAGCGACTATTTTTCATCGTAGCTGTCGCCTCGGGAGAAATGAACACTCCGAGGATTAAAGACACGGAGGATCCTCTCTGGAGATGTATGTGCGCACGGTCACATCTCGGAGGAGCAGACGGGGACAAAGATGAGAAGTTGAGCAATCAAACTGCAGAAAGACAATAGTTGGAGTAAAGACCCCCTCTCAGTTCTCTTAAATTGGATCCAGGAGACACCAGTGAATGAACCCTCTGTGCTTTTGTTATGAGACACACACACACACACACACACACACACACACACGCTTTCGGGGTAAATTGTGTAATCAGCCTGGCAGCGTGCAGCTGCTGGCGGCAGTTTCACTTCGCCTCCATGAGAACGCATCAGGCTCTGTGGAAACCAGACACGGGGGGTCTTCTGAGGAGAACCTCTGGGAGATGGTTCCCCTCACATTTATCTACTTTATACTTCACTTTTACCCAACCAGGGAGATCCGGAGTGAAAACAGCTACTTCATATAATATATTATATAACTCCACACTGTGAAAACACTCCACTACAGTAATCTTTGTGCAGGCTTTTACTCTTATATCTGATGATTTTGGGATTGATATTCCTGCTGCATTAATGTGTACGGGTCATTTTACAGCTATAGATGTTTAAGGTTGAGCTCATTTTAATTTTATATACTGTTGGGGAGGTTAATCTGCACGCATCATATTCTTTAAGATCATCATTATGTCAACATTTCCAGCCTGTTCTCAGCTCCGTGACTTTTAAGGATAATCCAAGAATGTTTTTTTTAAAAGAGTTTAATATTTAAGTAATAAGTAAATGGTCTAATCCAAGTATCAGGGAGCCCCGAGATCCAAAATTGATTTTAAAAGCTTTATGTACACCCGTTTTAAAGCAGTGCTGTGCAGAGTTAAAAGCGTCAGTGTCTGCACCATCTGAAGCACGGATCCAACGATTAAAACCTGGATACGGCGTTGAAGTTTTGAGTGAACTGTTCCTTTAAAGAGGTACTTCAGAGACAGAAACTTCAGAGGTTTGGGGGGGGATTTTACTTTTCGTCCCACTTTCCCAGAGTCAGAAATGAATAAATGCCTGACAACTTGCTGTAGTCCCAAGTTGTGTCAAACAGCAACATGAAACTAACTTGGCTCATTTTTTTTTCAGCTTCTGTGGGATCAAATAACAAAATCACGATCCCATCCAGGAATTGTGAAACTGAGGAAGGAACTTAAGGAGGGGTGAGGGGTCGCCTTTTCCAAGCTTTGTCAGAGGGGAGGCCCACAATCCCAGACTTTAAAACCTCCTCATCCTCTGTTCACACGACATCCTTCTCCTGTTTGTCTGTCTTAGACGAGGTGTCCCTCCTCTTCTGCTCTTCCTCAGATTTCTTTGTGACGTTGATTTGTGACGCTGCGCTGCAGACATAAAGTTTGACCTGACGCTTGGTTATTACAGATTTACAATGTGTCATAACTCTTCTGTTTTATGACCGCGCCAGAGGCTGTAATGGGGTCTTAAGAGCGGCCTGATTTGTAATGTGGAAATCCACATCGCGGGTCAGATAAACACTGGCGGCGACGGTATTTTCTCAGGAAACAAAGTACAAAGTTCTGTCTGCAGTGGACTGGACACTGGTCAGCTTTTCAAAGAGCCAAGATGTTCAAAAAAACCATTTGCATCATCGGTGATGTCAGAACTTTTTTACACGCTCTCCAGGGGAACACACACACACACACACACACACACACACACACACACACAAAGACACACACACACCAGGATCACTGCTGGAAAAAACAAAAATCTTTATCTTCATTGAAAAAATCTGAAGGGAGCAGCTGAAAGAGCTCCAGTCCGGTCGTTTTGTTGTCCTGCTCGAGCTGCAGCGTGTTTTCTGGCTGCTGACACGTTTTGTTTGAGGGTCAGTTATTTAATGAAGTCGAGGTGATGACAAGCTTATTGGTCGGTCACAGAAGACTCCAGCTCAGCTGCTCTCCCCCTGCACCCCTGCTGTCCAAACTGTAAACAGACCACACATATTATCACATTATTCCCCCAAAGGAAATTCATCTTACAGCACTGAATACATCCTTTAAAGAGAAAAAGATGTGTTGTGCAGCCGCTGCAATCAGGTCCTAATGCAGAACATGACATGAAAACCGTAAGTGTGTCTTTTTGGTGGGGAAACGCAGAGAAATGAGAAAATTGGTGGTAAAAAAAATGGGTATGATTATTGAGAGTTAGCTGAACTGAAACACCAGTAAAAACTGAGAAAAATGCATCAAATTCAATGAAAGATAACTCGTATAAAGTCAGGGAGGTACCTTTCTGATGTATGAAATACTCCACATATATTCTGTACTCCAGTTATGTACAGATACTGGCCTGAATGACTGGTACATGTAGAATAGCAGCAAAATGATTTTCTCCTACAGAACCATACAACTACAGCTGGCTACAACTGCACTGCATTGTGCAATCCTGCATTGTATAATGACAAATAAACAACTTGAAACTTGAGTCTTGAACCTTGAATAACACACACACACACACACACACAGGTTGAAGTTGTTCTCTGGAAAGTCGAGGAAAGAACCAGCATCACCAAAAATGTCTCAGTCAGAGTCAGAAGTGAGCTTGTAGTGTAAATAATGATCAAGTGCCGCTGGCTATTTATTTACCTCCACCAAGGAGGATCACGTTCTCAACCGTTGTCCCTTTGTTTGTTGGTTTGCAGGAAGGACTACAAAACAATCTACTACACTTTTCCACAAAAAAGTATTTTGGTGGCTGGTATCAACAGGCGTGCACAATTTGATGTGGATCCTAGATCAGGTGAAATTATGGTTAAGGAGCAATGGAGTCATTTAAAATGTTGGACTGTCAAGTTTGATATGAGATTCGACTTGACTGAATTAAAGCGGAAAGAGCCTTGTGCTCTACTGACTGTCATTCTAGCTTGGATTAAATCAAACCATCACAGTGTTGTTGTTTAAATACCGACATGCAGTATCACTTTTATTTTCATGATGCAGTAATACCACGCCTGAGCTCTTCATGGCAAACCAAGAGAGGCGATTCCAGAAAGGGATCTGATCATCAGAGTCATTCTGATACCGCCCAGAATGCTGAAGTTAGTACTGGCGAGTTCATCAACAGCACAGCGTTTATTCACTAGAAACAGAAATGGGATCGTGCCACCTCCATGTTGTTACTGCTCAAGTAGCTAAGTGCCATAAACAGCAGGCGACTTGTGTAACTTCCAAGCACATCCATAACATAACAGCCATACAAGGGTAGAATACAGCTGTTCAATAAGTAATACAGTTGTTTTTAAACACACTGGGATCAGACTGGGATCAGATCAGGAGTGGGTATCGGCAAATGCACAATAATCAGGCATCAGATTGGTTTCAGGAAGGAAAAATGGTATCAGAACTTCTTTGATAAAAGGGGTAAACGTGTCCTCTGCACATCTCACTGTTGTTCGCTGGTTTATCAGTGCAGTGAGTTTCATAGGTTTCTGGTAAAGGTACAGTAAACGTTTCCGTCATTCCAATCTGGAAGAACAGAAAAAGAGGTCTCTCATACATACACAGCTGTCTCACTCCACATGATTGTGTAATTAAAAATAAAAGAAACTATCCACTCTCCGTCAGCCACTCCAGTCCGTTAAAGTCCATTCTCAGAAAGGCTTCTTCTAGTTTTCACTCCTCCTGACACTTCTCAGAGTGTCGTCCCGGCAGAGTCCAACTCCTTCAGGTTCTTCAGACCAGGTGAATGATGCGTTATCTGTTCTTCCTCTTGTCTTTTTTGCTTTTGCTCACAGAGCTGTGAGCAGCGCCTGAGGGGAGAGGTGATGCGTGGCCGGTGGTCTTCAGATGGTCAAACAACTTGTTTCTGGTGGGGAACTCGTTGTTACAGGTCACGCAGTGGAGGATTAGTTCCTTCTGCGGTTGGAAATTGGGAAAAAAAAGAATTAAAAATACAAGCATGGAACATTTTCCTTGAGTAAAACAATGTAACAATCCTTTTTTACAATTGAAAGGGGGCAAAATGTCAAAACTGATGCTGTAAACTGTACAAACCTCAGGAGCCTGTTCTCCTCCCGTGTTTGACTTGACGTTCTTCGGCTTGTCTTTCCCTCCTCCCTTCTTTCCCTTTGGCTTCCCAGAGCTGCTGAGGCAACATTTAGATATCAGAAACATAAACATCAGATTCTACACTGCAAGGCAGCTTCTATTAAATTGTAATGTCATGCAACTCCTGCCTAATTTAATTCAGCAATAAGCTTTGTTGCGTCCTCCATTATCTACTTACAATTGTCCATAAATGATAGGATTGTTTATTTACCCTTGTTTTGAATATTACATTAAAGACGTCTGAACCTTTTAAAAATGTGCTGTAGTCCAAATAACTTTACAATCTTTGTCTGAAAACAGGAAACAGCCCATCTTCACAAGTATAATGACGTGGCACACATGTTAAAAAAGATAAAATTAGTCTAATTTCAGTCTTAACACATACATTTAAGATAAAACACGAATGAAAGCAGTGATGTGAAGTGAAATGTGTTGCTCACAGTGGAAATATAAAGAGAATTAGACCCTGACTCTGCAGTTTGGAACATCTCAATGGAGCATTAAAGCATCTCTTGGCTAACTGCTTCTTTTCAACAGGCATCTGTTTCCGGAAAGAGTTCTAATAAAGCAACTGCCCAACATCTGCCCAGGACCAAAAAGCAAATGTTGCAACATTAACATGGCTGAGCACCTTGAATCAGTGAAAAATAGACTCAAGATGCCACAAAAACAACTCTTAATAAATACTAACACTGCAGTGTCTGTTGGATGTGTAAAAAGACCATTAATTGCCCACAGACTCCCTGTTATAACTTCCCAAGTTGATAACATGGCAGAAGTTCTGTTTTGAGCTTCTTCTGCTGCCCTCAAGTGGCCAAAATAATGAAGTCCTACTGTAGCAGCTTTATGGTCCCCTCTGAGTAGAACAAGGTATATCTAATATTGCCAGAAGCACATTTTTACTGCCCCGTGGCAAAACAGTACCTTAGTTACAGGTAGTAAAACCATCAAATGATTCTGAACAGAGAAGCAGGAAAGTGAATCTGGTATCAAAACACCGGTTAAAAAAAACCCCCTGCGCTGACCTCTTGACTCCTGTGGGAGGGGGTTCATCCTGCTTCTCCGGCTCTCCAGGATCCGCTGACTTCTCGGGGACATCTTCCTCGCAGGTGGTTGGCGTTGGTTTCTCCTCCTCCTTCACCTCCTGCTCCACCTCCTGCTCCACAGCAGTCTGTTACAGGGCAGGCAGAGTGTGAATAGAGAGGGCTTTTAAGAAAGATTCATTTCACAGAGGGTTTATAGAACTTCAACGCAAGGACAACAACTGAAAACAAATAAAATGTATTACTCACTTGAACCACTTTCTGTTGTTTCTTTTTCCTCTTCTGCTTTTTTGACAGCCTGTGTTGGTCGAAAGAAAAACGTCAGTGAAGACAACCAAGAAGCTATAATCTGATTTCTAACCACCCCGACAACCAGGTGAAAAATACACAAATCATCACATCTGGTTGTCCTACTTCTGCCTCGGTTTGTCTTCCTCCTCTTCCTCCTCCTCCTCCTCTTCTTCCTGCTCTTTTTCCTCCTCTCCTCCCTCCTTTCCATCCTGGTTCAAACCGAGTGATTCTTCTTCATCCTCCAGCTGTTGCCGCAGCAACACCACCATCTCTTTGTGCTTTTTGGATTTTTCATGGTTTTTCATACTGCAGAGAGGAAAGACAGGAAACAATGAAAAGAGCTGTAAAATCCAATTAATAACTTGGACGGAAAAGTGAGTAAGATACTGCAATATAGCATAAATGTTGGGTGATACTCACGCTTTATCTGACTTGAAGGATTTGTCACAGGCTGGGCAGTACAGATCATCATAATAGTCGATTGTCAGTTCATCTCCATCAGGCTGATCTGCATCTGCAAAAGGATAAAAGATGATGACGCAGCTGCTGCAAGTACAGCAGAGCTTAACTCCTTGCAGACGTATTAGTGAAGCCTGAATCCCAAACATGCAGCCTCACTGACCTCCTGCCTCTTCACTGTTCTCTTCTTCCTCGCTCTCTGATGCGTCTCCAAACTCCTCTCCGTACTGAGCCTCTATCTGCTGCAGCTCCTTCTCCAGCTCAGACATGGCCGCCCAGCTCTGCTCCTTGTACTCCTCTGCCAGTCTTCGATGGACATACAGTTCAATATTATAAGTATGAGGAAGAAATTGAAAAAAATAAGCATGTAATGTACTCAACTATCTGTCCACAACTTACTTAGCCTGGTTGAGCTTCTGCTTCCGCCTCAGCTCCTCCACCTTCTTGACTTTCTCAGCGTTCTGCTCCTCCACCAGCTTCCTGTGCGCCTGCACGCGGCGATCACGCTTGCGGACGAAAGCCACGAGTTGCCGCACGAGCTCGTTGCGCTCCTTACGGGCTTTCTCTCTGGTCTTCTTGTTCTCCTTCTCCATGGCCCTTTTCTCCCAGCGGTTGGAGGCCTGCCTCGTGTCATACTCCTCCTTCCAGGCAAAGTTTTTACGAGTGCAGAAGCTCTGCCAGTAGCCGTAAAACACGTGCACTACCTGTAATATGGAAAAATAAAGACCGATTATGTACACCAGTTAACTAAAAATTGTTCAGTGTTAATATTTTAGTGTTGGGGCTAACTTACAGTATCATAGTCGCTCTGAGAGTCTCCAAAGGGAGGAAAGTCCTCGTCCTCATCCTCATCTTCCACCTTGGCGTGCTCCATTTCCTCCTTAACAATGGACTCAAAGAGATTCCTGTAGACTGTGTAAAAGCCCTATGGGGAGAGAGTGCTCATGGATTAAAAACAAGAGAGAATAATAGATATTCTGAGAGCACAAAACATTTTTGGCCCCACATTCAAACTTTACGGTAAGTGCAGGTGTTTTGGGAATTTAGACCAAACCTTTCGACCAGCATTTCAATACATCTTGAGTCTTGAGCTAAGTTATGTTGACCAAATCTAAAAGTGAACATAATGGATTTATTCTCCACATAATGTGACCCCAGATGATGATTGAAAGATGTTTCTTTGGCTTTTTTTTTCTTATTGGAAGAAAAGACAACATGATTCTAGCACGTACGACCATGGACACTGACCTTCTCGTCATCTGCATAGCCGGAGTAGCAGGTGACCGTGAAATACTGCAGCAGGTCGATGCTGTCATCTTCGTAATCTCCACTCAGTCCTCCTTTCAGCAGAGCCTCCCTGTGATTGTCATACCTGCAACACCGAAAGAGACAGTGGCATCAGTGATTTGCAAACATCATTCATTTTATTTTATTTTTTTTGTTTTATTCATGTTGCAAAATATTACTCTATTGTATTCTATCTCTTATTGTACTATGTTGTTATAGTCTGACCTCATTCTTGTTCACCTGAGAAGCACTTTGAACTGTACTAACCTGTATTAAAGGTGCTATACAAATTACGTTTGACTGATTAAATGATTATGTACGAAACATCAAAGATATTGTGAGTTTGGAAGAACTTTTTTCAAGTTTGAATAAGCTTGTACACACCACGCTCTCTCCTGTGGATCACTCAGGACATCATAAGCTGCCTGGATCAGCTTGAAATGCTCTGCAGCCTCCTCAGAATTGTCCAAGTTTTTATCTGTAGATTTCAGAAGGGAAACAGATGTCAACAAGCTTCACTGATAATAAGAGTCTCGTTAACAGCACCATTAGTTTATCGAAAAAAGGAAAAAGTAGAGAGTGAAAAGTTCAGGAATGACTTAATCCAAGTTCTTAATCATCTCTGTCTCCATCAAAATAAAATGGATGTTGTTCACTGTACAGATTGTAAATCCCACTGAGACAATGTGACTGAGGGCTATAAAGATAAAAAACAATTTGTTTTAATGATTTATCTCAAGAATTAGAATAAGACATAAGACAAGTAAGGCACCTTAGGTCACCCAGGGGGATAAACAACATGTAATCAATATCTATTGACGTGTAGATATGCAAATCATGACATACCATTCATTGCAAACACTACCTTTCAGTATACACACACTGACAACACCTTAATACTAAAAAGAAAAGCCCATTAGCTTTCTAGCACAACTTACCTGGATGCCACTTTAATGCCAATTTACGATACGCCTTCTTCAAATCGTCGTCTCCGGCATCCCGTTTCACACCCAGGATTTCGTAGTGACACTTCATTGTGAGCTAACTGTACAGAGAGACTCTACTCGAGAATAAATGCCGGTAAAAAAAAAAAAAAAAATGTTGTTCACGCTGTCCAAGCTAGCTTTAGCATCTGGCTAACTGCATGCTAGCGACCGGTCAACACCTCTATCCTACCTCCTCCTGGAATAATTCAGACTTCTAAAGTGACGGCAACAATAATGAATTGTTTTAGCCTTACATATTTAAACAAGTCCAGTGTCCGTTATCAATGAATAACAGCCTGTTATACACCTGTTACGACCACCACGACCGGTTTTTTGGGGACCTCAAGCAGGGTACATAGCTGTTCTCTCAAGTGCCGCTAAATCTCGCGAGAACTGCTCCTTTATCGTATCAGCATATTTGAATCTTAAATCGCACTTTGCTGACCCCACACAGTTGATTTGTTGTTTATCAAGCAGTGAATTTGGGTTTTGTAAGTTGTAAAATTACCGAAAAAAAATAAAAACCAAACTAAGCATCATAGTTCGTGTGTGTGTTGTGCCTGCAGTACCACCTCCGCGCCGCTGGGCGTCAGTCTCGCTGCTCCGTCCGCACGTGTGCCGTTTGCCTTCTGGCATCGCGAGATTTGTGTCGGCGTGCAAACCAAACATGTCTGCGTTTAAGAGAAAACGTGGAGGACAGGCTCCTCTGGATAAAAAGGCGAAGAAAGCGAAATTTGTCGCTGACGGAGGCGAGACGCCAGATGAAATCCAACAGGAGAAGGCGGATGAAATCACGGTCCCGGCACCGGTCTCCATGGTGAGTCGTCTAGCTTGTTGTCAGCCGCTGAAGCTGTTAGCTAGTTAGCTAACTGGAGCTCACCACTTTTTCCACTCTCTCCAACTTCTTTTATGTTATTCCCTATAAAACAACGTATGGCATAACGTTAATGTGTCACCTTCATCAGCATCGTTTCTTTTGTGTTGATGTTTTACTATTAATTCTCTCCCAACAGGGCAAATGGACGAACAAGGAAAGGGTTCTCATTTTTTCCTCAAGAGGCATCAACTTCAGGACAAGACATCTGATGCAGGACCTGAGAGCCATCATGCCTCATGCAAAAGCAGGTCAGTCTCATTCTTATACAGCGCTGCTTTACACACCTTCATGTGCTGACAGATGACATGTACTAAAGTTAATTTTAATGTCATTAAAATGGCCTTCTCTTTTGTTTTTCAGACACAAAAATGGACAGAAAGGACAAGTTGTTTGTTATCAATGAGGTGGGTTTGCTACCTTAAAAATGGACACACTTCATATATGATCATATGCATCTCAGCATAGCTAATGATCTGCATTGTTCCCAGGTTTGTGAAATGAAAAACTGCAACAAGTGCTTGTTTTTTGAAGCCAAGAAAAAGCAGGACCTCTACATGTGGTGAGTGTCTGATCCAAACGTGAAAGCTGACCATGTATAAGTGGCCTTGTGAACTTTGAGCAAAGTGAACAATGTTCTCGTCTTACAGGATCGCAAACAGCCCTCATGGACCTTCTGCTAAGTTCCTGGTTCAGAACGGTAAGCCACTTCTGTTACAGACGTGAAGCGCAGTAGACAACACCTGCTATGTGTGATGGGGGGAAAAAAACTGATGTATATTATCCTCTCCTCCACAGTTCACACACTGGCTGAGCTCAAGATGACAGGAAACTGCCTCAAAGGATCCAGACCGCTGCTGTCGTTCGATCCTGTAAGTAGCTCCAGTAGAAATGTCATCATGTTAGTGCTACATATCTGTGATGGAGAGCTGTGTGCTTCAAGGGCCTGTATTTCCATCTGAACATGACACTGGAGAATTTCAATTGGCACAACTATAACTGCAACTTTTACACTGTAAATTGTCAGAAAATGGTGAAAAATGCTCATCACAGTTTCGTAAATCCTTAGCTCAAAAAAAGAGAGAGATTTGTAATTGTTGTCCCAAGTAATGAATGGTCTTGTATTTTCCAGCTGCTTTGACAAAAGACCTAAACATGCATTTTGATATGTTTGCAGCTTATCAAAAACTGATCATTCTTTCCTGTTTTTCCCTACAGAAATTTGACAAGGAGCCGCACTACGCTTTACTGAAGGAGCTCTTCACTCAGGTGAGTGACGTTAGATGTTTTATTTGTTTGAAAGCTGAGTAGGTTGTATATCTGAGTTTTAAAATTTAAGGAAAGTACTCATTGTGTTTTACTTCTGCAGACATTTGCTACTCCACGCTACCACCCTAAGAGTCAGCCTTTTGTGGACCATGTCTTCACATTCACAATTGCAGAAAACAGGATATGGTTTAGAAACTACCAGGTAATGTCTCAGTGTTCGTGGCACAATCTTGAATGCTAACATTGGTGTTTTTTAGTAAGCGTTGTCAGCCTGTTGTACTGTTGTTGGTTTAGTGTTCCGATTTATTCTCTTTCTGTTTCCATGCCTTTGCTTTGCACTAACATCTGTGTCTCGTTCAGATTATCGAGGAGGATGCCTCTCTAGTGGAGATCGGTCCACGCTTCGTTCTCAACCTCATCAAGATCTTTCAGGGGAGCTTCGGAGGGCCCACGCTGTATGAAAACCCAGGCTTCCAGTCCCCCAACATGGTAAAATCCAGTTCATGCTCATTTACATTTTTAAGCACGTTATTGAATTGCTTGCCGTGCTTACATCATATTTTTCTCTTCACACACCCTCAGCACCGGAGAGGGCTCAGACTGGCAGCAGCAGCCAGAGTGCGCGAGAAGCAGATGGTGAAGGAGCTGCAGAAAATGAAGAGAGCTGACGCGAAGGAGGACGTGTCAGGAGATATCACAGCGGACGTCTTCCTGACGCCAGCTGATGAGAAGCCAGTTCACATCCAGACGGAGGCACCTGAGCCCAAAGTGGTGAAGAAGAACAAACACAAAGCTTTCAAAAGACAAAGACTGGCACGCAGGTAACCGGATGGACTGGACGGCTTTTCAGTTTTGTCTCCAGAAGATGTAGCACAACAGTGCAGATGGGTCTTCAGTCCAATAGTGAGCTTTTGTTGGGTTAAAGACTTCATGTATTATCACATATTTGACAATAATATGTCCATGTTGTATTCCATGTCTACTGCCACTGTTTGTGGATTCACACCATATATATATTTTCCTCCTTCCTTCAGGAGGATTGCAGGTTGACATAAAGGTCTCAATATTAGCCCATACTTTTGATAAAAAAAAACAAATATTCCATAAGTGTAAAAAAAAAAAAAAAATCTTGTTTATTGCTTTTGAGTGACTGCAGTCGTTTCTTATTTCATGGAAATAAAACAATTCTAACATCCCGCTGGTGTTATCTGATCTATAATTCAAACTACTTGTAAGTGTTTGTGTAGAGAAAGGTCCAGAGGTTAGATGCACTGTACAGTAGGGTTTCTGTGATAAAGTATTCGTGGTATTGTAGGATATGAAAATTGATTTATTGATCTAGGGTTTTGAAATCTAAATCAACATTGTGAATATGTATTTCAAGTACATTAAGTTTATTTTTTATAGGTAATAGTTTTTTTCAGCCTAAATTATTGGTTATTTCTGGTCATTTTGACTGATTTATAACTGTTTAATACCATGTTGTAACATTTTCTGAGATGGTTGTTGTGCCATAAAAATCTGTGTTGCTGCCTGCACACGTACTACACCAGACACCATGAGAGAAATATGTAAGTGCATCATGTCTTCAGTGTCCCATTTTATGACCCAGTAACCAGCGCGCTGCATGAGTCAAAGGAGAAGGTCCAGAAACATGAGACCGAATACTGAAAGCAGACAGATTGTGGCTGTAACTGAAACGTGAACAGTATAAATTAATTTAGTTTAAGGCAAGTGCTGGAAAACAAACCCAGGTCTCTCCATATTTACAACACAATATACAGTAACTGTACATACCATTATGAAATTATGAACTCAGTATTAAAGTGGTCTGAACTGCACTAATGTACATAAGACAAGCTAGGTGACATTATAGTTCCACTAACCAGTATCAGTGCTCCACTCATACAGGACTGTTGATCCAGTTGATTCTCCACCAATGCCACTTTGTCCTTTTTCCATTATGTCCTTCAATTCCAGCTTTTTTCCCGTGTACATCCACTGGCTGCACTGCCTCTTCTTCTTCTTCAATGTGACTGGCCACCACGGAAGGTTAAGGTTCTCATTTAAAGTGGAAGTTAAAGGACTGTAATCACTCCTCCTCCACCTCTTCGTCAGGACAGCAGTAATATTCTACAAAGCAGATCTGTCCGTCGTCGTTCCTGACCAGGTACTGCAGAGAGAGGAAGCCCCTGCTGTCCGTCCTCACGGAGACTTTACAGGACAGAGCCAGGGCTTTGGTGGACGGCTTCAGCAGGGACATCTTGTACCTGTCACAGGTCACAGAGGGGACATAATGTGGAGCTTTAATGAGACTCATTACAGGCAAACATAGAGACATTCAGTGTGTGGTACTACACGTGAACATCATAATGTAAGACCAGAGGGTGCATCTCAATTCCCTCACTTTTGTCTTGATCCCACCCACTGAGGATGCATCTGTCTGAAACGTTAGCTGCAATAACAAGCTGCATTCTGTATTTACACTGTGCACTGTGACTGTGTATACTGCCATTCTGGTTGTCATGTTCATGTCTCAGTTGCCCCAGTCAAGAGGAGCAGTGAAGTGTATTTCTCTTTGCTGACCTGTTAGTTTGTGTCGTGGTGCATCGGAACAGCTCCATCATTTCGGAGTCTTTGGGATAATCATAATGGGCGTTTCCAGAGTTGCCAAACGTCGACAACCTGAGGACCAGAACAAATCAAACAAGAATGTAAGAAGAATGATACCTTGAAGATCTTTGGATTTTACAAATATAATTACAAGGCAAATTCAGTGTAAAAATGATACTGCAGAGCAAGAAGTGATGTTTTAAAAAGGATTTTAGTTTCAACACACACCTAAAGTATGGCTGGCTGGGGGACATGGTGATCTGCAGCACCTCGCTGGTCATGTCCAGTTCGGAGAAGGCTTCCTTCAGACTCTCTGACAGCAGGATCACCTTTTGAAAAACAGCCAGAGGTACATGAGTTTTGCACTCAACTTGAAGATGCTGCCATGCACCTCTCAAGAGTTGATTTAGTCTTTGTATGTATACATCTCTTTCACGATATTAAATAGCACGAGTGTTAAAGTTCACCTTGTTTGTGACGTTGTTGCTGCAGAAATCAAAGTCAACAGGCTCTTCTGGTTCTTGTGTGTTGATCTTGCACACGGTCACTACGCCGCCCTCCTCCAGGAACAGGGTCAGAGGGTAACCGTAGCCCCTGTAACACATCCGCAAGGCTGTGGACACTCCTGCAAAATCACACGAGGGAGATAATAAAAACATGTTAAGCCAAACCTGAGATGTATATATCATCTAATGAGGGCTGAGAGAGATGAACAAATGTTTAATTTATCTTTACCTTGTACCGTGCTCCCTCCAAAGATATTGAGGCAGTCCAGCAGCACGGTGAGGTTGACCTGAAAGCCCACCAAGTCTTCCTTTATTGTGAACTCTTGGAAGATATCAGCCTGGAGTCAAAAAAAGACAACATATCTGATTTTAAATTCAGGGGAACTCAAGGCTGTACAACATTAAAGTGGAGAATTTCCTCAGTGTTTACCCAGTAAACAAGTGGAGGGATTATTATATAATATAAAGCAAACACACCTGGATGAAGGCATTAGCTTGCATGCATTTGGAGTCCTCCACAGTCACCTTCAGCCCGTTGGGTGTAGCGCTGAAGATGGCATTGTCTTTGAACGTGATCGACTTCAGTATGTTGGACAGGTTGCGAGCATTATCCAGACTGGCCACAAACACGTACTGCTCATCGTCGGCTTGCGACTGGGTCGACAGAGGCATCGTGGCTCTGAGAAGAAGTCAGGAGGCGAAAATATCCATAAGAGCCATGTTTCGTTGTTAACAACTTTGGCAGGAAGCTGTCATGTTGTCTGTTGTTGGCCTGTTTTTAAGCTAGGCTATATGTTAACGAATCGCATGTAAACAGAGCTGAAACTACGTAAACAGCAACAAATCCAGTGTCATATATGTATGTATGCTTTCTAACATTCCTGGTAAATAAAATTAAATAAATATTAGTGTTAAAAGTCACGTACAAAGTTGTTTCTACCTCGTCTTCTTCTTTAGTGTTTATCAACAGTGGTTTACCGCCATTGCCACAACTTCTTCTTCGTCTATTGAATTTCCGGTAGGTTGTATTATACACTGTGAGCTGTAGTGCTGCCCCCTGCAGGCCAGGAACAGCTATTTACCCCTTATTTTAAATATCAGACAGTTGGGTGAAGAAGAGACTTTAAGAATTTAAAAAATAGACTTTGACATTTTTTTTTTTAGTTTAATAGTTTTCCTTGGAGTATAACTGTGTTTGTTTACTGTGTAATAAAGAACATGTTATTTCTTATTTTTGTCCATTTTGACAGCAATTTTAGCTTGTTGTTTTTACTGTTTAATAAAGAACCTGTTATTTCTAGTTTGTTCATGGAAATGCCAAAGCTTAAGGTGTTAACACTGTGTAGTTTTGGGGACAGGAACTTTAATGAGAAGAGAAAGATCTTCTTTGGCTCGATGTTTATGTTTAAACAAACTCTCTTTGTTTTCATGGCTGATGAAACTAAATGAACAAACTGACCTTAAAGGACAAAAATGTTCTTGGACATTATCGTCCTCTGAGAACAGCTTGTTTGTTCACTTGTCTGGAAAAGACAGATATTTCTGAGTTTGTATTTTTACCTCAGATTTTGAATATCTTCTCCAAAACGACAGAGTGCCCCTTCAGATCAACAGGTTCCTTAGATTTGCACCACTATTTAGGATATTCCATGTAAATAAAAGATTGAATCAAGGTAACTAGAATGTGGGACGGACAGTACTGACTCCCATGATAGTATTTCATATGTGATCTATAGAGCTGGAATCTCCTTTATCATCTACAAGGGAAAAAACAAAGTTGTTTTGTCCGCCTGCTGTCTTGTGTTTTTAATTGCATGTCTGGCTGAGACACAAGTCAACAGTCCAGATCTTCTCTGATGGATGTGAACTCCCTGAAGTCTTCCAGATGTTCCAGATGTAACTTGTTTTTGTTCAGTTCTGGTCTGGGTTGGAATCGCCATCACTTCTCGAAGTTAGCGAGCCAAAGGCAGCTGGGAGCTCGGCCGTGTTTCTTGATTTTCGAACAGAGCCTCTTCTACTGTACCTCACGACGTGGAAGGCTGAGAAACCACAGAGACGTGCTGTGAATATCAATCAGCTCGTCAGGATGTGAAGCTGCCCGGTGACTGCGGTGGATGACAAAGCATCTCAGATCACAGCCTGAAGCCCAATGTACAACATAATACCTCTAAAAGCGTGCACACAGGTTTCACTCAGTCAGGGAGCGAAAACCTCAGTCGATTATTCAAAGAAAAGAATAGCCTGGTGAACAGTTGCCATGACTCCCCAGAGAGATCTGCAGGGAATTAACAGTAACAGGAATCCTCGTCAGTGACATGTTTCCTGTGTGTGTGTGTGTGTGTGTGTGTGTGTGCTCTCTGTACGTGCCCTGAGATTGAACTATTTTGAAGCACAAGAAGTCTGAGATCATGAGCATATCGTCGCATGTGTTTCTGCTCTTAGTTCCCACATCACATCACACATTTGTCGAGCGAGGTCCAGTGACAGTCCCTCCACGCTTTTGTTCCTGTTTCATCATATTCTCACATGTTTAACGGCTACAGATGTGATTGCCAGAGTCCATCCAGTGGTGACATCCTGTGGCTGCTTGTCAGTCCTGCTTGGGTGATCCATCAGCACCTCTTGTTGGCTGTGGGTAAAACGATGACGAGCTGCTGATCAAGAGTGAATCCAAGGTCTTTAGAGGGTCCTTGTACAGGTGTTATCTTACATGAAGTAGGCCAAAGGTCAAGTGGAGAGTTAGAGTTCACACCAAAACTTGTCTAAAGGTCATTCAGGACACTGTATCAATCAATTAACCAGTCAAACTATATTTATAGAGCACCTTTCAAATAAAACAAATGCAATTCAAACTAAGCGGAGTGCCCCTTTAAAAAAAACAATCAAGCTTCACTGGACTCTGATTTTCTTCAATAGTTTTATTATCGACCATATTCCTAAAAAAGGGAATGTTTTATCTGAGCCAAACTTTGCGCAAATGTTCCTCAATTATCGTTAACATCTGTTAATGCTCGTACTTGACATCATAATTTTATTATACTGTAGTTTTCTGCTGATAATGATGTTAATGAAGCCCTGCAGCTCCAGTTGGATTTATTGGCTACTGGTCACATGTTTCTACTAAAATGTAATTATAAGATTTGAGATGTTTGAGTTGTTAATCAGGAACAATGTGACTCATTTTTTTCATGGATTAATTTATTGAAGTGTTTCATATCTTACCAAATCTGTCACTCGTGTCCTGACTGTGAGCGACCAATAGATGGCGGCATCCTCGCAGGCGAGCACACGCTGACGAGGATGCTGTCCTGCCCTGAGGTGAACTGCAGTGCTGAGTCCATCACTCCCATTTTCAACCATGAACCCATTCATTACAATCAATGCTGAATGATACGTCTCTTAAATACTGGTCTCAACTGAGCAATCAGCAGCGAGATGAATCAAAAACCAGAGAGACAGTGGCTGGAAATAAATGTTGTGAATCTCCTGAACACAGGTGAAATAGACAGACCGATGGAGGGACATTAAATAAGTCTTTCTGAGGAAGAGGAGGATTTTTATTTGAGATCTGAGGAAATAAATGCCATGCAGCTAAAGGTGTAAAACAAATGTGATGCTGCAAACTGTAAGAGACACTGTGGACCTACTGTTGGCCCCTGGGGGTCAGTGGCCTCTTCGTTAGCTGGATGTTTTATTTGTTAGTTACATAAGAATCCCTGCGCTGTCCGAACTTGTGCTACTTCTGTGCCTACATAAGCTCCAGGCAGTTTCTTACATGCAACGGTGATTATCATTTTAATTACAGAGGTGCTTATTATAATCCCGCTGGATCCGCCTGTTAGCACGCATGTTATTGTAGGCCTCCTGCTTACACTCAAAGATGGGGAGTATTTTGAATACATATTTAATTATCATATATTTTGTATTGTGCTGGGCAGATAAAATAGTAAAATATACCTGAACTGGTTAGAATATGATGCAATATGTTATTCTATTCTCAGGCACATCATCAACCAACATGCACCCTAATACTTGAAGCCTCCCACCTTTAATAAATCCTGATTGAGCAGAGAAGCTCTTTTAGAAGTAGGAGGTTAAAGGACAAGTTCACCCACAAAGGACAATTCAGTCATTTGCTGTGTCTCAATTCAGGGTCTGCATCCTTCAGAGGAAACATTTGAAGGCCAATTACGTCACAACACTGCGTGAAGTCTGTCCCGATTCAAAGCTCCTTCTTTTCCCTCTTTTTGGAGGACGCACTGCTACTATCCGTCATGGCCTCACACATCCCAAGATTCTTTGCGTGCCCGAAAAAGAATAAAGAAAGAGAGAAAATGGTGACATCGTGTGGCGTGGATCGTCACTTTTGTGGGCCTGAGCGGCAGAAATCGTGACATAAGGGTAAAACATCTGGTGAAGCAACCAGGAAATGCTCCAAAGGCTCGACCGTCTTTGAAGACCGCAGAGGCCGGGTCCTTCGAAGGATGCAGACCCTGAATTGAGACACAGCAATCATGTACTCAGCCCCATATGGATGGAAAGACAGCTGAAGTTTAATATTCTGCAAAACACTTCTGTAGATGGGGACTTGTTACAAAAGTCTCTGGAAGCCCTGGGATCCCAAATTGATATGAAAAAACATTATTTACACCCTTTTTTCAGCCCCAGATTTTCACCGTAGCTGCTGAGCTAAAAGCACGCACCATGTTTTTAAGTGGGTGACAGAGTCTTATCTTTTCTGGTGACTCAGTGGTGGAATGAACTCCTGACTCACGACTCACTCGTTCAGACTTCGCACAACACGACTCCCTTTGAAACACCCAGTGAAATGGAACGTGTACACAGAAAAATCAAGAGTATAAACTGCCGTGTCCTTTTTTCATGAAAACATTTTTTTTATTGCTCGAGAGTATGTATGCACACATCTGCACGTACAACAAGCAACATGGAAAGTGGGTGGGAAAGGAAATATGGAATGAAAGCATCATAACAATGAAACACACAGATTCCCACACACCAGTTATGTGACTGAAGTGGAAGATGAATCTGTCAGTACTGTGGTGCAGTGAGAGCCCGAGCCTGATGGCAGCATTACTGCATTCATGACTGGACGTCTCTCTGACTGTAGCACATCATAGCAGTGGGAAATGAGCTCTGACAAAACACTGGTGTTTAGTAGTGAAATTTTAAAAAAAGATATTTAACCACGATTTTCATTTTTCACCCAAACTCAAAAACCAGTCAGCAGTTTAACAAGACACATCTCCAATTACTGCGATAAAAACAACTCCAAAAAAAACGTAACCGGCCAGTGTAAAGAATTTTTAATTCCTTTGGTGTCTGCAAACAATGTGCATCTTAACAACGTGGAAAGATGGAACAAACCTGTCAGACGGAAAAACAAGATAACATAGTTCATAGCATGTTAATCGGGGGTTAAAAATACTACGTACCAAATTCACAGTAAATGGTGTGAGATAGAGGAAAAAATTTAAAAAGTGGAGAGACAAATACTGAGGCACAAAATACAGAATTCACAGGACGATGAACCGTTGTTTAACAGAGCGGGATGGCCGGCTACAAATCATAACACACGTATGAATTGCGAGACAAGTTTAAGAACGTATACAGTTTTTTTTTTAAACATTTGCTGTGATGTAAATAAAAAAAATAAAACAAAGTAACTGTAGGTGAAGGGAAAACAAACACTGCAACTAGTTTTGAAACACCATATCAATATAACTCGACAAACATCATTAAAACTATCTCACCAAATAACAAAGAAACATTATTTCAACGTTTTCAGGAATAAGTGAGCTAAGAGGACTGCTTGCACGGAACTTTCTCCTCCACCCTCCAATCTGCGTGTTTTAGCTCTACAGTATCTGCATGTTGAGGCACTTGGAAAGAATATGATTGTACTGTGTGGAGTATACTATGTACATTTGTGATGCTCGCTGTGTGCCTGTAAATCACACTCCTTCCAAAACTAACATGTGCTTTAACCTTACAGATCTAAAGACTGAGTTGCTGTTCCTCAAGCCACGCACTAAAAAAAAAAAAAAAACAAACAAAAAAACAAAAGTCCCACGGTCAACATGATCTCTTATTCTTCTCTCAACTAGTGGGAGTGAATATTCATAGCAGTACAGACATCTACATATATATTTATATAAAAAAAAAAGATTTCAGATCATGAGGCGGCCATGATAATGTTACTGATTCCAGATCAGTATTCCAGCTCCAGGGGCGGATGATTTTTTTTTTTTTTTTGACTAAGAGGAAATGGCCCGGGCCTGTAATCTCTGGCACCTGATCTAAAAAGCGAGAAGCTGACCAAGATTAGCCTGGCAGGAATCCATCCAAGACCACTGAGGACAGTGCAAAAATGTGCTGGAAAAAAACTGCTTAGTTTCCTTGTGCTTCTCCAAAAGTGTCCTACTCTCACATTAATATGAACGTGTCCAAAAAAAGAAAAAAAAAAAGAAACAAGGAAGGATAACCACCTCTGGAGAATCGTGAGTCTTCCCTTAAAAAAATAACCATGAAACACTTAGTACAAAATGTAATTAATGACGCAGGTTACACATATCGACTATCGTTGCTACATTATTATAATTAAGGGAAATAAAAGAATGAATGATAATATTCACAGTCCAACATCATTTTAGTGAGTTGTGGGGCTTCTTCCAAAAATAACAGACACCTTGCACACACCGTATATCACAAAATAACACCCTGAATCACTGGTCCCACACTAATACAAAACTCCACATGTTAAGAGAATGACTCAGTGTCACGCAAAATCCACCGCTGGTCCCTCTGCTCCGCCGACAGTTTGGCGCTTAAGGCAGGCTAGCGATGTCCCGCTTCGGAGGAGGTCCTTCTGGTTTGCAGGGGGCGCCGTTGGCTTTGTCCTCAAAGATTAAGACACTGTGCAGAGAGAGAGAGAGAGAGAGAGAGAGAGAGGGGACATGTATTTAAATCTAGATACAGATCAGATAAATACATACATCACTATCTATGTAAGAAGAACTTGTATCCATCCTGCATCCATCTGTGTTTGCTGCCTGTGCAGAGCAGGTTTGTTTGGCGTGCTGCAGGATTGCTCGGTGGTTGCTAGGCTGCACTCGGTGCCTTTCTCTGTGGTGTAGACTTCTGGGTGGTTAATGAGGTGTGTGAGTTGGTTATTATAGTGCGTCTGGTTGAATACTAGGGCGAACTTCGGGGTTGCGTTGGTTTATGTCTGTAGTATAAACACACAGGCTGCCTCAACCTGTGCGACTGCTAGACAGCGAGCACGCCAATCAAATATGTTTACAGCACTGTGCGGTGCTCAGCAGTCAACAAAAGCACAACTGTACGACTTTCAACTATCAGTTTATATCAGGATGATTTTCTCAACTAGTAGTCTAATCTTTTGGTCTATAAAATACAAGGATATAAAAAGAGCAGTTACAGTTTCCTGAAGCTCAAGTTGAAGTCTTTAAAGAGCTCATTTTGTCTGAACAAACACCCAAATTATCAATTTATAACCACACGAAAGAAAGAAAAGCAGCAACCCATCGCGAGTGAGAGACTTGAAACAGATATTTTAGTTAAATAACCAATCAAAAGTTAAACTTTCTGGCAGTTGGCTAATTGATTAACCTACAAATAACTTTAACTGAAGTTAATAAGATACATGGAAACAGAGACAACATTGTTTTTAATGGCTTCAGCACCACGGAGAGAGGCATAAAGAACGCAAAATGTAAACAGTAAATTAGGCGAACAGAGTGTAGTCAAAGAAGCGAGCAAGAGGAAGACAAACAATGCGAGCAGGATGTGTGAGTGAGGAGGGATAATCGGCTCCGGGACGATACAAGAAGCCACAGTTACAGTTGGGGTATGAAATAGCCGGGCAGTAAGTGAAAGGAATGAGGGGGAAACCACAAAGGGACTGCGGGGAATACTAGTTTAGGCCGTACACAGTAGAGTGAGTGATCTGACGGGAGCTATTCAGAGCGAATGCCTGTCTTTAATTTCCTTTTTTGGAAAACTCTGCAAAGCTCCACTAAGCCCATAAGGAGCAATGATCCCAGCGGAGAAACCGGCACTCTGCAACTCACGCTCTGCTGGCACATCTCTCCTGCAACCGCTCTCCAATTCACTGCCTCCTTTTCCTCCACACTACTGATACCTCCTCTGTTACAGAGAGTCGGTCGGGGTCACCGCTAAGAGTCACGAGTCAACTCCTGATCCACCGATGATCCAATTACAAGTCGAATGTCCTGCTTTTGTTCATAAATTAGACATTGTAAATATCTGAACTGCATTGTTTTAACTGTGTCTATTAGAATTGATATCAACGTATATGTATAATTTAATCTAATGTTATGTTAGGCTAATCTGATACGTGGACAGATTAGCTTAATAGATAAAGTGACCGGTTGACCTAATCTTGTTATTGTTTACCATAGACTGCAGTCTACAGTGCATACCAGACGTACACATACACACACAGTCATATTATGTCAGTAGGTACGAACCCTGTGATATTCTTATTTAAAAATATGTAAGAATTCTGCATTAAAATGTATTTAAAAAAAAAAACCCTTTTCCTTTAATATATTCTGCACTTTTATTATGAGACAGTGAGAGAGTTAGAAAACAAACTCAGCAAATGAAACTAAATGTAACAAAACTGAAACATTATCTAATCCGTGAACATTTTTCCCGGCCCATGTCAGATGTATTTGTATTGAACAGCCTGATCGCAGCGTATTAGATGTAAGATAGTGAACAGTGGCATAGTGTGTGTCTGTGTAATTTGAATTAATCTTAAATCACTAAACTCAGCACTGCCCAAACACTTTTCTCTTCTCTCTTTACCTCTTTCCTTTCTGTAATGTTAACCTTTACAATTTACAGCAGATAAACACTTGACAATGGAAGTCACCTCCACAGATCGCTGCTGTGGTCAGGTTGATAAATGGGAGTGAGGATAAATTCACTTCTTAATCCTAAAAGTAAAACAGTAATCTCTGAGATCCCCTCCATTGATAAATGTGGACTCTGATAAATTGAGCAGCAACTAATTCCCCCAAAATTGTGGAATTCTGTTTTTTTGTAAAGCCTAAAATCAGAAGTTTTTTGTTGCAGATGACTCCTCGCAGCTGTTGCCACCACTTGTTAAACAACTGTTATCATAAAACAAAAAGGCTCATCTGTCACTCAAACATCCTGGTTCAATAAACTAGACTGACTGTGCTGTCCTCATGCACTTTTCTCCAATAGCAACTTTATTCAAAGAGCTTCTACAAAGGAGGCCCAATTGAGAGCATGACCTCAATCATTTCCTCCCATTGCAACTCCCCAATGCCCTCCTAATGCTCTGAATAACACTGCTCTCCCTCCCCTCCCTTCCCCTCTCCTCTCTCTAGAGACAAACACAGCGGCACACAAGAGAGGCGTTGTAGACCTTTTGCAGCTATCAGCGAACAGAGATCAGTAGACTGAGACAGCGAGATATTCTATATGGGCAGATAAACTACACACTGTGACCAGCGTTTCACTTTTTAATCAGAGCGAGGAATACATCTGTAATATACACGACAAAAAAGTGGAGGTCACTAATACACACTCACTCAAATGAACACTCATTTTCCTGCTCCCAATGTGTTAATTCTGCACAGCTGAGCTAGATTTCATAAGAGGGAAGCAAATCCTTCCTCAAAATACCGATCCAAAGTAGTGAAATTTCAACATCTGATTATATTTACTAGAATCCTACTGAGTGGACAAGTGAGGTCATAAGGGAATGAGACATTTATAAATAGTGGCTGGGGGGGGATTAAGGGAAACACTCTCGTAAAAAAAAAAAAAAAAAAAAATAGTTGAGGGAGCAAACGGAGGAAAAGTTATGCATTTTCTCTGCTTGGTGTTACTGGGATTATGAGATTTGTCTGCCAAAGGGCCCAGCCAGCTTAGACCAGCGCGAATGACAGGCGGCGACCGATACACTCTCAACCCGACTGCAAGGCTGCTTTAAAAGGCTTACACTGTTTACACTCAGCCGTTTCAAAATATCTGGAAACCTGTCACCTTAAACCACCGGGGTCCATTGACAAAAAAAAACTGTCGACAGAGTTGTGTTATTTTCTTTCAGTCCTACATGACTGTTAGTGTTTAATAAGCCTATCGTCAGTTACCTAATCCCAGCTAAAGACAAGGATGGGTTGACTATGGAGAGGCTACATAGATGGAGATTAACCACTAACGCAGCATGTGGCTAATGACATCATCGCGAGTCATCCCGGGACCCCCTGCTGATGGATGAAACAAATGGCTGACAGCGCACGATTCATATCCTCCCTCTCAGACGAACACAGCGAACGAGCAGATGGTTCATAGACAGAACTGGGTCTCCACGTTACTGCGCTGAGGTTTACTTACAGTTTGAGTACTGCTGAGCGCTTGCCCAGCATCATCTTGACAAAGTCCCTGTAGTTGATGGCGTTGCTGCTGCCCCCCGTCACCTCCACGATCATTTTTTTCAACTCCAAGTGGGTCTTGGGCACCCCCAGCTTCTCCATCATCCGCTTCAGACCCATCAGATCTGAAAGAAGATACAGATGACAATCAAATCCATGCTGAATTCACTGCAACAGTCCTACACATATGCAGTTTGCTAATCACGAACAACCCTCATGATGTTATGTCAGCTTGGGCCCTAACATTTCTCACAGCGTTACATAGTGGAGGTTCAGGGTGAAGGGATTCTTTGAGTGAATGCTAACAATGTTAGTCTCGTACAGCCAGACCTCCACAGTGCTGCTGGGTCACTGCTGTCTGACAGAAATGTCATTAGTTTTGAAGTTATAAGGTTATAAAACATAAAGATAAGATGTTTGTGAACTGTAATGTTCCCACTTTTCAGGCATTACTTAGGAATTTTATGTATAAATTTATGTGTCGGCTGATTGAGTCAAGGAATGGGATTATAATGTCTTTGACTGACCCTACCCAAAGTGAGGCAAGATATTCCTCCAGCTTTTGGAAATATTGGACCAAACATTTTAATGTTTTTTAACCATTGAGGACACATGTCTATTTATGTGTAATCTTACGTTTGTCTGTATTTTGTGTGTGTCTTTTATTTCAGGACTTCGAGTCTGTCAATAAAGATAATATATATATACATAGTCAAGAGTTCACTGATTTGCAAATATAATATTGCTGTCCAAAGAATCAATATAGTATTGTATCCTGATGAAACTTGTAATTTACACCCCTTGTAAGTAAGTAAATACACACTTTGTCCCAAGAGAAATTTAGCGACTTCTTCCAGGATCTGCAGACGGATGCCCCGTCTGTTGTCTGACTGTGACACTACAGTCCGCCTCACATCTGCTCACCAACTGCAGACCTTTCACACGGATGTACAGTGAGGTCTCACTTTACACACAGGACACAAACATGACACACGAGCCTGTTCAAGCACAGTGCTCACACTGGTCGGACAACACACACACTCGGAGTATTAATTACTGTTCCCTCGTGTCGACACTGCACACGAGTCTGCTGACAGTTGTTGTTGTTTGAGCTGCAGTTGGTGTTTTCTAGCTCTACTGTTACTCACCAATCTCTCCTTGGTCGTTCAGGTCAAACTCGGCATATTTATCTGTAAAGCAAAACACACAAGAGATCATGACTAACGGTGGTAATTTATTCTCTGCCCACACACCACATACGCTGGTCCATCGTTTTAATACCAATGCTCAGCTGGCATTTTGCACATCAGCAACTGTTAACGCACGGTCTGTGATCTCACTGTCTTACGCTGCCGACAGCTGACTTGGCAAAAGGAAAGACACAAACAGCTGACGATGACAGGTGTGTTTCTTTGTATGTGTGTGTTTTGGATGTCTGTCAGCAGACAGCAGGCAAAGGGCAGCTGAGTGGGGTTGGCAGGTGAGACAGATTAGAGAGTGAGAGGACAAAGAGTTAGACGAGATGTTCAAACACAGAAGAAACTCGCTCAGATTAAACCTGATACTCCAGGTCTGTTAACATGCAGACAAACCACTGATGCTTCACAAACAGATGCTTCACTTCAGTTTGAGCTGAACAAATAGCAAGATTTAGAGCTGCTTGCTCTTCTTAAACACCAAACTATCACTATTGTGCAACTGGTTATTGTCTTTCTTGCCGAGAGTTCGATGAGAAGATTGATACCACTCTCACATTTGTCTGATACAAGAGACAGTTAGCTAAGCTTAGCACAGAGCAGGGCGCAACAGCTAGAATTCGCCCTGTCCAAAGTTTGGTTGTCCACAAAATATTTCTGAATTTCGAGGCTCCAGGAATGTTTTGTTGAGTACGAAACATCTAACTTCCTGCCGCATGTGGAGAGATTAGAAGACTACATTTTGAATTTTGAGTTAAACTATCCTTTAATCAAGTACTACAGCTTTATTTCATCGATGCCAGCTAAACAGTGGTCCTTAAAACTAGCTTCTAAATGATCTTTTAATTATTACTCTTAAATAAAAGGGTGTCTTCCGCACTATCTCATACACGATCTTCGGCTGAACAGCTGCAGAGAGCACATTAGCGACAGCAGCTCTAATCCGTGTCACTCATGTTTTAATGGCTTTTTGTTCACCATCTGCGGTGAAACAATATCAGATTTCGACTCAGTAGTCCTGCTTTAAAATCTCAGCACACCACCAATGTCACGTTTAGAGTTAATCACACTACACTTCAGTGGAAGTTGTTTCAGCATCTGGGTTACTAAAGTGGTTCTGCTGCATTCAGAATCTGGACTGAGAGAAGAAGAAGAGAAGAAGAAGAGAGCTGCTCTGCCCTCCATTTCCATCACAGTTTTATAGTATCATCATTTCAGACAGGACTTCTAAAAATTTCACAACCTGCCACGATTTTAGTACTTACTCTGTGTACAATGACCAAAAAGTGTGTATAATGTATAAAATATTATCACCATCATGCAACTGAAAGACCCAAGGCAGACATTTTCCCGCTTCTCCCTCAATTTCCCCCATTATCTTTTGTCCAGAAAGCCACTTTAGTCAGATTTCACCCGCTATTTCTGTTCCACACTGGCAGCTCTGTGTGTGCGCGTGTGTGTGTGTGTGTGTGTGTGAGAGAGAGCGAGGAAGAGAAAGAACTGTGTTAACTGTGTGAACCCATGGGGGCGAGCGACAGGACAATGCTAACCCTGTTCGTAAACTATGGGGAGAGGGGCCTCCACACACACACACACACACACACACACACACACACACACACACACACACACACACAGAGCCGTTCTTGAGTGGGCCACTTGTCGTAGAGCAGCCTGTTGATCATCTGCAGCCACAGAGAGCAGCTCGACTGAACAACCCTCGAGTCTTCAGTGAATCTTCCTGACCTACATTCATCCTGCGGCATCACGTCGATATTTGACGTCAATGAGGAGGTCTGTGACTTAAGTTTGATTTAGGTGGAGCGGTTTGATGGGGAGTTTTGTCCACCAATCAGTTTGAGAGCTTTAGAGCTTTTTAAAGTAAGAGGATAATGACTTCCTCTGTCATTTTGACCCGCAAATAAACAAAAATGTTCCCATCCTTTTAAAAGACACTGACCCCGAGGGTTAGATAAACGCTTCTGTGCAGGAATCTGTTCATTCTAAAAACAGCTTGATTTCTGTTCTCTTTTTAAGCCCAGCTTGCAGAATAAAATGTTAGCAGTTAACGTTTCCACAAAACACCGGTACGCAGTTTAGGTATCGAACTGACATTTCTACAATATGCGTCACGTTCACATTACATGTTTATGATCAAAGGTGGAGAGGGTGGTTAAGCTTCGTTAAATGAGAAGGTTGCCAAGCCAGTGAGCGCAGTTCAAGGCTACATTTCAACATCTGTAAGTGTGAAACCACTGGATATTTTTAAGGAGACCTCGGGACAATTTCCATGTTTGTGGCGACAAAGCAGATGTTTTAAGGGAGACCTCGTGACATCTCCTGCCACGACATAACACTGAAAACTGAATCAAAGAAACATAAAAAAAACCTGCAACATAGCCGTACTTTGCAGAAGTCCGTATGCCAACATGTAGTCTGGCAACTGAGTTGGATCTCTGGTGATTTGACACAATGTCTTGATGTTTTGATAGAACAACTGTCTGGCAGACGGGGTAAGCAGCATTTAAAACTGATGTCGTCTCTACTGTGTAACGAATGTCTACCTGGTGATCATCAGACAAACTTCAGGCTTAGTTTCTCACACGTCATCACCTGTTGGTGTTTGTCTCTTC
This sequence comes from Acanthopagrus latus, assembly GCF_904848185.1. Taxonomy (NCBI): domain Eukaryota; kingdom Metazoa; phylum Chordata; class Actinopteri; order Spariformes; family Sparidae; genus Acanthopagrus; species Acanthopagrus latus. Next base: position 22,899,110 of record NC_051050.1, on the reverse strand, counting down.
TTTCGCCAACTTGTGAAAACACAACATGATTCGCTGCACTGGCTGCGTGCTGCTCTGATTAAATGTGGTCGATGAATCACCTGCTGAGCTGAAGTCAGCTGCTGGAAACTTTTATCCAGTGTCATTACAAGGTCAGCCTGGTGATGAAGCGAGGTTTGCCAGTTATTGCTGCTCTGCATGAAATTACCTGAATGTGGGTTTGATAAACATAATATAACAGATTTAAGAAAAATGATGGACTGCGTTTTTAGTCTGAAAACCAACTTTACTTGCTGCAGCCTTTTAAAAACATTAACGGGAGGTTTTGTATAAAAGCTTTTCTGGTCTGGAGCTGCATTTACGGATTTCAGCGGGTAGTTCAAGCACAGCGTTTGGATACCGACCTCTGGGTTGCTGGGACAGTATGGAAAAAGAAAGGAAAAAGGCGAAAAAACAGCAACCCTCCCAGGACCTGGGTGTCGGGTCCCCTTACTGTTTATATATCACTGCTCTATTTCCTCCAGCGAGAGCAGATTGCAAGTAGGACACTGGAGCATGTTCCTCATCTCAAGACATATGCCCCCTATAAGACTGAACAGCCTCATGCTAACCCGTCTGGAGAAATCACAGATAAAAGGACTCACATCCGCAGAAAAAGAAAGCTGAAATACTCACACGGACACACACAACGCTGATGTGTAATGTCTGAGCAATGGGGTGGAGTTCTTTGATAAATCATGCAATCATGTTGCAGTAATTACCCTACTATTTGCAGTGTTTTTGTCTATTCCCAGGAGCTGCGAGTTTACCCGCCAAAGTTCTGAATATTATAACAACAAGCAGAGGAACGCCCCAGCACATTCCTCCAAGGCCGCCGAGGACTTGGCCTTGCAAATCTCTCAGAAATCACAGCGAGTCTGTCTCTCCCACAGAGGAAAAACAAAAAAAAAATGCAGAAGAATTGTGGGTTCGTGTACAGACTGCCAACAAACAAACAAATACTTAGGTTAAGACAAAAGCCAGGAAAAGGAGCACGCCCTCACAAAAAAAAAAGACCACATGCTTGCAGATACCGAAACTACTGAGAGGAAGACTGCTTCTGCTTACTTTTGAGACTTTCCAATTTCTCGGCCAGGTCTTCTTCATCCCTGTATTTCTGGTCTTCCAGGTATTCCTGAGGGGGAGGGGGAGAAAGAGGATGGTCATCAGAGAAAACTGGTTTTACGACACGAACTTGAATCAGCTTTTGGCTCATTTTCAGTGAAACTTCCATCTTTGTTATACAATCAAAGAGGACTGAAACCCCCACACACACAAAGTAGAGCATTAACAACATGAATCTGACTGTGTTCTGTGTCAGAAACTTCCAACGTGAGAATGATGACTCACCGGCCTCCCCCTTCCTGAATTGTCCTTACTTATCACTGTATTCATTAAGTGGGACATCTCACAAGGGTGTAGAGCGAAAGAGCCTGAAGGGAGCTATTCTAATGAAACTATAATGACGCAGTCTGCCATGTGGGAGTCAATCTGCCATGTGGGAGTCAATCTACACGGAAGGAAGAGCGATGGAGAGGGACAGAGGCTGATTTTGTTCTCTGTGTTGACCTCTGTGTGTCTGTCAGGCTTGTAATTAAGGGTGAAGAGGGTAAACACCACAACTGGATGTTTATCTCAGACGCTTGACTCAGCGGTGCTGAATCACGGCTGAAACTCCACCAAGCACACAGGAATGTTAGTGTTATCTCACAAGTATGCAAGTATATTTGAAGAAGTATAATAGGCTGTGAAATCTCGGTCAGTATCTCTGCACAGAACGTTTCGTAATACAGAGTTCAAATGCAGCTACTGACTGCAGCTGAAAATGGAGCAAAAATGTTTCTCAAAGCTCAAGATGATTTTCTCAAATATCTGATTTTGTCCACAACACAAAGATACTCAGTTTACTGTCACAGAGTCGTAACAAAACCGGAAAACATTCACATACAAGAACCTTGACTGAGAGAATTTCGACTTGACATGGGGACGGTGGTGGAGTTAAAGGGAGGAGGCTGCTCAGCCGGTGACTACAGATCGAGACCGCGTTTCAACATCTGTAAGTGTGAAACCACTGCATGGTTTTAAAGACACATCGGAACAAAAATCAGCTTTGTTTTGATATGAATGCAGAGCGTCTCCAGCCATATATGTGGTGAAGAAACAGAATGATTTAAAAGAGACCTCGTGATGTCTGCAGCTGACTTTGTGGTGACCAAAGCCGGTAATTTTAAGACAAAACGTGATCATTTCGCAACCTTAACCAAGACCATAAGCACAGCTTAATCATAACATAAAATTGAGAAATGTTAAGTTCTAACGTAACAGTAACGTTCAATTCCAACATTTATTCTGGCGATTAGCTTGCAAGGGATTGTTGTAGTTCTAGAAGATTTCTTTCGTTCACTGGCAGAAAAGGGGAGCCTACAACAACATGCAGCAAAGACCAAATATCCTCTGTTGTTATTTTTCAAGAAAATAACAAAAATGTAGAGAAATGCCTTATATTAGAATGTTAAAGAAAGCAGGTAAAAACAAAAAGATCCTTTATCCTGATCCAACCCAAAACATGGCATGGACCCAACTTACAAGTTTTATAGAAATGTGTTCAGTAGTTTGTGTGTAATCCTGCTGACAAACCAACACGCAGACACAGGTGAAAGGACATCTAAAGAGAAACACAAGATAATCAACACAAACAAAACAAAAAACCATGGCACCGTTCTCAACATGGGCATCGGGGCAGAATTTCAAAATTGGTGCATCGCTTCTCTAATAACCAATGTAAATAAAATAAACACAGAATATAAATAGCTGCATTCATGAGATGAGATTTTTTTTTTTTTCACAGGATCTGAAGTTTCATCCCCAGAGGATCATCTTCTGTAAATGCACCCATGTTCATATAATGTGGATTTAATCACAGCGCAACTGTTATTTTTAGACCCTAGCTGCTTTAGGAATTGTGGGTCATATCTCCTCCCATCTCTCTGATGAAAAAGAAGGATATTAAAGCCTGGATAAATCTCCATGAAGGAAGGAAGAGGGTGAGTGCCTGCACAGGAATGTGACAGGCGCTCCCGGCTGCCCTCTTGCCGCGACCTGGTTTTGTCCATGTGGGGAGCTGATGACAGGCGTCCAGCCAGAGCAAAGCAGGGGGAAACAAGAGATTATACAGACATCTAGTTAATCTGTGGGAACTGCTACAGAGATATCTGCCCAAGCGAGGCCTAATGTTGGACAAAGGGGCTCATTCAGACACCTGTTCCCCGTCCAGAGAGGAGCAGCTCACAGCGTGCACAGACGAGCTTCAAGTGCATTTTTCTTTTTTTGTGATGAGCAGATCAATATGATCAGGTCAGAAGGCAAATACTCTGCACAGACATGTGTGACAGCATGCTGCCATTCAACAAGTGCCATGAGACCGCAGGGGGAAATCAATAAAACGCATCAACGTGTCAAACTCCAATAAATGTGACTGGCATGTAGGGAGAGGAGGAGGAGGGGACAGATTCATTATTCATGGAGCTGCCAGGACTGTTAAACGTAACTGCCTTGAATCATCAATGTGGCCTCACGTTCACGAACAAGGCCAATGCCAAGTCAAGTGTGTGCGTGTTCATTATTAGGTTCAAATCCCCCCCTGAGGAGGAGGTGCCGTCAGACAGTGTTAACAGACAAAACACGCGTACGTACCTGGTTTATTTCTTCCAGTTTTTGCCTCTGCTGCTCCTTCAAGAGTCCAAAGGTTTTACCCCCTAGAGAAAACAGATAAATAAACAGAATTATAATATTATTATTTCTGTTATTTTTATTTTAACAGCAAAGCTAGTTGGTATCGACAGAGGAGGAGGCTAATCTTGGACGGTAGCCGGCCCCGCTGATGCTCCATTGTAAAGACTCTAAGCTTTTTAGCTAGCAACACACATACACACACACAGAGAGAAGCTGATGCCCGGGAAAAAATAGACAAGCTAGTCCGCTATTGTGTTTTTTCTTACCTTGGGTGTTTTTGTTTGAAGGCATCCCGGAATTTATCTGTGATGTGTAAAATCCAGAAAAAAAAGAGAAATATCCGAGCCAGGGGGCTGCCGCAACCGTCCGCCGGGGCGATACTCTACTACTGACCGTTAGAGAGATTGGGCTCACTGGGCCACTTGGCACTCGGAGAGTGGGGGGTCAAGACGGACGCATTTAGTTAACGGACATCCGGTCACACCTTTCAAAATAAACGAGCGACCGCCCTCATACAGATGAGATAAAAAAAAAAGAGAGATTTGATTGATCCACAGAGGGGAAATTGAGGCGTTGTAGCTGCACAAGTGCACAGAAACAAGTACAAATACATTTAAATAATACAAAAAAAGATTTTTATTATTATATTCAGAATCACAATGCAAACGATAAACACACAGCACCCTGGATGAAGTGATACTGTTGTCAAAGCAAAGTCAGCAAAGTATAGTTCTTATAGAGGTATACACCAGAATAGTATATAATATTATAATTATTAATTATACTCAGAGGAGAGTGCATTTGTGATTAAACGTGATGCAGTAGTTGGCTGTTTTATTTTGTAAAAGTGGCACAGTATGTAATATGTTAATATAAACACCCTGATGTCCCTGAACTGATAAAGGTTTAGAGGGAAGAGGCATTTTGTTTCACTGTGTGTGAGACTGTCCCAAAGTAGAGCAATACTCACAAGCAGCTGTTCAAACTATATCTGTGATTGGAGGTCACTTATCAGGCAGGAATGTGTGTATTACGTATGTATCCCAAAAATGTTAATGTTAGTTCAAAACAGGTTAACGCTACTTGATTTTGGACTCCTGCAGGACAGGAGGATGGCAGCTTTATACTGGAGATAAGTGGATATGCCTGCGCTACATGTGTGGGTAAAGGAGATGGCCTCCTGTATTGTCATGGAGATGCTGACCTACATGACATGGGGGACGAATAGAACAATTTGTCTTTGGGCTTCAAGGTGCATGGCCATTTTAATTGTCAAGTCCATGGGTGTTAGGTTCATCTTTCTTTAATTGTGAATTTCCAATTCAGTTATTGTCACTGTATAAATGTAAATCAATAAAAAAAATATTGTTGAAAAAACAAAAACAAACAACACATTTCTACCTCCTTAAAAAAAACAAACACCCCGTGCTCTTATTTTGAAGGCTGACACATCCAATTTCCGGTCTCATTGTGCACTGACTCCATCACCATCACCATCATCATCGTCGTCGTCATCTTCCAGTGATGCTGTTGGGGTAAATCGGGACGCTAGTGACGCTCACCATCACGTGGCGTGTGAGGAAACTGCACATAATGAGCGTGAAAGGAGACAAAACCGAAACAAATGGATAAAAAAAGGAGCCAATAATCCAGAAACAGAAGCTGATTTCACTGAACAAAGGCTTTTCAATGTGCGGAAATACATTTAAAAATAATTCATACGGGTCATATTACCCATCGTCGTACTTAATGTGACCATTAGAATAATGTGTTTGAGCCTCTGAGCAGTAACTGTCCTGTAAACACTGTGAATGATTCATCATCATACCACAGAGTTATAATTCACACTAAAACCTTCAAGCTGATTATTTCTTTGTCTCCTTCTCATGGGGTCTGAGATCATTATGACCCTAATTGCCTTCATGCTCAATGTGACGTATTCATGTCACCTCAGCCTCATGAAGACACACTTGGCTCACACAACAACACAGTCCGCAGGTTCTGAATTCAAGAGATTTCAAGGGCATTCTGGGATTTTTTTCATGACTAATGTGTCAATAAAATTCACCTGCCTGTTCACAAAGAAAGCATAGAATATGTTTCCATACCTGAATTTGAATTTGCTACTTCTCTGACAGCTGGAGTAACCAGTTTTCCTACAGATTAAAACTTTACAAACAAAACACAAGAGCAGTTTATCAGATATGATGATTTATTAACAGTATATGAAGTCAGTAAAACGTCCTCCACATCCACCAGCTGCAGCATGGAAATGTTGCTTATGTTTTAAAGCATCAGTGATGATATACAGTAATATGATGAATAATAAGATTACATGTGTTCATCATATATGTTTAATTGTCATACTTTGAGCGATATTGCAACTGTAAGATAAAAGATAAATAATTTTTCCAGGTCAAGTTGTGATCAGATCATTTACCACACTCTGTCTCCCCCTTGTGGTCATTTAATGTAATTGCTTACATTTTAGTTGCATGTACTTCACTTCATCTCTGTGTCTTTGGTGGAACGTTTGGCGCCTGTTCATGTAAATGCTGCTGATCTATAGTATCCGGCTCAAAACACAGTTAAAAAGCTGCATTAGTTTTATGATTATAGGTGTGTTGGAGCAGTTGAATCCTTCTCTCTCTTGTATTCAGTCACATTAAGCTCGTTAGATTATCCCCAGCAGTCAGCCACTGATGACACTCACAGAGATGCAGATTTGTTTATTGCAACTGAGCCCCTGGTATCCACACAGGGTCCCTCTGGTTCCTCTGGTTCAGGTTTACAGTCTGTCTTGTTTCAAACCTACTCCAGCCTCAGGTCTTTATTTGACTGGTAGGAGAATATTAGAGAGGCACAAAATATTGATTTATACACTTGATGGTGGTTAAATTAAAGTGAAACTCGCGCCATAATGCAATCTAGGCTTTTTTTTTGTGAATGTACCCGAGTCAAACCTTTGTGTACAAGCATAATTACGACGAAAGAGGCACTTTTAAGATCAGGTCAAGCTCATTTTCAGTGGGAGTGCTACGGGCACTTTAGCGATAGCATCAAAATCTCTATTTTTAAAACAGTAAGAAGTCTCGACACAACATGAAACTTTGCTGGTAGCATCACCAGGGTCTCTACACATGAACACCAGCACTGACAACATTGTTTGTGTACACAGAGTTCACAAAAAGAAAGTTTTTGAACAACTCATGTTAGCAGTAGCTTGTTCCGCTCGCCGCCGTCCTGCCAGCCAGAAGAATCGATTTCTGAATGTGACGTAACCTGGAGGACAGTTAAGGTGGAACTACTGTCTTCGATGAAAATATAGTAAATCTTAAAAGTGCCTCTTTCGTTGTAATTATGCTTTTACATGAAGGTATGACACGGTACATTCACAAAAAAGGTTGCATTTTGGCGAGAGTTTTGCTTTAATGTCCAGTGAAAACTAGAAGAACTAGAGATGTCACTTTGTGTTGACAGATTTACACATAGTTCACTTTGTCAGCACACAGAGACACTGGCATTTATAACAGGGCTGAAATTTTAAAACAAGGTTGCAAATAATGATTATCATCACTGTGGATGAATCAGCTGATTATCATTATCAGTTTAGTTTGTAAAAACTCACAGTAATCCACTGTGACGCCTTCAAAAAAATGCTTGTTTTGTCCACCCAACAGTGAAAAAATAAGAACAGAACAACAAAATATTACAATCACATCGATTAACTGGCCGAGGATTTCACGGGTACATTTTCATAGGTTTCAAATTTCTGTTTGAAAACTTACTGAAGCTGAGAGTCTGGTAGTGGAGCTCTGTGTAAACCCCTTTATAGATTCACTGGCTTTTTTCTTTTTTCCTCAGCTCCAGCTTCTGTGGGGGTGTCATATTCATTAATTGTTAAATAATGCAGGAGCTGTGAAAAGCTTTTAGAGTCTAACTGTCGGGCTCGCCAGCTTCTGTGAAGCTCGACTCGTCACCACTGATTCACTGTTTTGGGGAGTGTGTGTCATTTTTTTAAGGGCCGAATATTCAAGTCTCATCTGACGAATTTAGTAATTAGTAATGTTAACAAGTAATTTACTAATCGTGACAATATGGGTAAGTTTCACACGTACCAGCGTCACAATTAAAATGTAGCAGCTTCAAATCCTGAGAAAAAGGTTTTTCTGTAAGTGCTTTTTTGCTTGTGTGGAGACACACGGTGAATAATAAGCCGGTTGAGGGCAAGGCCTTTATCAGGATTCAGCACATTTTCTGAATGTCTAAAGAAAAGGCTGTACACACACACACACACACACACACACACACACACACACACACAACAGACCTGTCTCCACAAAGCAGGGAGATATTGTACGATCAGAAGTCACGTCTGCGTGTGATTATGAGAACACTTTTTATTCACATGCTATATTTTATAGTGGTGTCAGGAGACGGGCAGAGCAGTCGTATCTTTCTGTCACCGCGGCTGCGAAACAAAACACAGGAATTTACATAAATGACACAACGCGGTTTGAGTGTTTTATGAGTGTATACTTGAGTTCATTCGCTCCACCACAGTGTCTTTACTTTTATTACAGGAGGCAATTTTTTACACCACTCTGATTTACATGAAAAGGTCCACCGGTCTTCCTTTATAACAGCTACAGAGACGACTGCATCGTATTAATCTACGAGACTCAGCTCCGGCTACACCCGGGGAGCTTACATCTATCTATTTTTTTTATTTAACATTCATTAATTCAGTTTCAGATCATAGTGCTGCTTTGGTTTTAAATAAATTATGACCCTGGCAAGACCACAGGCCAGCGCTAAATCGAACAGACTGCGAACCACTTTCACATTGTAATATGTTGCCCTCCCAGTGATTTTCAAGCCGCCTCAGATTTGTGTTGATGTTGAGAAACGGGTGGTCCGCATGTGTTTTCTCCTGTCGCGCTACATGTTGCTGATTCATTGGAAAAAGTCACTTTTTGTATCAAATATTCTTTACTCGACATGAGAGATGGATCTCAGTATGCAGCAGCGAAAAGCAAACTAAGGTAGTTTACTCAAGAACTACTTTATAAGTTAATCTGCAGATTTCGTTTAATAACACAAAATATGATCGATATATGAATTAAGATGTAATATTATAGATTCAAGTAGAAATTTATCATTTACATGCAGGAGACAATCTAAATAAAGCAGTTAAACCACTTTTAACAGCTTCAACATTAAAGCACAACTATGTAGAAATTGTTATTGTGTGCGATGTGGCGCCCCCTGCAGGTCATGACTGCAACAGCACCATCGTGAACACAAATCCCGGGTCGGTCACACTTTGTCAGATGTAATGACGGTGATAACTACAAACAAAAAACTCATCCGGTCACAACAATTTTGTGTGATTTTTCGATCAGGAGAGACTCGTAGTTTGAGCGTCCGCAGCTCGGAAGGTTGCTGGTTCGAATTCTCGGCTCCCCCAGCTGCATATTGAAGTGTCCTTGAGCAAGACACTGATCCCCACCTCTGCCATCAGTGTATGAATCAGTGTTGTAAAATGGCCAGTAGACTGGATACAAGTTCATTTACGATTATTCTGCATATTGAGTACTTTAAGTATATTTAAATGTTAATACTTTTGATACTTTGTCTGAGTTCTTCCTCTGTATCTGGAAATAAGACCGCTTCATCGCCGAAAGCTCTGCCCGAGGGTGACCGACAAAGTTTTGGCAAAAATAATGACTCTGATCATGTTGCAACGGTCAGTCTGTGGTTGCATAAAGGCTGAACTTTCTCTGGTGTCCGAATAATTAATGAAAATTCAGCTGATTTTGGAATAATAACCAGTGTTTGACACTCTCAACTTGCAAAATTTACATTTTTTTTTTGGCTTATATCTCGGATGGAAAACGGATTTAAAAAAAGTCTTCATCTGGACATAACTGAAAGTTAATACAGAGGAATATTCTGAGTAATGAAAAAGTTTCAGAGTCAGTGAGTTTTTTTTTTTTTTTTTTAATTATTTCATTGCACAACTTTGGAAAAGTCAACCACTGAGGTTCAAATCAAAAAGATTCCCACAGTGAAGTGACAGAACTGACCGCGGACTCACAGAGCGAGTCGAGCTCCAGATAATGAGGTTCACACGCTCCTTCTTGTTGTTCTTTGAAGGTTCCCGGAGATCCTCGGGTCAACAACGAACGTCTGGTGGTTCAAAGTGTGGAAGGTAACTGAGGGTGAGAACCACGAAGAATCAAACGGAGCAGCGGCAGAGGAACCGGTTGTTCTGAACACAAATGTACTGGGTCTGACGGAGGTGCGTGTGATGTGGTGGTGAATTCAAATGTTTGAAAGACACGCCTGTAGCTTGAGGTCAGTCAGGTTTCCGGCAATCAGACTGAATAATCTAACCGAGTAGATGAGTGGAGGTCAGGAGGGCAGGCAGCAGGTACGATGGTGGAAATGAGATTTTATGGCATCTTTACAGAGGGAGAAGTTAAATCAGAATCACTGTGTGGAAAAAAGGAGGGTGCAGTAGAGAATTAGGTCAAGGGTCAGAGGGTAATTGCATCTTTAAAGGGTGTCAAACGTCTTCTCAAAAGTAGGAGACGGTCCTCGGTGGGAGGAGACGAGGGATGAACGGCTGCAGGGAAGCGAGGTGAGACAAGGTGTTTTTATCAGGATCTGGAAAAGTGTGAGGAAGGAGGTGGAGGGGAAGAAGTTTAGTAAATGAAAGAGGACGGCAGTTTGTGAGACGATGAGTTATAATAAGACACGGCGGAGGAGAGGAGTCAGGACATGATGGCACAAGGCAAAAAAAAATACTGGTAATTATAGTAATTTTGTGAAGTCGGAGTCACATTTCTTGGTCTCAGCTGTAAATCCACATCGTGACGGAGAGTGTTTGTACTTTGTGCTCAGTATTGTTGAGTGGTTGTGCCGATTTCTTAGCATTTTAACATTGTTCAGTCATATCTAAGAGTAATGTAATTGTTTTTATATGTGTAAATATCCTTAATCAAAATGTTATTAAATTAGAGTGGAATACTGTGTTTTATTCACTGATTGTTTTGGAGCCCCCTGCTGCTAGAATATTACCCTGTTTCTCTTCCTGTTTCTTTTCTTTTTTAGTGTCTTCTTCTTCTTCTTCTTCTTTTTTTTTACAGTGTAGATGCTTTACAGAAGTCAACATGATGTGAAGACCTAAATGCAAAACACAGAGGGGAGGCAGGATAGAGAACAAAAAGCGGAGTTATCCAAACACTAAATAATCCAAAAACCAAGAATTGCAGACATCAAAAAAGTAGCAACACAAAAAAACAAAAACAGGGTGAAACAGGGAGACACTGGAGGGAGGAAGGTCGGGTGAAACGCAGGAGGAGATACGGACAAAAAGACAAAAACACACAGGCTTAAATATAAACTAAACTAACGAGGGGATGAGGTGCAGGTGAAGGAGATGAACGGAAGAAAACACTGGAGGGAGGAAAAGGAGAAACAGGGAGATGCAGAGCAGGTGTGGAGAAAACTGGAGGAAAAAGAAAACGTCTCTCAACACAAACACAATGAAAGAAAAGGTAAAAACAAGGCAGGAAACCAAACTGTGTCTTTGTCGCTACTTTCTGGCAATTATACCTCCATCAGAGCAACAACTAAAGGAAAAAACCCATCAAGCGTATCAAGTCTCAGACAGATTGAAACAATCTGAAACAAGGTTTTGTGTCTTCTTTCATTATTCTTTTCTTTTCTTTTTTTTTTTTAAACTGTGAGCTGAACACACCACATGAGGGCAGCATAGATTCACACTGCTGTCGCCTCTCTGGCGGTGTGACGCCATGTTTACACTGCATGCTCGGCTTCATCTCCACAGCAGAAGGTCAGAGAGATCTGTCACGAACATCAGAAAAAGCACGTTAAGGAACCAAACAACAGAAATCATGACGAACACAGAACACGGACACGAGGAAACAATAACACTGATATTATAATAACATCATAAACACACAAGTTCATCTTCTTCTATACATCACACGTGGTAATCGAGTTGATTAATGTGTTCTTACACTATATTTGCTGGATGAATTAATCATGAGGAGTATAAAAGGCCGGCTAATGCTGCAGTAGCCAGCTAACAGTCTCCTTAGCATATATATATATATATATATATATATATATATATATAAATATATATACTTGATAGATTAAGAGACTTAGTCCACCGAGTTTAAACGCTGAGCTGCTGAGATTACCGAGACGTGCGTCAGAAAAATGTGGCTCAATTCTTTCTCTAAATCACTGAACTGAAAAAAATCCACATCAAGTCAATATGGAAAGATGAAAAAAAAAAAAAAAAACCCCACTCAAAGATGCTTCCGCCACTGAACCTGCGTTAAACAGATTAGTTTCAACTTTATCTTTTCAAGGGGCTTTTATGGCAACGCAGGCCCACTTACGTCTCACAGCTCAACTGTTTAAAGTGCATTTTAAAGTGTTGAAGCGAGATGTGGAAGCTCGACTTGTAGATTGCGCTCTCTCTTCTCCCGCCACATGTTGATCTTCTCCGCCCGTCTGTTAACTGTTAACCCGAGTGAAACCGACAGACTTAATTTCTCAACAGATGTAAGGGGTAAATAGAAAGAACTGATCATTTTCTCCATTTCATGCCGCTGGTGATTAACTTCACACTTTCCATTAAATCTGTTCCTTATCAGTAAACAATTAAGAAATTAACAAATAGGCCCTGGCTGTTTAATTAGATGGTAATTAACCACTAAACAATGACTGATCCGCTGCTTAAAAGTGATTATCGCTGTTACCGATATTCATTAAGTTTATCTTTGATCGGCTCATGTAATAATTTTATTTATGAATAGTGATAGACTAAATAATGACGTCGGTACCTCTGATGAAAATGTGCATTTTAATGTCTGAGGGACGGTAATGTCTGTCTGTCTGTCTGTCTGTCGGTCTGTTGCTGGATGGTTGGTTCACCACTTTGGTTCAACAGCTGCTGGAACGATTACCACAAAGTTCATGATATTTATTGTTCTGAGACGATATATCCCTATGAGTTGGGGTTTGATTTGGAAATGTCCACTCAAGATATATTCTACTAACTTCATTTGGTCCAGTACTTTTTTTCATGGCCACACACCAAAAGAAAACTGCCGTGCAATCACTCTCAGCTGTGTCTTACAGCAGCTAATTAGCAATGGTTACCATGCTAACATGCTAAACTGAGGGATTGTGATGCAATTTGAATGTGAAAGCAGCTTGTCGTTACGTTTCTCGTTGGTGGTGATCTCGTAATTATTTATGGCAGCAACGGAGGAAGTTTTCTTCAAAGCCTCTCTTCAAAGTTGATCACTTTGTCGCTAGAAACGCGGCGATGTCTCTTTAAATGTATGCAGTGCGTGATGCTTACAAATGTTTGAACACAGGCTCGAGCTGTGGTCACTGGCTTGGGTCTGCCACCATCCCCTCCACCAGGTGATGTGATGAAGTTTTGTATTAAAGTAAAAATTATCAGGACACATGTAAATGTGCAGTACTTTAGCATACCTGCTAAAACCCGGCATGCTAGCAGAGTCTCATATTGTTGACATCTGACCTCTCAATCAATCCATTGCTTGTCTTGTTAAAATCAAACAAATGCAACACCAGAGCAGCCCTAGAAACCCCATTATGTCATCCATTAAATTATAATTGTTTATTCTAGTTCAACATCATTTATTATGTCTCTATCTCTGCCTCAGAGAACTCATTTCTCTGCCTCTCTGACAGGATCTCCCATATGGGAAATGTCTTTGTGGGAGTTCTAAACACATGACTGCGATGGGAACGCCACCAAATAACTTTCATAAACACCAGGCAATTGCATTACCCTCATCAGAAAAAAAAATACAAAAAAACACTCTGAACACGCTGATAAATGAGGACCAGTGTGAGGAAGCTGCTGCTAGCTGGACCACTCTTGTATGACTGAACCCTTCACCTTATCAAGCAGAGTGAAATCAGCCACCCTCTGGAAGAATCCCATTCCATCTGCTTGTGTGCACAATCTTTTGGTGACTTACCAAAGCTTGTGACTCCGTGCGAGTGTCAGATTTAAGATTGACCTGTAAATTGAGTTCTGCTTTACGCCTCAGCTCCACCGTGCACCACACAAAGCCTGCGCTGCTGCAGTGGATGCCCTCAATGCAGGTCAGTTCGGCGATCCTTCTTCCAATCGCTTGTGAATAAACCAGCGTTTTTGTTCAGTCGCTCCTTGAATTGCAGCCTTATCACGGCGGAGCGGGTGTGTTTGTGCCTCGGTGACCCTGGGATCAATGTTTTCAGGAACATGAGCTCCTGTTAGCGACACCTGCGGCAAACTGGTATCAGATGAGGAGTCAGTAAGGGGAATCGTGCTCGGAATAAACACCATCTTTTGAGCCGCAGATAGGGTCCAAAGGCTTGTGACCCCTGTACCCTTGACACGGCACGGGAGCTGAATCTAAACCTGTAAACAAAAAAAACAAAAAAACTGCAATAACATCTTCTGTGTTAGTTTTTGTTTCTTAATTAAAGCATTCGTCCAGTCGGTGACCTTGATTACAGGCTCTTTGCTAATGTTCCCGTTGTAATGTGCTACCCAGCAGTGGACCGGCATAAATGACATCAGCGCAAGAGCCAAGTCGACCTTGCATGTGCTCGTGTACGTGTCCTCAGCAGTACATCACGTAAAGCACAAAACATGACGGCGGTCCAGTGTAAGAGAAAAGTCACACGGCAGCAGAACCTGAAGGCTTGTTGTTATTGCAGTTCTTCTGAGGGATGTGTGTGAATGTACCCGTGTGTTTATTAGGAATTGTGCCCTGCGAGATGTCAGTGTACCAAAATCAACTAGCACAGTTATAAAAACATAAAAGAAAAGGTAGCATAAAAGCCTCAGTTGGCATCACTGTGAGAATAGCGGAGCGTTTTGGTTTGATTATGTATGTACAGACCTTTTAAAGTCTGTCCTTTCATACAGATACAGGCTATAAATAACCACATTAAGAGGAATCAAAGCTTCCATTAAAGAAAGAAGATGCTGCCTGACAGCAGAACTAGATCAAGACGTCCCTCCCCTCCCCCCCGAGCATCTACCACCTGTCTGCTGTCTTCAAAGACGTCACCCAGCTGTATCTTTAAAACCAATCGACCGTTCACTAAACCATCGCAAGCTGTCATTAGCATGTCAAGCCCACTATCCATGGTCTTAAGTGAGCATTACTTCCAAGGCAAAGGAGCACATCATGGACTCACTACATCATTTCTTGGTGTTACAGGTTGTATTTAAAAAACAACAACAAACACATCCAAGCAATTAGAGTACAGCGAAAGAGTTGCTGACATCCTGCTCTTTAAGGGAACTGAATCAGTTGGCTAAACGCTCGAGTCACAAACTCTACATGATGTAGAAACTAACTCCAACTAAAGCACTTTACGTTACATAAGAGGTGAAAAACGAAGCTACAGCAACGCAGCCACTCATGAAACCGATGATATGACAAACTACCTAATGCATGCCGCACCATGCATCTTTATTTCAGCTACATATCTTCTCCAGGAAGCATCCGAGTTAGACTTCAGGGTTTCTTAGTTTTAGCATGATGGGCTTATAAACGAGCCAGCTACAGATGGAAAAATCGCCGCCCCAGGAAGAAATGTTTGGATGGATACCTTCACATTCGTACGTCTCACAACGTACATTCCGTATTAACATTTCAAGTTCACGTTGTTTATGACATGACTTGTGTAGTTCTATCATACCACCTCAGGTAGAGACAACTTGAAGTCTAGTCCAGACATCTCTGGCTGTTTGTGGTGACCAAAACAGGTATTTTCAGCCAAAATATGAACGTTTCTGAACCCTTACCAAGTGTTTTTTGACCCTAAACCATGAGCACAATGATGTCAAATCTTAAGATAGAAAATATAAGTTAAAGCAGCGTCAAATCTGCCATCAACAAGTGATACTGCATTGTGCAAAATCTGTAGAATAGATCCTTTGTTGCACCATGATGACAACAGGTGACAATGCTACCTAGCTGGGCAGGAGGATGATTTTTTATAAAGGACATATGTTGGATATAAGTGCCGACAGATGCAGGTCCTTGTCTCTTTTTTCCCCTGAGTGTATAATCTCTTCCCTTACCAGTCTCTTGATGCTCCTCCGTAGTAAAGTCTGTTCTGCAAAGCCTGGCTGAGTGGGTAGTATCGGTGTCCAAGTGTCAGCAGTATACTTTCACCATGTGAAGGTTGAGTGCATGTAGGGATTAGTGGGAAGTGGTGTTTGAAGTGGGTATTACCCTTTTTATGCACCTCATGTGTATCTTTTCTTTATTTTGCCTGGTATGCCCGAGCAGCGGGAGATAGGGCACGACGGAGGGGAGGAGAGGAAGGCCGGGTCAAAGCTATTCATTCTCGAGTCTTATTTCAACCGTATAATAAAAATATTCCCATATTGTTATCACATTTCCTGCGTTTTATACAGTTTAAGAGAGGTTGTGCGAACCTGTAAATGGTGAAATTGCAGCGTTTTTTGTTTTCAAGTGGTTGTGCAGGTGATGCTTTGTTAAATTCACCTGGAGAGAGCCAGTGTTGGAAGCATTTTGTGTAAAAAATCTCATAGCTTCCCGACGGCAATTAATGAATCAAAATGAGCAGCAGTGACCTGGGGATGTGAATTCAGGGTCACACATTCTCACCCTTTTCAAATGATGTGAACTTGTTGGTAAACACTTGCTGACATCCAGCTGATGCAGGAACATAAATTAACGCGCTCTGTGTAATTGATTATACAGTATTAACATATTACAATAAAGATGCCGAGGTAGAGAAAAACCCTCAGTCACACTGATGTGCGGCTGCAGACTCACCTGTCAGACATGTAAAACACATTATCAACCAGTTGGGCTTTTGTCCTTTTTAATACTCAGGCCTCCACAGAACTGCATATGGGCTTGTTTTTCTGAGAAGTGGAGTTATTGAGGCTGCACAAGTTCCCCTGACAGCAATAGTCCAGCTAATAAACGCTGGGTAACGTGAAATGCACTTACCTGTCTGGGAGATAAAAACATCTTGGCTTGAGTTTTTATTCCTTCTGTCTGTCTCAGGGTTTCTTTCTCTTTCAACAGAAATCCAAAGTCTATTGTTGTTTATGACCCGGCTCTATTGTCGCCTATTTGCGAGGCACACAGAAGCTGTTTTGTGAGACTCGGAAGACTCGAATATTGTTCCACCACATTTTGCATTACACACCTTGTCATTGTGCTGGTTTCCTGAGACATTTCGTAAAACAGCTTGAATTTTTATGACCCAGAAAGAATAAAACTCTTCTCCGTGGTCAGCTTCTAAATGACAGTTCCTCCATTCTTTGAGCGGTGAAAAATAATATTCTTTCCCTTCCATTTTCCTCCTCCAGAACCAGAACCATCTGCACGGCTAGATGTCACTTGGCGCAGGCCTGCAGTGTAGCACGGAGTCAGCTCTCTCCTCAGGGTGTCTAATGATCTGCTGATGTCTGTGGATTCTGGTAATTGAGCCATTTTATTATGTTTGACCTCTCTTGCCACTTTTGACCCGTCGCTGTATGTGCTCGTCTAATGTCTAACACTTTGCCACAGGACAACCCAGCATCAAATCAGGCGCGACGCACATAACAAAGTCCAATTTCACATGAAGACGATACACCAGTCCTTCTTATTAATGACGTCGGCAGCCTGTTCTCACTCCCGGCTCAGTCAGTGGCTTAACACTTCCAAGTTTGATGCTGTCGATGCTCCTGAATCGTCACTGCTTGAAGCTAACTGGCATTAGTGCAGTAGTACAAAGAGCGAGAGACGTCTGAGTCAAGGGAACGTTGTCGTGGTTCCACAGCTCAAACACCAGACTTTACGTCCAAGGACCGGAGTTTTATCTTGTTTGCGACCAAATATCAAGTGACTTTAAACTTCGTCACTTACCTAACTTCCATTAGGGAGGTTACACGACTGATCGTAGTTTTTTTAACCTAAAGTGCGATGTTCTCCTAAACCTAACCAAGTAGTTTTTGTGCCTAAACCCTGAACACCAACTGTGGCCTTCTCACAACATCAATTACGCTCCAAAAGTCACAATGGGAGTGAGAACGT
Source organism: Acanthopagrus latus (assembly GCF_904848185.1). Classification (NCBI taxonomy): domain Eukaryota; kingdom Metazoa; phylum Chordata; class Actinopteri; order Spariformes; family Sparidae; genus Acanthopagrus; species Acanthopagrus latus. The sequence continues at coordinate 22,881,213 of NC_051050.1, read as the reverse complement.
GTCGTCCGCAGAGAGTCAAGAGAACTTTGTTGTCATTGTGATAAGAATAAAAACTTAATGGTCATAGTTGGTTCGGTTTAGACAACAAGATACTTGTTCAGGTTCAGGAAAAGATGTTACATACGTGACGTAAATTAAACACGTCCATTAACTTTGTTGCTTTCATACGTGACACAGAAATGGAGTCCTGTGTTGATTCCTATTGGTTACCCTTGTTTTCCATATAACTTGAGACTGGTGCATCACCTGCAGGCATTCTGAAAGTGTCAAGTCCTGTTATTTGTATGCTGCACAAGAATTTATCATATTTACAAGGCAGATATTTTTCTTTGTTTGGAGCTATTCTCTTTCCTTTAAATCCATTTCATGTGCCGAAGCACACTCCGACTTCCAACTTACGGCAGAGTACATGCTCCCACATTCATTATCGCTGTTTCGCCCTCAATACACAGCTGTAGTTATGTGAAACAGGATGATACTTTAAAGATATTCATGGCACAAAGTTCCCGTGGCTGAAAGAAAAAGAGATCCTAGTGTTTGCAGCCCTGAAGACTCCACTAACACTGCTGCACCTCTGTCCTCAAATGTAGACATCCACAGTCGACATCATTTTAAAATCTGACTAACAACGAGCAGTGCTGGAAGTTTTTTAGATGTACTGCAAAATCAAAATTAAGAAACTCTCTTGGTTTGACATGGAGACAGTTCCAAAACCTTCTCTCCCTGCTCTTTGTACAGGAGTCAGTTAGTTAGCCCCGTCCGTCCTGCAGTCCAATTTAATAACCTTCGAGCTCCTGACTGGCACTAAAAAGAGGGAGTACATCTGATACTGGCTTCACTTCACTGCCTGCCCAGTCAAATACATACATAATTGCCAGACTTTTTAAAAATTTTGTTTTTAGATAACTTCATGCTTTGGTACCGACTTACTTGTCTGACCTCATCTGCCCACATATTCCACAACCCTTATCCTCACTCCCCCCTCCAGTCCTGGTTTATTTTGATTTTGAAGACATATTTTCACGAAAACATTTTATGCCATCAAATGATCAGATATAGAATATGATGCAAAAGCATCACAATTCAAGTAGGAGACTCCTAAAATAAAGGGAGAAAAGTGTCATCTGGCATTAAAAAAAAATGAATGTGAGCAAAACATAACTGTAGGCAGCGTCCTGATAAAAAAAGTGGGATTATATGTAATAAAGAGATGCTGAAAACAAAACCGAAACGACTTTGAAGTTAAGTGCCACTTGACGAGTGACTTGAATTTCACCTTCAGCAGCCTCACGCTGATCATATTGCATCATCCGCTCAGGTAAACATGGGGTGAGCTAAACAAGCTTTCATAGAGTTTACAAAACCACAAAATCACGACTCAAGGTGCAAAAGTTACTGATGACGTGACACGAACACGTAAACATATCCAAGTGCACACATGGTGAATAAAAAATCAACTAAGGTGAAATCAGTTGCTCACATGAGGAGGAAACATGGCTAACGCTAGCATCCTGGCAAAAAAACAGCCATAGGGAAAACGCCAGTATGGGTTTTGTCTGTCTGTTCCCTCATGTTTTCTATCACTCCCCCTTTCTCACCTTCTTTGCCTCCTCCGTCCGTCACCTAGGGGACAGCGACCAGGTAAAACAACTTCCTGTTTTGGTTGCAACCTTGATTTTTCTGGGATATTTAGACATTTGGCAGATCAAAAGTGAGGTTAATACAAAACCAATCCGTACGTGGATGGTGTCATGTGTTTGTCATTACACTTTGCACTCGCTCATGACTTCAAATTGGTTGTTTTGACATAAAGATATTCGCCTGTTTGCAATCATCATTCCTCACCACAGCAACTGTGACCCCTGATTGTGCAACACAAATATATTTACTTCTACAGCAAATAAACACCAACCAGCGACTGAATACAAGCATTTATAATTTGTTTTTTTTGTTCAGATGAAGTAGCTTTTAACCTTAAAGTGTCTTTATTTCTTGAAAGAAAGCACATATCCATAAACATTACATATTGTTGAATGTCATATTCAGCCTCCAGCTACGGGTCGTCTTCTCCCAGCAGGTGTTTCCAAGAACTCTTTTTTAATTTTATTCAACTCCAACAGAAACATCTGACCCATGACTACAAAAGAAAAAAGCTCTGCCACCTCTGAGATTTCAAGTCACCGTCAACCGAGTGAATCTCTTCCAAGTACAATTATATTTGCTTGACTGCTTCTGTTAAAAGAGAAGGAAAAAACTTTTCCATGATATCCCCTCTCCATTTGAAGTAACTCCACAGAACAAAAAAATAAAATAATAAAGTAAGTGATAAGAGATGGAGAGCTGCGATAAACCTGTAATACAGACGTAAACAGCGAGGTAGGTGTCTTTACCTTTTCTTCATCATTTGTCTGCCTGTATGATGAGGTAATTATTACATGTCAGTCAGCCCAAGTTCTTTATTTTCTTCATGAAAACCTAATTTAAAAATGAGCTCGAGCCAAGAATAACACAAAAGCACAGCAGATTCAGACTTACGTGACAACTTGAGAGCTCCCTCACAGAATTCGGGGACCTTTAACGATCTCAAGGTCGGAACATTTTCACTTAATTGCCTTTTAAATGCATCATTCATTCATTGAGTTTCTTCGTCCCTCATCCCGATTCTCATGTTTTTAAGACCCTCTGTGTTTCATATTCTACTTTGTGATGAATTCTGAATACAGCATCCCTAAAATACTTTCCATTAACTGCCATCATTTGTACCATTAGTGCCTTGATAAGACTAATTGTTTCATTTAGTCTTGGTTGATTTGTTTTGGAAAGCTTACCTTTAAGGTGCATCTTTCAGCAGATTGTTTCGGCTTTTCATTCAGCAGCTACTTATTGCACTCATTAGCCACATGTAGCCGGCGGCAGCGTGCCTTCGTTCCCACATTTCAAAGATTTTTTCCCAAAATTAGGCCCTATGTTCCCACATTTCCTTAGGGGTTAGGATTAGGCTAGCCCAACCCCTTACCTTAACCCTAAGGACTATGACTAGATTTAGTCATAGTTCAACTAAGTTTGTTGTACTTAGTTATAGTTAGTAACCTCCACATGGATCCTGCCTTGACGTGGCATGGAGGCTTGCGTGCCAAATGGCTTACTTGCCTTGTACTTCACTTGTATTTACATTGTACTTACAGCCTGGCCAGACCATTTTACTAACCTCAACCATTAGGGAGTATGCCTTACCCCAACCCTCTGACAGTCAAATTTCACCAATTATTACTAAATTTTCTATAGGTAATAGATAGACTCCAAATGGCCTGAAACACACTCCTTTCTGGAAGAAGGATTTTGCCTCTGACACTTTGCCAAATTTCACAAAAAAAAGTCAGACATATCAGATCAATCTGCAATGCTGCCCCGAGTCCAACCCACCAACTATCCAACAATCCTCCTGGGATATTCCTATTAAAAGTTATTCCACTCCGGTACCCTACTGAAGATAGTTTTCATCTCTATACCCCCTGACCCCTAAAGAATCACTGGCCAGTATTTGTGTTTGAACAACTTTTATTAGAACACTGAACAATGACAAACAAACCTGGAAACTAAAAGAAAAATCAACAATCAATCAATATGGCATTTTTTTTTCTAACAATATATTCATGAATATTTGGCAATTACAACACTTACCACTGATTCACTTATTCCTCCTTGAGATCTTCGGGAGGGAAGGGGGGGACGGCTCACTCCCTTCCCCTACATCTCCAGGATGTTGCTAGGAAGACACCAAAAATATGATTCAACGCCAACTCTCTTCTACAAACAGTGTCTCCAGTCGAAAAACACGATACGACCCCTAACTATCCAGGGGGATGCAGGGGGCGTACCGGCTCATCAGTAGGAAGGTACACCATTCAAAAACACACACCAATACTTACCTGACGTATCTGGAGCGAAGTCGCCTCCTGCTCCAGCAGAGGCTCAACAGCCTGGAGGAGCCATTCCTCCTCCTGCCGCATGTTGCCCGGGGCAGTGGAGGCAGGAGGGCGCCGAGGTGCCCGGCGGCGCACTGGTGGTGGGGCACCGGAGGTCCGAGGGAGGGGAGGTGGCTGGGTACCAGCAGTGCGAGGGCGCAGAGGTGCCCCGGCACCAGAGGCCCGAGGCGCCCAGGATTGATTGTTGTTATCACTCTGTTACAGTCACAAGCATAATACATGTTTAGAACACATTACAATTTCATGAAATCATCTGTAATTCATATTATATTTAGTAATGGAAAATCAAGGGTTAAATTATCTGTTGATAACTGAGCTAAAACTTACCATCTTTGTCTCCTTTCAAATCTTCTTTGATGAACAAAAATCCATGTAGACAGACAAAGAGCGATGTTAACACAACAATGACTGATTGTGCTTCTACTTACCCCTTCGCTTCCAACTACACAAATGAGATAGTGCAGTTAACACTCACCTGTCCAGAATAAGTTTTTTCTCAGTTTCCAAATGGCGCGCAATGCACTCCTAAACACTTTCTGGAAGAAGGATTTTGCCTCTGACACTCTAATTTCATGAAAAATATGGGACTGGGTTTTTAGGCAATATCTCAAAAAACGTACATTGGATCGTCAAGTCATTAGAGACCCCAACCAGCTCTCTAGGACATTCCTATCATGAGTTATTCCTAAAAAACTGTGTTTTTCATCCTCAAAATAACTCCTGACGAAGCCGAAGATGGCGAAACATTGAGATCTCCTTTATTAACTCATTTACAATTATTGGCTACAACAGCTAAACTTGTAACGCGGGGGTCATTGTTCAAATAACACCCACCTTCACTCAAACATCACTAACCTTTCCTCTACACTCTGTTTATGACTTACCTTCCTTCCCACATCCAAACCTCCAACCCAACCGGAGCTGAGGTGGGACCTCTACGTCTTCCGTAGGAGGCTCAAATTAACGGATCACCTTTACGGAACGTAGGGGCGGAGCCTGTGTTTTTTTACCTGTCCGCCCCACAGGGAACTGCACCCAAACAACATTTAGTCAGTGACTGCAGCTCCGAATCATATGAAATTACAGAATACATATATGGTTTTGTCAATTCGCTTTCCGAACTTAAAGACACCTATGAATTTGTCAATACAATAAAACACCTACAGGTGTCTAGTCATACACTCCTCTTTCCAGTAGATGTAGAAGCACTCTATACAAATATTGAAACACCACTGGGCCATTGGTGCCATTCAAATCATTTTCAATAAACACCCAGAAAGCATCCAGACCAGACAGAGAAATAATACAGTTGTTACATATCACACTCACCTGCAACGACTTTACTTGTAACAGTAATCACTATCTCCAGCTGTGCAGTTGTGCCACGGGCTGGAAATACTCACCTTCTTACGCCGATAATTTCTTAGCAGACTGAGAACAAACGGCTTTTCACATGATCACCGAACAACCACTCCTATATCACAGTTACCTCGATGTTATCATTGGTCTCTGGGACGGATCTGAGAGCGAATTTTTAACCTTCTTTCAGATCCTAAAATAAAACTGAAACATTCTTTCAACTTTCAGTGGAATTTCTGGACACACGGTTCTTCTTCTGCGACTCCAGCGGCCCTAACAAGACACTGGCAACTAAAGTCTATTTCAAAGACACCAACCACCACGGACTACTGCAGAAAACATCAGCTTCCATCCTGAACGTACGTACAGGGGTCTGATTAAGTCCCAGCAGATCTGCTTCAATAGGACCTGCACCTTCCTGGAGCATGTGCAGGAGGAGTCCACCCAAACTCTTTTTAGTGCGCTGAGAAGTGAAGCGCTTCCTTAGAAGAATTAAATCGGAGGTCAGCGGCACATTCGGCGGCGGAGAAAAAGTGGATACACAGACTTAAAAACCATAGATCCGTACGGACTAAATAAAAAATATTAAAAGAATAATTCTACTTTTTAAACCTGCTTTTATGGACCCGTAGTGCCGCTCGTGGTGTCTCGCCTACAAGCTGTTGTTGTGTTGCAGTGCAGCTTCCTTTTTACTATTTAACCTGAACTTTTGTGGATTTCATATGTTCCTCTCCTGTGTTTGTTTAACAATTCATATTAAATATTTGCTCCCCCCCCCCTTTTTTTATTAACCTGATGTGTGTGGTGTTTTATTAACCTTTTATCAAGTTTTATACTATCCTTTTACGTCTATATATTTATTTATTGAATTATGGATTGACTTATTAGTTGGTGTTTTTACCAACGGTCCCATTAATGAAATATAAAGTGGGACCTATAGAATTCCATTATTCTGCATGTATTATGAATTTTAAACATTTTTTAAAAATCTCTTATCTATAATTATAATAATTATTTCAATTTATTTTATTAACCTTGGAGCCACCATACAGGCATGCCCCACTTTTTAACACCTGGTGGAGATACCATGGTAGCTTGGGGTGTTTTTTAAACAGGAAGACTCCTGCTGCCCTCCTCTGCCGTCGAGCTGAGTTATTTTATACATTTTACTGATTTTTACTATCTACGTTGACCATGTTATTTTCCTATATTAGACCGTTTTATTATTATTTTTTTTTTTTTTTTTTTTTGAACATTCTTTTTATTGAACATTTTCAAACATTAAGGCAGTCCAGTACAGTATACACAATTTATAATATGTAGCAGATCCAAAATACATTAACAGCAGCAATCACAGTCTAGGTTTCCAGGTACTCCAACACTTTATCAAACTCTGCTGTAAACACGTCATTCTGACCTTTTATCCGAAATCTTAGTCTTTCCAAAGAGATATAGTCAGATATCAAAGACTTCCACATATGTATTGATGGAGATTCATCTCCTACCCATTTGTTCATAACGGCCTTTCGGCCCAACATAAGCAGGAAGTGTATAGTGTTCTTATGTGATCTTAGGGATTCAGGGACATATCCCAACAGACACAGCATTGGATTGGGTTGTAGTTGCCGCTTAATTATCACATTAATCTCATCACATACAGATTGCCAGAACCGTTGAATTTTCTCACATTCCCAGAGGCAGTGAAATCTTGTCCCTAACATAGTCTTACATTTTGGGCAGTTTGGGGAGGCCCCTGCTGTATATTTACTATACATGTATGGAGATATAAACACATTGTGTAGAACATTATATTGCATTTCTCTGAATCTGTTGCATATGGATATTTTCGAGGGTAAAAGTAGAATCTCCTCCCATCTTTCAATGTTTATCGTTGTTTCCAACTGGGTCTCCCATAATTTCCGTAGGAATGATAGTCTGTCTGTTTGCAACCTTTGCAATCTAGAATAAAATTTGGAGACAAAGTGACCTTTTTTCTGACAATCTAAAAGAGTTGTCTCTAATAAATTAAAGTCATCTGGAAGATTAAGAGTATCCATTTTACTGTGCACGTAATGTCTGACCTGGAGGTATTTGTAAAATTCTTTTGTTTGTAGTTTGTATGTAGTCTGTAACGATTCAAATGACTTAAATTTTCCCCTATCCCAAAGGTCATGAATATGGTAAATTCCTGCTTCATTCCAGTTCTGAAAGTTGGATCCAGCACCGCCACTGGTCAATTCAGGATTGCCAGTCAATGTTGTTAAGCTACTCAATTTATTTTTAGTCCCAAATAATTTCCGTAACAGATTCCACGTACTACACACATTAGTGATTAAAAAATTGTCTTTCGCCATAATTGGTAATTCACTCCTGCATTTATCAAGTAAGTTGACAGGAGAGTACGGTTTGGAGAAGGTTGCTTCAATTTCAAACCATGGCGGCTTCAGATTAGCATTCGCCCATATAGAGATAATTCTGGCTTGCATTGAAATTGTATACTTTGTAATGTTGGGGAGTCCCCATCCACCTTGCTCTTTTGGCAACTGTAAAATATCCAACTTAATTTTAGGCTTCCTGCCAGCCCATATAAAGTCAGAGAGAGCTTTATTTATATCTTTAATGTTGTTTCTCTTCAAAAATATGAAGAGCATTGATAACGGGTAAACAATTTTGGGGAGAATTACCATCTTGATAAGATTGACTCTGCCAAGGAAGGTCACAGGAAGCCCTCTCCAGCTCGACATCTTATCTTTAATGTGTTTTACCATAGGGTTAACATTTTCAGCATAAAGTTGACTAATTTTAGGTGTTATCTTAACCCCCAGGTATATGAATCCATCTGGTGCCCAGCGGAAAGGTTTTACGAAATCAGGTTCACACTCATATGAGAAACCGATAGGCATTATTTCAGATTTTGTAAAATTAACCTTGTATCCAGAAATTTGACCAAACTCTATGACACAATTAATTAGCGCAGGTATTGAGTTTTGTGGGTCTGTTAATGTCAGGAGGATATCATCAGCATACAGCAAAATTTTGTGTTGTGTTGTTCCTATCACAGTTCCTTTAATATTGGAGGTTTGCCGGACAGCAATTGCTAATGGCTCTATAGCTAAAGAAAACAACAGAGGTGATAATGGTGACCCCTGAGCTGTGCCTCTGTTAAGCTGGAACTGGGTAGAAATTAGACCATTTGTTAAAACTGAGGCGAAGGGATTTTTGTATAAAAGCTGTACCCATCGAACAAAATCTGATTTAAAGCCAAATCTTCCCAACACTTCAAACATGTATTTTCGCTCAATACGATCAAAGGCTTTTTCCGCATCCATCGTTACTATAGCACTTGGAGTTTGATGAAAGTTAAGATAATGAATAATGTTAATTAAGCGTCTTGTGTTGTTTGATGAAGTACGTCCTCCTATGAACCCTGTTTGGTCTGCATTGACTATATCAGTCACCACTTTTCCTAGTCGGTTAGCTACAATTTTTGACAGTATTTTAACATCCACTCCAAGTAGGCTAATGGGGCGATAAGAGGTACATAGTTCTGGATCCTTCCCTTTTTTGGGGATAACTATAATATGAGCTAAATACATAGTTTTTGGGAGTTCACCCTCTTCAAAGGATTTGTTGAACACACGTTGTAGTAGTTTGTTAATTTTGTTTTTCATCTTTTTGTAAAACTGAGCACAGAATCCATCAGCCCCCGGACTTTTATCTGACTGTAGTGTGGAGATTGCTTTGTCAATTTCTGTTATTGTAACAGGTCCTTCCAGTAGTTTAGCTCGTTCATCTGTTAGCTGAGGCATCTGTAAGCCATCTAAAAAATTACTATTGGTAAGTGTATCATTGTCCAGTTCTGAGGTATACAACGTTTCATAAAATTTTTGAAAACATTCATTAATCTTTTTATTATTTGTTTGACGTATTTGGTCCTCATCAGATATTGCAGTAATAAATGCTTTTTGGGGAGAGTTTCTTGCAAGATGGGCTAAAAACTTATTGGGCTTATTTCCAAATTCAAACATTCTTTGTCTAGCAAACAGAATATCAGACTCAGCCTTCTTTGTCAATAAATTAGTCAGCCATAATCTTGTTTCTTTTAACTCTTTAAGTACCCCATCCGATTTGGATCTGCGAAAATCTTCCTCTAATTTTTTAATTTTATTTTCAATTCGTGATTGCTCCTGAGTGCGTTCTTTTTTCTTCTTGCTGGAGTATGATATAATCATGCCTCGCATGTAGGCTTTATACGCTTCCCACACCAGTCTTGGATCAGAGTCATTGCGATCATTTACTTCTAAATAGAGGTCTGTCTGTGTTTCCAAAAACTTGATAAAGTTATCGTCATGAAACAGTGATGCATTAATTTTCCAAGAGAACGGTCGCTCTGCGGGCCTAAGAGGTTGCATTTCCAGAGTGACAGGAGCATGGTCTGAGAGGGCAATGGATCCAATTTTAGACTGTTCGACTAAATGGGCTAGGTGTTCAGATATAAATATATAATCAATTCGGGAGAATGACAAGTGAGGTGGAGAATAAAATGTGTAATTTTTGTTATTAGGATTCGTGTATCTCCAACCATCTAACAAGTTCAGTATCTCAAGGAAATTTTGCAGTGCTCTGCCAGATTTTGACTGATCCTTCTGAGGGGGGTCTTTATCTAAGCAGGGAGAGAGATAACAGTTAAAGTCACCTCCAATTATCATATTTGTACAGTCCATTTCAGCAATTTTGCTGATTAGGAAGCCAAAGAAGTCCTCGTCATAGACATTAGGGGCATAAACATTTCCTAGCAATACTGATTCTCCATATAGCTCTCCTTTTACTAGAACTATCCTTCCATCTGTATCTTTATAACTATCTTTAGCTATAAATGGCAACAATCGATGGACTAATATAATTGCACCCCTCTTGTTTGTAGAATAAGATGTAAAATATACCTGTCCGACCCACTCCCTGAGATATTTTTTGTGCTCCTCCTCATTCAAATGGGTTTCTTGGAGAAACGCAACCTGGACATTTTCCTTTTTAAGATGGTTTAAAACAGCTTTCCTTTTAACTACATTATTGGAGCCCTTGATGTTCCAGGTACAAAACTTAATATTCATAATAAAGTAACCTTATATGATGCTGCATAGTTACGCTTACTTTGTAAAATACCTTGGATGTGCTTTTAATCTGAAATCCTGTCTGGGCCAAAAACAAAAAACACCAGAACGATCCAAGCAAAAACAAACTAAAGCTTGGATAATATCTACCTACCATGGCTAAAACAGAGCCAAGGAAAACAAAAAACATAAACCTTGTCATACTCTAGCTATACTAGTACAGCTCAGCTGAGGGAGCAAATGACACAAATGTGAGAAGAGCAAAAAAAGAAAAAAGAAAAGAAGAGTATGTCCGGTCTCTCAATCTGGATTATGCGTTAACCATACTACCAGCATGTCAACGACTGTGTAATTAACAGTGATACACAGCGGCTCAAGTAAACTGAGAAATACACATGTACAAATGTGTTAAATTAAGATGAACAGAAATTATCTTAGTATCATATAGTACTCATTGCCCATCATACGAGTCGTTCTCTATTCATTTGTAAAGAAGCAGGTGATGTACTTTCCCTGATTACAGATGGATTGATAGAGTCACTGGAGTGTCTTCACGTAGTCGTTGATTTCTTTCATTGTGGGAAGGGAGATCGGTTTTCCATTTGGAGGGAGGATTTTAATTACAGCTGGATACGCAAATGCGTATTTGATCCCCGCTTCCCGGAGCCTTCTGCGCGCGTCTGCAGACTGTTGTCTCCGCTTTACAATCTCCGCAGAAAAGTCCTGGTAGAAAGACACTACTTGACCATCTGTGGAAACTCTGCCCTTGCTTCTTGCCGCTCGTAAGATCCGCTGTCTGTCCGTGTAGTCGTGAAGCCTCACCAGGACAGCGCGAGGGCCCGGTCTGCCGGCGGAACCCGCCGGAGGTCCAACACGGTGAGCCCGCTCTATTTTCAGCCGCTTCCCTTGCATGTCCATGTTCAAGATCTCTGGAATCCACTTCTCAAAAAACACGGGTGGATCCTTACCTTCAGTGCCTTCTTTCAGTCCTATAATTCTGACATTTTGTCGTCGACTCTGGTTTTCATAATTCTCAAGTTTTCCCATCGCTTTTTCCAGCGCTGACTCCACCGCTTCGAGACGTGGTGTATTAGCCGCTGCATTATCCTCCAAGTCGGAGACTCGTTGTTCCACCGCCGCCAGTCTGTCTACTATTTTATCTAGCTTTTCTGACATCTCTGTGACTGGTTTCAGGATATTAGCGAGTGTAGAGTCCAACATCTCCTTAATATTACGCGTCACCTGCCGTACCACCACGTCTTCGTTAGCGGGGCTGGAGAGCTCCTTTCTTGGCTCGGCACAGTCTAGCTCCTCGTCGTTAGCTAGCTCTGGCTCTGTGTCGTCGTCTGGGTTAGCTAGCGGTTCGCTAGCAGCCGACTTGTTCTTTTTCCGAGTCTGAATCTCTCTCTTTTTGGGCATGGTAAAAAAGTTGTCTAGTGACATATTCACTGTCTCTGTATTGACTTAGTGATAATTCACCACAATTTAGCAACGGGCAACCCGAGAAATATTGTTTAAATTAAATCCAGTGAGGAGACCGACAACGATGCGTCTATCCTCCTCTGTGCATCACGTGACCCCCAGTCCGTTTTATTATTTTATGTCTTGATCGGGGATATTTTTTAACCAATTTCAGTTTTAACAAGACACAGAAATGTTTAACAATCCAGGTAGCTGTGGCTCTGGTCCACAGCTACCCGCTGCACTCTTTTGAGTGTGGCGTTTTAACCCTGACCCCTTAAATTGAAGGGAAATGTAGGAAAACAAAATCTAATTTTGAGAATGTCCTAGAAATGTGGGAACACTGGGCTGACCCTGTAGCAGGCCTGGAAAAGTCTCGCTCCGAGGTCAGTCGTTACAAACTCCTCTCTCCAACTCGGGCTCACGTTCCCACCGCCATCTCCCCGCAACAGCTCACCTCTCGCGAGATTTTAGAGCGAGAACTCTCCCACCAATAATACAGAATCAGTGGGATCCCTGCGCTCGTTTCTCTGGAGGCAGTGACACCTGAAGGGTGCTCCTTATGTCCGGTCTACTCCACCATCACTGCAGGAAACCCCGTCACACAGACAGGATCCGGGGGAAATGGAAGCAGTGTTTGCATTGCTTTAGTGGCGCTCTCCTTGATTTTGAATCCAAAACTCTGGCAGATTTGCAGTCGGCTCAAACATACTTTGTCTCCAGCAGCCGTCCACTGCTCCAGTTTGGCATTGAACTTTATCAACCTTTATCTCCTTACATGTAGCTTCCTTTTTCTTGGCAGTCGTAGGCTCTTTAAGGTTTAAAAATAGTTCCCCATTGAAGTGTAAAGCAAAGCCATGTTGAACATGCAGAAAAGCAAATCACTGGTCAGCTCTCACGTCACTCATCCATGTTTTCTCGGAGGAGCGTCTGCTTTTTAAGACTCCCCTCGTGGGAGTTTACCACAAAAAATGTTGTGTTTGTTTTTCCGTACGGTAATTTCAACCCTCTCGCATGTTCACTCTGAAGACACACACACACACACCTCAGCCTTCAGTAACACCAGAGCTTTGGTGTTTTTATTTTATTTTATTTGAGCTGAGTTAAAGCTGAATTCCCGACAGGACCCCGCGGTATGTTCTTCTTTACGGGGGGAAATGCAAGAGGACTCGCGGCACGAGGTGCGACTGTCAATGAGGTTACAATTATTTCATCATGCAAAAACCCTTTTCTTTCTAGTTTCAACGCGAATGATTCCACTTGTTGCAACGCAGGAGGCGGATCTGCTCGTCAGCCCGGTCACGTCCGCGCTCTCGCTGTCTCCTTCATTAACGCGGTCGTTAATGGAGCACCTCGGATTCAATGAATTACCGCACTTAAAACGAACTCCAGTCGTGTTTTTCGATGGTCTCGTTTCAGTGTCACTTTGATTCGATCTGAAGCGCACAAGGAAAGAAGAGGATTTCGGAATATGATGATTAAACGTGATGATTAAAATGCGGGTGATTTACTGTAGCATGTGTTGAGAACAGATGCTCTGCAGGGGAACTGAACATGAAGCATATTGTTGTACATTTAGTGTAACGACAAGAAACGCGGCGGAAAAGGCGCCGCAAGAATCAGAGAAATATTTACATGTTTAAGGATTATTTCAATATATCACTCTTTAAATATGTTGACATGAGGAGTCGCAGGTACCGTTTGAATCCCCCTGCAGGTGTTTGTGCACGGCTTTCCAGCTTGTGGTCTCTGACATATTTATGAGTCGTGTGACATTTGTTTTTTTCTCTCTCGTTATGAGCCAGTTTAATTTACACACCGTACGGACAGCATGCTCGTATTTACATTACCATCCACAGCGTGATCGCCTGATACCAAAGGAAGGCGGCAGAGGCTCTCTTGGATTCTCTGGTGCACGGCGGAGAGTTTGTGCTGGGAGAAAAAGTGAAGATATTTCCGTGGGGCGCAAACATTTTCAGTTTCCTTTCTCCTGAACTCATTTGACGAGCGGCTGTGAAGTGGGACAGAGACACAGTGGGGGGTGTGTCAGCAGCTGTCTTTGATGTTAAGGATTTGCACTTGCGGTAAGGACAAGCCGATCCCCTTTGTGGATTTCTGAGCTTTTCTCGTGGATTTTTCTTTATTTCTTTATTTATTTGGGTGTGGAGAAAAAAAAAACAACTTCCAATTTGAACTTAATTTGCTGTTTTCATGGCGGAATTAATAAGGCGCTAATGTTTATCGCTCCGTTAATCAGTCCTCAGGACACGTGAGTTGTCTGCCAGCGTCTGTCTTGACGCACGAGGAGACGGAATGAGAAGTTTGATGCAACCTATAGACGTTAAGGAGCAGCAGCTAATTACCTCCCCACCAGTAGCCAAACAGCATTTATGATTAACTGCCAGTTTCCATTTTGGCTCGTAGCTTATTATCACTGAACCGCCTCCAACAGCTCTTCTTGGATTAGAACAACTTCCTAGCGAAACACATTATATCCTCCCCAGCTAATTTCACATTCTCTGCCCCACAGTGTGGTGCTGTTCTGTGCTCATGGTGATTCCTCTTTTTTTTTTTTTTTTTGTTTATGGACATCGGCTTTTCTCCGTGGGAGAAGCTTTTATTTGGCAGGGGCCAAACTTCGGAGAGGAGTTATATTTGTGACAATGGGAGGAACACAGGGGATGGATCGCTGTTAATCAGGGATTGATGCTGAACTGAGCGACTCTTATTTCTCTTCTCTTGAACTTTCACAGCGGCAAACATCTTTGGTAAAATCTGTGTGATTCTTTAAAAGAACACATTTTCTTCAGAGAGATCTTTAGTTTTGACATCTCACCCCCTTCTTTAAACTAATTTATTGAGAACACTCAGAAACAAATTTGGTGTACAAAGCATATCCACATTTTGAACACTAAATCTGTTGTATCCGCTATCATGTTCTGTCGATAACCTCCGAGGGCAGCAGGCGATGTTTCGGGGTTTTCTGGTGCAGCTGGTTTCTATCATCAGGATGATGGTCAAGGCCGAGTAAAAGCTAAATCCCCATCAGATGACAACCGATGGGATGACGCTGATGTACTTTTACTTTACTTATGTGCTACGCTCATCTAAAAAAACCAAGGAGGAGCAGACAAGCTAACGGTAGCTACAGTTGGCGGCTGCTCCGGTGATAAGCTGCCTCATATTTGTTGTGAATTTTCTATTCATGACACATTAATGCCTGCTGGTTTTACTCCAGCACGCTTTTGAAAAAACAGGCATTTAAATTGAATACATGTTGTGTTACGACTGGATCTGAATACAGCCTCCACCAACAACAACAATAAAGCTTTAATGGTCACGCTAAATAAAAGGACAGGTTCTTTATGTGTTTTTTTTTTTTTTCGCTGTTTCCATGTCTGGGAGCACAATCGCTGTTGCTGACAGTGCCGCTGATTACCGACTAACTCTGAACCGGATTTCAGCGGCAGTCCAGCAGGCGGTGAGTCCACTCACAGCGTCAATGTCTGAGTGAAGGACAGAGCTGTGAAACGACACCCATCCAGAGTAAACGCCACCGTCGGCCGACATAAAACCGCTGGTGCACATTACTACATGCCGATAACACTGTAATGAGGGTGTCTCCAGCTGCTTTTAATGCGAATGTGAGCAGCTGGTGACTTATTACTTCTCTGTGAACTGTTTTTTGAGGCCACCTCTATCAGGGCAGCGCCCCTGGATATGAAATTAGCAAAAATCCAGACAGTTACAGTTAATATGCACCGATAGACTCGTATCGTCTCGGCCTTTAACGGCGTAGACCCCCATCAGGACAAATGCAATATTCACAATATGAAGCATGAATATTGTACAGAGTAATGACTTTAAAGGACTTGGTGCTGTTCTCTAACTCCACGCCGCCTCTCAACAGACGTGAATTTCAATTTCATTATTGCATTGCAGCGACGCTCATCTCCACTTATCCGCTAAACCGATGGAAAGTGATGAACTCTTGATTCCTAGAGTTTAAGAGCTGCTTTCATCCACGTGAAGGATTTCAATGAAAGCTCTCCTCCGTGACACCAAAACTTGGTTATTGGACTTCACCTTTATTTGTTGTGTTTCGGCAGAATATTGCAGATAACAAGCTTACGAATCATCATCTCGGAAGAGAGTTAAATAAAAGACGCGGCTCTGTTACCGCAGAACATCTCACACGACGTTCCGATTGGAAATAAAAAAGTTTTAACTGGAGCAAGACTCAACACTCACGATGATTTAAGTGCACAGTGGAGTTAAAGGAATACAGCGACCTTTTTCCTCGAGCTGATGACTCCGAAGCCACAGTCAGCAGGTCATTAGCTTAGCTTAGCTTAGCATAAAGACTGGAAATAGGCAGAACTGGCGAGCAATAAACACACATTTGGTTGACGCACAGATATAACTTGATGACTGGTGAGATTTGGAGGTGCTGGAAGGTGATTTTCTTTCAGCATGAGGGAGATTCAAGCCCAGCTGTTTCCCCTCGCTGCCTCTTTCTTTTTTTGCTAAGCTAACAGTTTTCCGTCTGCAGCGTCACATTTACACACTATCAATCTTTTTATTTGATTCAGCAGATGCAAATAAGCATATTCAATCTGGGATTTGGTTAGAGGGATCCTAACCCTTTAGCAAAAACTATCCATGTGTTCTCGTCTCCCCTCAAATATCTTTTTACAGAGCTGTTTTTTTTACGGTCTGCAGAACAGATGCTACTGATGATCACATCGGGATAATATAAGAATATAGTAGAAATATTAGAGGCAGCAGTGTGTCTTTATGGCCCTCTAGCTCTTGCTCAACTTTCCCTTTGTTCATGTAAGAGACACTAATCTTTAAAAGACTATGAACTGAATTGGATATGGATCTAAGACTAGCTTGCACAAACCTCAATAAGGAAAAGGATAATTTAAGTCCGGAAGATGAATATTTTCATTTTAAACGACCCCTCTGCCCCTGAACTCTCTCTGCTACAGGAGGATGGCAACTGTCCCAAAATGTCTTCACTATTCCTACCAACAAGTCCTCCACCTGGGTTACGTCAACCCACTTCCAAATAAAACGCTCACGATCATTTATAAAGATCCAACATCCACTGAGCGAAGACGCTAAAGAGAATGAAAAAAAAATAAATCACAAAAGGCAGGAACGTTTTCCATCGATTGAGTATTTATTTTATTGGGTTTGTTTTCCGGGAATTCCTTGAACCACCGCTCCTCCACGTCCACTGTGTGTCGCACTGTTATACAAGAGTGTCCATTACAAAAAGTGATATTTTAGTATGAAAAGTGGTTTCTATATGAAGGCTTTACTCAGATGGTTACAGTTACTCCCAATGTAGATGTCGATGTGAAACCATTTGACTAATTCTGATCCCTGATCAGTTATTCTGCATTTCCTTAAAAAAAAAAAAAAAAACCTGACAAAAGGTGTCTAACATAGCGTTTGGTCTCGTCAGTACAATATGTGCAATACAAAGATAATTAGCATTTACATTTTTCGGTCATCAGAACCAGACAGTGTGACCCACCACGAGCCCAAACACGAGGCATGTTTTGAATGTTTGATGGGAGATGTGGGGGGGAGAAAGTAAAAAAAATAAAAATTGAGAAAACCACAAAAAAACAGAGAGAGGTAGGCGCGGTAAGAATCCCGAACACAGGTTGCGTGCTGTTGAAGCCTGACCTGAACCCCACCGAGGCCGAGGGGACTAATTGTTAATTAAGCCAGGCTGATGAAAAAGAGCTCAAGTGTAAATGAATGTGTCAGTCTGGAGGAGCACTCAGACACACCTTTTACCCCCACAAAGGAAAATCAGCATTATTTTAAACTTGACGGTGCACTCCAGCGGTTCAGAGCTGGCTGGTTATTATTCACGGTGAAATTAAAGTTCTGATATTGTTGGTTAAAAAATTGAGAGCGGGAGGCAAAAAATGGAAGAGGGGGAGAAATAAACAAGAAGAAGGCGAAGGAGGATTAGGTATAAATCACGGGAGACGGTGGGTAAGTTGGTGGGAATGTGAGAGTCACTGTGTCGAGGTGGTGAAACAAATTGTACCTCGGGGCGAAAGGTGGAAACGGGGAAGAATATGAAAGGATATCATTGACTTTTTTTCCGAAGCAGAATAAAAAATGAACACAGCCCCGTTTATTAACGAAATCCTCCAAGACTTTTCTGATGTTCGGCCGTCTAATCAGGGACTTAATCGCTGTCGTCTTCTAGCCTTTTCCCGCTCCCGTGGCCTCGGGGCAGGACTGAGGCAGATTTAAAGCGATGTCCCTGAGACTGTCTCTCTCCTCCCGGATCTCCTGTAAGTCCTGCTCGATGAGGGACATCCGGCTCTGTTGTTCCTGCGCCGCCGATCGCAGCTTCTCGATTTTTGAGCCCAGCGCCGGGCTCTCGACGCTCCCGCGGAGCATGCTCAGGCGGCGCGCCGTCTCGTTCAAGATCCGGTCAAACCTCTCCAGCGGCACGCTCCCATCTGGTCCGGACAGATGGAGAGACAGGAAACAGGAAGACTGAGGCATCAGGAGTTTTTGTTTTGTAGATCATTACCGGGGTTCCCCAAGGGCTAACAGGTAAGTTTAAGACTTTTCACAAAACAGCACTTGAAGTGACATTAACGGCAGCTTCACGACCACACTGGTAAAACTAAGGTTATAGTGGAAACTCCATGTGTTGTAAATCTGCTGGTTATATAATGGAAAGGCAACAGGAAATGAATTTAAAGCAAGCAGGGGACTAAACACAAGCTAAGTAGTTGTTGTAAATCTCTCAAAAGTTGAACCAAACTTCCTAACCTCGACCTCGTGTCCTCGGCTGCGCTGGTCAAACTGGTTGCTTGGTTGATTGCCTCGTGTTAAACTGTCAGTCTGCATCTGTTTCTTCATGCACGAGTCCAATTAAGTCCCATCGCTCTCAGCTTCAAAGATTTTCCTAACAAACAACATTAGCCCTCATGCTCATCGCCTCAGATAGACTTTGCTTTTTATCTGTCTTTTCTTTGTTGGATGTGTTGCTGTGCTGTGTTTGGATGTCGACCAGTTGTGAAGTTTATTTGAGTGCAAAGATTTGTGGTTTTATTTCAGCTGTAAAAATGAATTTAGGAGCAACTGTTAACAACTTCAGGCTGCTGTTTCAGGTCAGTTTCAATCAGCGTAATGTTGAAATTCATATCATCCAATGTGAATAACTTCCTGCATTGGTCCTTCATACTGCCACAGTAGGAAACTGCCACATTTCCGAGCTGCCTGGAGGAAAAAAAACAAGCAGCACCACCTGTGTTTGGACCCAGGTGCACTGATGATGGGGGCAGAACCCAGAACCAAAGAGAGCTTCCAGCCACAATCTCGCCACACTTTTTAGACCAGTGACTCCTTTTTCCTCGTGCCTCCCCTCAAAACTGAACCCTGCCTTTATAAACTCCTCTTCTGACCTGTACCGGCACAGCTGCTGTCGGGCAAAATGTAGTTAGCGTGCTCATTTTTTGCACGTATGTAAACTCTTCATGCTTCATGTTAATCTTGTGCTCTGGTGGGCTTTTAAATTGGCGCGCTTAATCGAACATAATGCCAACATTTTCTTTAATAACCGCAATCAATTAAAAATGAAACGTCATCAAAATGGAGCGTGTACTTTGAGTACTTTTATTAACCAGCTACTAACTAGTTTTATTTTCCATTAGGTCAGTTTTGGAGGGAGTGATTGTGCTTTTACTCGTGTACAGATTCTCAGTACTCGACCCAACACTGACTGTTGATGACGACGTTGCTGATTCCCACCAGAGTTCGCTCGTACTCCACGGTCGAGACCGTAAAATGTAAAGCTGGCAAAAACAGTGTGTGTACTGTTAATTATACGGTCACACAAACACGAAACATTTTATACATTTGACAGTTATTTCTGATGTTAACAGTATTTATTTAACCCTGTAAAAAGGGCAGGAAGATCTTGTGCGTGCCCTGATTACATGGTTCATAAACGGAGGGCCTACATCAGCGATTCAGACGGCGGATCAGCCTCCATGATGACCTAATTACATTCATTTGGTCATTATCCTGTCGAGCGTGTTAACGTGTCGACCGAGAGTGTCGGTTCCCTGCCTTCCTGGTTAATTCTAAATCGTGAGAGGAATTGGGTCTGAATTAAAAAGGGTCAGAAATGATTTCAACGCTGGGATTTAACCACAAAGTAAACACGATTCGGACCCAATGAACAGCAGTTATTCTTCCTTTTACCGTGGGGATAAAAAAATCTGGGAAATATTTCCACGTTTAATGAGGCGTTAAAAGGCACCGAGCTCTTTAGCGATCTGACATTTAAGGTGTAATGAAGATTTATGAGCTTTATAGACGTGGAAGACTAAAAAAAAGTAGCTTCGGTGGAAATCATCTATACGAGAATGACTCACCGATCTTGCTGATTAGCTCGGTTAGTGTATCAGAATAGGCCTTTAAACGGAGCTTGGCGGCCTCCATGTCCTCCCTCACTGTGGTCAGGGACACCTCAGGCTGCAGATAAAGAGACATCCTCTTGAAACAGTCTTAAAAGGCAGCACACAGGAAGCACAGATCAATATGCATAGATTCTGCTGTTCAAATGTGTATATATCCGTGTCGGGTTTACCTCTGAGGTGATCTGGGAGTTTGCCGTGTCAGTCAGCATCTCCTGCTCAGTCAGCTGTTGTAAAGCGGCGTCTACATGGGAGCTGAGGTGAGCGGACGCGGTCCGGGTGTGCTTGGCCTGAGTCAGAATGGCTTTGGATTCCTGCACAGGAAGAGCGACAGAAAGATAAAACTAAGGGAAGAGGAATGGGCAGCAGAGAATCAAAGATATTTTCGAATATTTACAGAACGAGACTGAGCAGTTTCAGCAGCTGACGTCGGTGGGAAGACCGTCATCGTAGCGGTTACCGACTGCACACATACCTTTGCCACAGCATGTGCTGTTCGCTCCGCCTCCTTCGTGGTGTTACTGGAGAGGCTGGAGTTTTCCAGAGCTGGCTTCAGCGTCTTCTCAATCTGCGAGACCCTTTTCCTGACATCAGCCAACACTTTTTCCTCCAGCGGCCTCTCCTTCTTCATCGCAGCCTGTGTCTGGGCCTGCCGACGGGGCCACTCCCTCACCATGTCTGAGTAGACGATTGGGGAAGGAGAAAGGTATGAAGACATCCCAGAGGTGTTACTGATGGAGTTAAACATCACTGAAATGAGCTGATCTGCCTCATCGGGACTGTGCTGGTGTGGTCTGAACAGATTCCAGAGGCAAAACAACCAACTGCTGTCAAACACTCGGTCAAATGTTACTTATTATGTATTTTCACCTGAGACGTGAGCAGAAAGACGTCAGATAGAAAGACAATAACCAAAACTGTTCTGACTTTGGTAGACAGTCTTCATGTTTGTCAGGAAACAGGTTCTCAGGTAGTTTACCATTTAAGGTTGCACTGAATAAAATAAAGTTCCCAAGTCTGAGGAGACAAAATGACTCAAGACTCGGCCGAGATTTCATTCATAAAAGTTGTAACGGCGTGAAAATTCCCGAAACACTCGCGCTTCATTACATGTTTCACGGAGAAGCTGCCGCCGCTGCATTCAATGCATGTCAAGTAGGTCACAGCATTGCAAACGGCGATGACACATTTATTATAGTCACATTGAGTCTGTAGCTCTTGTGTTTGTTTTGGTGTCAGTACTTGACATTTCAATTTTGAGTGGAATAATTCAGCTGGAAGTCCAATAAAACACATTATGCAAGACCGACAGTGGGAGAGAGTGAAAAAGAGAAAAAAAAAAGAACACTCACTCTCTAGTTCTCTGTGCAGGGCGATGGCGTCTGATTCCACCTCCTTCCCCGTCACCACGGACGACAAAGCCGCGACCTTTGCCTCCCGAGCGCGAGCTTGCAGCTTGAGAAAGAGACAGGTGGGATGAGATGTGACCTCGGTGGAGCCGAGTGTATTCAACCGCTTGGAGCAATGTTGTATCAAATGCTTTAATGTGGTCTAAACAGGTGGGAGGACAGCACAGGGCCAATTAAAAAGATTTCGCAGCCATGCCTGCGGCTCTGTAACTCTAAGCTACAGGTAAATGCTAATGTCAGCATGCTAATGTAAGCACAGTGTTACTGATGCCATGCTGATGTTTCGCAGGTATGATGTCTGCGATGTCCACCATCGATGTACGAATGCTTGCATTTGAAGTACAGAGCAGGCTGATGGGAATGCCTTCACCAAAAGATTGAAAACTGGGGATCCAGCATAGTTTTCAATTCTTCCAGGAGATCATAACCATCTGTAGGCCTGCCACATACCATCCATCCCGTAGTTGTGAAGACGTTTCATTCAAAACCGTAAAATGAATGATGCTAGCACGGCTAATAACAATGTTGACATTAAGAAGACACATGGTATGAACGGAGCTTACCTATGTGACGTAAATTAAATATGTCATGTAATTAAGTGATCACCTAGCTAACGTGACATGGTTGCAGTTTGGTTAGGTTTAGGCAACCAAAGCTACTCGGTTAGGTTTAGGAAAAGATCCTGGTTTGTGTTCAAATTAGTAACATTAACGTATCTTCATCTCGTTAGCGACCAGGTTAGGGTGATGGGTAACTTGCTAATTTCAGCATGTACTCTGCGAGCTCGGAGGTTGTGGTTGAGGAATAATTTAACACCACAGATAGCGAAAGATGAGCAGAATGGCGAGTGAAATAGTCGGCGAATGGCAGGTGTTATACTTTAGACAGTGAGAAGGACTATTTATGTACCTGTTAGGTAGAGTAGTTGAGGCCACAACCGAAGAAAAAAATTAAATAAACATGCAAAATATTGCACAGTAAATGTAGTCACCTCGCCGATGACATCCAGCACCTCCAGTTTCTTCTCGGCAGTCTGCTTTCGAAGCTCCACCTCCTCTCCCATCTTTCTGATGAGCTCGTCGTTGGTCTGAATTTGCCGGTCCAGTTCTTCCGTCTGCTTTAGCAGGCCGTCGCCCCACTGAACAGGAAGCAGAAATGCACAAACGCAATGTTTTCATTTAAACAATCACCCCCCCTTTTTGCAAGAGATTCTGCCTTCATTTAGCCATTTACAGAGGGCACACACGAGCCTGTTTGTGATATTTTACGGTGTTTTGTTTGCTCAGAGATGCTGCAGCGGTTAATCACCCTCCTCTGGAACAACATGTACCCCCATGAGCAGCAAATCCTGCCAGAATCGTCTCTCCTGTGCCTAATCAGTGTCCCCCTCTCCTTGCCAAATGTGAAATCAAGAAGAAAAAAAAAATGAAAATGAAGTGGAGTTAACTGCCCACTCTCCAGAAAAATGAAAGCTACTGATACCTCTATATGAGCCTCGTTACACGAGCCGTAATGGGCTCCTCATATACGTGCAGCTATCAAACCGGCTCCGTCGGGGCTAAATGATTCTATAATGTTACATAACAACACTTCACATTCCATTAGTGCCCTGCAGGTGCTGTCCGAACTGACCTCTGTTGTGTGGCTGATCGGGCGTGTTTGGTCGAGCTGTGTTTGGCCGGGCTGTGGTGATGGGCTGGCATCTGTCAGAGCCAGCTGATGTAAGGATGATGTGATGTTACCCAGGGCAAGCTTTACACCGGCAGCTTCCTCCTGCAGGGCCCGCTGCTGGGCTGCCGTATCGTTCGCCTGCGCTGTCAGGTTGTCTTTCTGCTGCTGCATGTGTGTGATTCTGAGAAAAAAAAAAAAAAAAACAGTAGAGGAAAGGTAGCGAAATATAACATACTGTGATAGCAACTTTTTCTATCGATATCACCGTGTATCCTGTTGGTTTGACTAATTGGCGGCAAGATAATGAAGAGAGACACTGTGAGGTGCAGACTCATTAGAGCCTCGCATGCAATTCGCAACATTTAGCACATTTAATTGCATATCTGAGATTATTAAAGGAAAAATTTGAACAGATATCACCATGAAACTTCTGAAGCTGATTACTGGCAGTAAGACAGTGTTTAATTATCTGCTGTAGATGTAAAGTAATCAGCAGACTTATGTTTTCTGAGAATTTCCTCAAATTTGGCTCAAGTGTCCGCCATGATTTGAGGATGACTTTATTAGAATTCGGTGGTCAGAGGTCAAAGGTTAAGGTCGTTGTGATCTCATCGTGGCTCCACATTCTGGAGTGATTCAGTATTTCACAACCTGGCAACTCAAGAATCAATTATCCCTCTGTCGAACTTAAACTTTAAACTTTAGCCCATTTAGCAAGAAGCTCGTCCCCACACTTTCATCGGTCATCTCCAGGTTCTTTTCCTTAAGCTATGACACATTGATGTCCAAAAGGTCAGAGGTTAAACTCGCTGTGACATCATGATATTCTGCAGAACAAAAAAGGTACTGGCCGTGATTCAGCTGTGGAACAGCACCGTGACTGGTGAACGGAGGAGAAACAACCGCGACTCGGTAATTACAGTTTTGTGTCAGACGTTTTCTGAAATTGCAGTCTTGTTAAATATGCACTAATTTTGCGCCAGTATGTAAAACAGAAATCTGAGCTCAGATAAACACCTAAATATGTACTAAGGAGGTTTTTTTCTTGAACGCTAGTCTGAAAAGTAAACGGAAGGAAAATCACCCCCAGAATCTCAAAATTGATTGGTGCATGTAAAAAAAAAAGTGTTCCCAGCCGTGGTGTGTTTTTTTTTTTCCCCTCTTAAAAATGATCTTAGTGTGTCTTACTGGAATCAATATAAAGCTGTGAACAAGACGCCGCAGCTTGTTATGAGAGAGTAAAGAGAGGAAGGCGGCGCCGTGCACAGAAAGCAGGATGAATTCACGAGAGGTGATAGACAGCGCAGTGGATGTTAAAGTGCCACTTTTATCACCTCCACAGCTGTAATGATACCCAATCTGTTTTGCCTCGACGGAGCAGAAACACCCAAATCACAGTGTGGTTTAGTGTCTGTGTGTGTGTGTCATCACAGTGTTCTTGCTAAAAATACCTCCTTTTAACAGGAATTAATCTCACATGTTCGGGGAGAACACTAGTGCGCCTGAGGTTGTTGTTAGCGCCTTTTTCAAAACAGCCCACATGGTTAAAGGCAATTAAATGGGCTAAAGTTTAAAATAGACGGTTCGACGGAGAGATAGTTGATTCTCGAGTTGCCAGGTTGTGAAATACTGACGCTTTGGGTCGGCTGCAGGACGCTGGCCGAAGACAAAGCATCAGAAGTATTAGTGGAAAATAAGAGTGAAAGTAAATCGGGAGAAAAATTGAGCCTGTACACACATTTTTTATTTAAATCTTCAGATTGTTGAGAACGATGCATAAGTAGTATCTTATTTTTGTAGATGTAAATGTGGAGCGAGTTCTACTTTCTGCAGTCAGGTACTTAGCCAAAGGGCTCCCAAACTAAATTTAGAGAGGGAGTGAGATGATTGATGGAGCAGGGGAAGGAGAAAATAAACTGCTCTGCTACACAAATAAAAAAATAAAATCTTTAGGCTTCACTCCAGTCTTTTGATTCCTGCGAGTATTTTGGCATCAAACAGATACCTGTCGGGAAGTTTAGAGGGGAACTTATGGTGTCCACGGGGACGTTGTTTGACGCGTTGGACGCTTGACCGAGACAAGACACCCTCTGTCAACCAGCTGCACCTAACAGGACAAACACCCACCCTGAGCTGTCAGATCAGACCAACATGGCGGCTCATTCAGAGACTTCCTCGCTACCAGAATGCGTTGCATGGGAAGATCGACCAACTGAAAGCACATCTGGCTTTATTTAAAACTTACAGCTTCTGATGAAGAAGCAAAAAAATATTTTTATTGACTTTCACGTTGGTCAGCACGGAACAAATACAAGGAGCCATCGAAGGAAAACTCGGCACCAGCACAGAGCTGAAGCATTGACAAAAAGGAACATTTTCTTTTTGCAACACAAGAAAAAACACCAAAATGTGGTTTGAAATATGGAATAAGTCCAGATTTGCTTCATCACGAGACCTCATCTGCAGTAAAAGGTGATTTCTCTGTTGTCTCCACAGTTTGAGTAACCTTTGTTTAACTGTGACAGTGACAGAAGAGAATCAAAATAAGCTAAATCAAACATCCTAGTCTTAATGAGGAGGTATCGTTCATATAACTCTGTGAGCTGTGATTCTAAATCGACTTTTGCTTTTGCCGTTCGTGGCATCACCTTTGCCGTCCCTCTGATTGGGTCGCTGTCCTGCAAATAACATGCATCTGATCTGCTTAAGTTGCCGACACATTTTGGAGTTATGTGTGGCGAATGCAATTTTTTACGCAATCTGTGGCTGAACTGCCCAGTTCGCTCTCTAAAGTGACACACACACACACACACACACGGTCGTATAGCAGCGCTCCAAAGATTAACAAAACTCTCCTGAACCGAGCTGACTACTGTTAGACGGGGGTAATCAATTTTGAGTTGCTCGCTTCTTGCTCTCATCACGGCCACCGGAGGGCTTTTTGCATCATTCTGTCTAGCATTCAGGATAATCCTCAGAGCAATCACACGCTAGGAGATGCAGCGAGCGTGCTGCAAATCCAAGAAAGCAATAGGCTTACAGTGGAGAGAAGCTGTCCCCCTGCGGCTAAATGTCTTACTCCTAAACTCCAATGTGCTTTAAAAAAAATATATAAATAAATAAAAGGGCCTCTGTGAAGAAGAGGACCTCGAGCTGTAACGCAGGGATAGGTGCACTTTGATAGAAATACACTGCGGAAGTGCAGTAATCCTGGGAGTAATGCAGCTTGTTGGGATTTTGCAATACAAGACGCTTTATGTTAACGGGAGACGTGTGTGTGTTTGTGTGTCTGTGTGTGTTTGGAGCGGTTGTTGTTCTCACCGCTCTGTTAGGTTCCTGATGTACTCCTCTGTGGAGTTGTCCTGCAGCAGATCCATCAGGAATCCGAAGGTCTGCTTCGAGGCTCTTACCGCCCTGCTGGCTACGGCCTCAATCTGGTCCGCCGCCTCCCTGTGACTACGAGGGAGGAGAGAAAAAAAAAAAAAAAAAAAAAAAAGACAAAGTGAAAGGAGAGAGTGAGTTACAAAGAATAACAGACCATTACAACTGCCCGAGGAGAGACGAAATGGATTTCAGCATCGACGGCCTCCCCTCACTGGCTCCGCAGTCAAGATTTCTCTAACTACCACATAATAGTGGAGCATAGACGGAGCAGCCGGGGGGGCATCGATTCACGGAGGCCTAACAACTATGTAAGTGACAAGCTTGAGGGAAGGAAGCAAGTGGAGATGTTGCATGGATTGAAACAGCGGTCGTTAATTATAATCGGCCAGATGAATATCTTGACTTACCTTTTCATCAGGACCTGCGAGTCGTTGACCATGATGTTCCATTTGTTCGGTCCTGACAGCACCTCAAAGGGAATGATCTACGAAGGAGGCAAAAGGTAGAAGTTCAGCTGTTCCAGCTGTTGACACAGGAAATGAAATCATGTGAATTAAAATCGGCTGAAAATAGTTATTATTTTCTTTTTTACACCCGGTGCTGTTTATGTGGATCTGCGCGAAAGTTGTTCTAACAACAATTACAACTTCAGAAGTGTAATAATAAGAGTCGCTCTCGGTGAAATGGGTGTCACCACCATGGTGACTTGTATGATTCCTGTGAACAATGAGAAACACGGTGCCATCACTCAAACTATTTTTAACAAAGCAGTTCAGAAGACTGGAAGAGGATCCGTTAACACATGGAGCGATTGTTTCTAGTCGCTCCTAATAAGAACAATAATAATAATAATAATTCTAATAACCTTTCACACAAAATATGGTTCCTAAAATAAAATTATGAAAATATATAATGATAACAAGAAGTAAACATAGAAGACATTTAGAGGCGTGTAACATCAGTTTAAAAACAACATGCACATTGAGTAATTGGTGTTAAAAATGGGTTTGTTTGTGGGATTTCCCAGACTGAATAAGTACCACACATATAAACACAAACTGCTTAGCTAGCTCAACAATTTAGCGACTAGAGTTACTAGAATAACCTTGATGAAAGCAGCTGACGGAGGATGCAGGAGAGTTTCAGTCTGATCGGAACATTTCTGAATGTGTTGCAGCAGCCAAAAAGTCAAGATGGCTCGGACGCAGATCGATGGAATCACTTCAGAAATATGCTAAATATTTATCTTAGAGAATATTCTGCTCCGATCTATATCATTTAGCCTTGCAACATTTCCACTTTGCACAAGGGGAGGTGTGAACCTGCATTAACCTGGTGGTCGAGCAGCAGCCATACATTATTTCCACTGGAGAAGGTTTTGATGGGAAAGCAGAAGGCTGAATAGTATTGATAAAGTGCATAATTATTCTATGAATGTGACTTTAACGGCTGACAGAAACAGCCTTACAGGAGGTCGCAGTCTGCATCGGTCCGCTGCTGTTCGGGATTTAATTTGATGACTATAAAAACATTTTAAAACCTCTCTGCTTCTGATTTTCTCACAAAGTGGTGGAGTACAATTTGGAGTGATGAGCGAAGTGTGCTGTTACGCTGATTGGGGACATTATAAGTGTCTTAGTTGACCAATCAGACTGATTGGTCGTAACTACTTACTGTATAATTCCTTGTATGTGTTTGTGTGATTACCTGGTTAAGCTAATTCAAACAGAACAGGGAGAAGAGCTACAAACTGTAAAAAGTGGATACACACAAGTTCAGCCTGCAGCACGGGAGATCAATACAAGTCAGTGGAGTTACACTTAAAAAATGGTGGTTTTGCAGAACATTATAAAGTCACAGTGATGTTGACCTTTGACCCTGTGGATATCACTTCATCTTTTCATCCCATCAGACATTCGTGGGGAGTTTTTGTCACGATCTAGTCTGTCACTTTCTGTATAATGGGCAAAAAATTTACTTTGTGAGTTCAAAGTGACCTTGAAAAGCTCTAAAATATCCGTGTGCAGGTCCTGGTCCTGCCTCAAAAAATGGTGTACGGGGGGGTGGAGGATAGCTTTAATTTAGGAAATAATGGAACTCCTCTAATGAACCTCTTCACTTAAGTACATGTATTAAAAAAACATTCAAAGCGGCGGAGTATGGAAGAAAGTATGGAAGAAAAACCTCCCACAAAATGAATCCCCTGAAGTCCCGTCCTGATAAATGTAATGCGTATACAGTCAAACGCAGAGACCGTTTCCCCGAGTGACATTTAATTTGAGGGAAATGCAAATAAAAAATGAGAAAACGGAATCAACAATTGACACTTTTTTGCTTTCTTTCTTTTTTTTTTTTCCCTCCCAACTTCATTTTGGGAGGCTGCTCTGCTTATTAATATGAAATTAAATTGCTGCTGCTTCAGGCTTACCCGAGTGATAAGGCTCTGCGGAGGTACAGTCTGTGTGTGTGTGTGTGTGTGTGTGTGTCGGCACTCGCACACACACACACACACACACAATCAGAAATAGAGAGCTATATATTGGCAAAACTACCTCTCTCATCTCCCCCGAACCTAAATAACACGGCAGCAGTATCCATAATAGATTCTTGCGAGCGCGGCGGAGAGACAGTGAAAAGCCTCGCGGTGGGTGAAGAACAAGTTGTTAATTTTAGCGTCCATCAAACAGTCTTTGGATTTTCCTTAGGAGGCATGAATTTGCCACTCAGGGAGGAGGGAGGTGGGAGGTGGAGGAGGGAGGTGAAGGAGGGAGGAGGGAGGGGGCGGAGGGAGGAGGGAGGTGATGGAGGGAGGAGGGAGGTGGAGGAGGGAGGAGGGAGGAGGGAGGTGGAGGAGGGAGGAGGGAGGAGGGAGGTGGAGGTGTGTGTGGGGCTGCTGAGAAATATTGTTTTTGCTTTGGGGGATCTTTGAGGATCTATACGAGAGGAGCTGCAGCGGCCCAGAGTGAGGACATGAAATCAATTGCTTTACATACTGGAGTACTTTATAGCTTTCAGTGCGCTGAAACACCTGGAATATAAGTGACATCAACATGTTATCGAAGAGGCGTGTTCGATTGGCCTACCATGGTGTCCAGGTCCAGTGTCGCCTGCTTCAGCTGCTCCTGCGACGCTCTCATCACGAGCGTCGCCTCTGCGAACGCTTGGCACACACCCCTGCTCCCTTCATCCTTCCTCTCTTCCTCCGTCATGCTGATGCTGCAGTTCAAAGCAGATGTAATGCCGTGCAGCTGGGCTGAGAGTCTGCCTGCAGAAGCTTCCAGCAAGGAAAATTGTTTTATGAAGGCCTCCCGTGCTTCTGGAAAGAACAAAAAAAAAAGCACAAAGCAAATCAAAAACCACAGTAAATCCTTGGCGGATTATTTCGCTATGAATATTATTTCTTGCAAGACTCGGTGGCAGGAACGCTGTGTGTATTCTGACACATTACTCTCATTTACCGCCAGAGTTCAGACTCTGATCCTTTCCTGTGTGTCTGTGTGCCGTCAGAAGAACAGAATCCATATGTAACTCCGTCCTGATGTCAACAGTTTCATATTTTTTTTTTCCTCTGATGTTTCTAGTCCGTCTGCGCAGCCGAGCCAGCTCGACGCAATTAGTAGAAACACGTCTGACTTCATTTTGTGACACACTATGCTCGTCTTTTTGTCTTTGTGCCTCATAAAACTGGAGATAACAAGTGCATTGTGCGCCTCAGTGTGTGCTGTTTTGTGGGAGTCTGTCGCTCCCATATACTTGTTAAACTATCATTGGGCTACACAATGTCATAACGTACATGGCTGAAAACTACGTGTGTGTGTGTGTGTGTGTGTGTGTGTAAGTATGTGTGTGTTGTTAGACAACTGTTATCATGATTGCAACTATAATCATAATAAACCAGGGATTAGAGATGCACCGCCTGTCATATAAATAGGGATTAAGTTGGTCACACGGCGCCTTGTTCTATATTGTTATGATTTGTCTCCATTTGGCCTCTGCAGCTGAGCCTGTAAACCCTCCCACTCCCCCCAAAGATAATGAGGATATATCAGCATTGTGTTAAAGTAATTGGGAGAGGTTTGTATTGTTTGTTGCCCGCTTCCTGATTTAATGGCTTTGTTGTGCCGTATCTGTGGCGGCGTCACACTGAAGAGACGCAGACCAGACCAGACCAGACCAGCAGCCCATTTGCAAGAAAAACGCCGGGGGCGGTTTCATGTCAGAATTGTCTAAACCATGCCTGCTGGTCTTGTATGTATTGATATGGCATGTTATCATCTCGCTGCCAAAATGTGACACAATAGCTACAATGGCGCGCGAGCCGGCGTCGCATTTCACAAAGCAGACGGCTGCCAAGTGTCTCTAACTGCATGACCACGAAGGAAACGTTAAAAAGACGGACAGGCCAAGTGGAATTATCTCGGCTCCTGGCTGCTGTTACCTTGGAAGGCCAGAAAATCCTCCAGAGCATTGGGCAGAGTATCCTCCCTCTGGTGCTCATGCTCATAAAGCCTGGCCATGTGATACTTCAGCAGGTGGTGCTGCTTCCCAAATCTACCTCGGCAATCAAAGTGAGCCAAGAGCTTCTCCAAATCCTGCAGGCGAGTCCTCAGCTTTTCTGCCTGTAATAGCAACGAGATTTAGATTTAGTCAATGAGAATACAGATTTTAGCGAGAGTGAAACAGAGCACAAAAAAAGAAAACCACCGGGGTTGCAACAACAAATAGGACAGCAAAATATCTATCCGCCCAGATCTGTATTTATTTATTCAGACCCGGGGATTGAGACAGGACTCTGATTCTTGGTGCACCGCAACATCAAAAATGTAGTATTTCAACAAAAGCAATGAATAAATGAATATCAACAACAGGATAAGGATAAAATACGGTTTTCATATCTGCATCCGCTCACGCTATTCTCCGCATAGCGTGTGGCAAAAGAAAAGCATTTCTGGCGATAACTAGATTACACTCCTCGGGAGTCTACGAGTGGAGCGAAGGTGCTGTGATTGGCACCAATTTCTTGACCGTGGAGGGTAAGTGTTCAGGTTTATAAAAAGGCTGATCTCACTGTGATCATACCTTTTTTTTTTTTTTTAACCACATCAGGGATGATGGACCACTGGTCACACATGTGTTACTGTCAGGCTCGTTCTCTGTAGCTGGTGAGTGTGCGGCACCTGAGGCGCTAATGAGCCCACTTCCTTGGTGTAGTCATTTTAAAAACACCACGTATAACATATTCTTTATATATGGATTCAGTCTTGCCTTTCCACAAGTGCCACATGTCTGTCTCATTATTTTACCCCATGCTTTATTTCCCAGTTTCTTTCTAACATCTTTCTTGATCATCGACCACACATCTCTGTCTTTTACAGCCGCCCTCTCCTTCGTACTTGTTAGTCTTTTCCCCCTTCCACTGTGCGAGCCGGAGGAAAATGTGAGCAGAAAGACGGAGAGTGGGAGAGGCAGAAAAGGGAGAGCTAGGGGAGACTGAGGATAGTGAGAGTAATTGCAGGTGTTCAGAGCAGACAAGGCTCGGGATGTTCACTGAATTGCTAACACCATGGAAATCACAGCATGCATTCACACCGGTACAAGCCGGTCCGGAGAGAACACAGAGCCACTTTGGCTGGAACAAGAATATGTACAGAGAAAAGACAGAACATGTCGGAGGTATCGGATTGGCCTCAGAAAGCCAGATCCAGGGGATGCAGCCACCTTAGCATGCAGACGTGGGCTGGAACAAATCTGAAGGGACAGACAGAAGCAGCACAGGAGATCATTAGGGCAAATGTCTCTTTCTGTTTCACTGCACATCTACTGTTTACTTGCAATCTGCAAATACAAAGGAGCCATATGGCTGTCATGAGGGTCTACAAAGGCGAGATGTGCTGGGGAGGCAACCGTGCTATTTCCAGAACAAATTGCACCCCGGAATAGCAAGAGCCAAGGCACAATCGATGTACAAAGAATTTGTGTGAATGTGTGCAGGAGACACACAGCAACAGATAGTAAAAGATGCAAAGGTAGTGCTTTTAGTCAGACGCTGACACATAACTGAAATGTAGTATTTTGTAAAATGCTGCATTTTTTCTCTTGTTGTATCTCAGAGGGAGCCATGCTTTTTAAACCAGAGTCAAGGTTTCCTGTGTCTTTGTATACCAAGGCTCAACAGAAAGTAAAGGGATATAACAGGGCTGATTAATTGACTTTCACTTATTGTGTATTTACCTGCACCGATTTTTACTTTTGGTGCTTGACAGTATTGTTCCTGAAACTTGCCAGCTGACAAAGCTTTGAACTGAACTTAACAAGACGCCCGTTTCACTCCCGTTGTTTGTTTCTCTCTCAGCCGTCGATGGTGGATGTGCTCGCTGGTGCATACTACATTTACTGGCTTTATTCTGGAGCCATTGGAGTACACTCAACATTAGATATATAACGTTAATGTAGAGACTTTCCCACTTCTGTCTCTATCTGCTGTCTGCGTGACAGGCAATAGTTTGCCAACTGATATTTCGGTGTTGCGGGTTTGAAGGCTCAACAAGCAGAATTTTAAAATTCCCTCCACAGACAACAGTCACAAACAAACTTACACTCACCTGCTTCTTAACAAGGCCATAGCACACGGGGCATTCCTCGCACTGGTGCGTTGCTCTGTTGTGGAAATAGTTCAACTCACATTTGTCACACTTGTAACCCACAAAGCCCTGGCGACAGTGGCAGGTCCCGTTGCCGTGACACTGCATGGAAATGGAGCCCATTGGGTCACAGTTACAGGCTGGAGGAGGACACAAGGACAGAGATGGATGGGAGGGCAAGAAGACAGGGGGGGAGCAGCAGAGGTAAACATGGAGGAGTCAGAAATGCCTTCATGTGTGATCTGTGTTAGATGCATGAGAGGATCAGAGGGTAGAGCACTCGCAATGCCTGAAGTAAAGTCCTGTACCTCTGCAACCTCGTGACGAGAATCCAAAGAAGCCCACACGGCAAGAATCACACAGCCTCCCCTCCACTCCTGCACGACACACACACTGCCCCGTGATTGGATGACACGCGATGGATGACGAGCCAATTGGATTACACTTGCACCTGAGGAAGGAAGGAAGGAAGGAAGGGAAGGAAGGCAGGGGATGAAAAAAAATAATAAAATCCCAGTAATAGATTCAGTTTGTAAGCCGGGTTATTAAATCTGTTCAACAAATCCACCCAGGCGATCTTTAATACCTCTCACAGCCGACACCTGGTTGGAGGTTGAAGAAGCCGACTTCACAATAACTGCAATCCCGTCCCGTCACGTGACCGAGGCACTGACAGCTTCCCGTCTGAGGGTGGCATTCGTTCACGTGCCCGGAGGTTCCGGCAGGACTGCAGCTGCAGGCTGAAGGAAACAAACAAAAAACAACTTCATTACCAAAGCAATCATATTACGTTTGCTGGAATCATGGCAATGCATCATGTTAGCGTGTGGGTGGGTGGGTGGGGGGGAGTTGTGATTGATTTTGATCCCAGAGCGCTTGAGGGAGAAACAGAAAAGAAATGACCGACAGCACCGGGGAGACTCATGGATCTATTTCTGACGTTGCTCTGTACAGAAGTTCGACCCGCGGCTTAAAGAGGAGGAAGACATCACAGCTGTGACTCTTTGTGTCTCTGCCTGTCCGTCGTTTTTTTAATTCTCTCGAACCAAAGACTCCTTTTTAGTTTTTCCTCTTTATAGACGGGGGGGGATCTTTTTCTGACTCGCAGCCATTTGTTCGCCCCATTTTCAGCTTTCACCTCTCACGACTCAAGAGTGCTTCACTTGTCTAAGAGGAGCTCCGGAGCTGATTAGTCAAGACCATTTCAAGGCGCTATTTTCTGCGATCCTTTAAAGGCAGAACCCAAGGCCATCGAGTCCTTTGTTCTCAATGTCGTTCAGGCTATTGCTCGACTCCATCCTGTGGAAAAACCAGCAATCTGAAGTCTTAACGGTCGATGCGAAGGAATGTCAAGCATCTCTTGAGTGAGGGTTTGTAAAGATCTCCTCCGAAAAATGCCTAAGATTTAAAAATACTCTCGCTTCGAGTAGGAGTTTGTGTCTGATACGGTTTTTCCGCGAAAGTACAGTCACCGTCATTTTTTTAAATTCTGAAAACCATCACTCCTTCTCCCTCATTATAAAATCTTGATCTACGAAGAATCTGCTAGACGACCTTTATGTGGTTTCCTGTTATACCATTGATAAGATGATGTGACTGAAAGAGAATATGTTGGAGTTTTTTTGTTTGTTTCATGGATTAAAAGAAGATGATTTCTCTGGAAAGATGAGGAGAACATGTTAATCTGACGCTATTTTTCATCTTTGCAGCAGAATAAAAACTATAAAACAGTCGGAGCGAAACAGCTGATCGCTCGCGTGAGTTTAATGTTTGCTACATGAAAATTCTCTCGGAAAAGGTTCTTACAGCTCCCATTAGGTTCGTTTATTCTTCTTCAACGAAGGCAAGTTGCGAAATTGAGGATGTTTTTTTTAAAAATTTTGATCCTTTAAATGCAGGTCGACTGTGAGAGCAACTTATCAGGACCTGCGCATTTTAACATTTGATGTCTGTTGGTGACATCTAGTGGTCGTAGTAATTATTACGGCTGCAAAGGAGGAAGTCAGGGATAAAGTAGTATGAAGAGCTAAAATGTCTGCTCAGGGAACAGGGCAGGGTTGACAGTCAAGTCAGACAGCCTCATGACTTTCATCCAGGATTCAACGTATGTAGCGGATAAGACAAAATTGAGTTTATAGGTAATGTTGGTATGTTTGTAACTGAACTGATACCGAAGGTGAAGTTGTTATTTTAACACAAAAAAAGAAGTTTTCCTCGACTTAACCAAGTGGTTTTCTCGCTGTTTTGGAAACACTGATATGTGTCATCATGGCAGTCGGCCTATTCAGCTTTTTAGGTTTGAGGATGTGTTGCAAAATCTGCACAGCCTGTAAATATGTTTACGATGGAAACGCGGCCGATGTAAACAGCAGCATTGTAGTGAAGTGTTTAACTCACGTGGGGCTTGAGCACAGAGAAACTTTCCTCCCTGGCGTGGATGAATGTGAGAACAGTCTTTTCGTGTTAAACTATGCACAGTGATGATCACACATCCAGGTGAGGTAACAGAAAGCAAAGCACATCTTTGTGAGTGAGGTCGTACGAGGTGCTCAGCGGTAGTTAGTCAGTGTGGAGAAGCAGACAGTGCAGCCACATGCTGACAGGGGCCGCAGCAAATCCGATCTGAGCCTCCTTAAAAATCAATATTAGTTTTAGTGTATGCTGTATTACAATATTTTCCATGCTTTACCTCGCTATTAGACAGCAGCTTTTCTAACAGAGAGCTGTTTTATTGCTCTCCTCTGACTCCCGCTGACAAAAACAGACATTTTAATCTGCAGAACACGGGAGCTGCTCATCCACCACCGCCTCGAGTCGAGTCCGTGTTCATGTTTGTTTATGTTGCTGTGAACGTTGGTGAACACTTTAGTTTAATCATGTGGAGAAGCTGGAAGTCTGGATTAAACACCTGAACTATCTCTTTGACCCTGTCGTACATAAATACATTTCCTCTTAATAAATTATGAGCATAATAAACCAATTGACCCCTTCCTCCGGGCTCTGGTCCCTCGTCAGTAACTCACCCCTGCACTTCTGGACAGCCGTCTGGTTCAGGGCGTCCCCGTAGAACCCCCTCCGGCAGCGTTGGCACTGGTCGCCCTCTGTGTGTCCCAGGCATTTCAGACATCGCCCGGTGACGTGGTCGCATATTCCCACGGCGTTGAAGTCCACGTTTCCGTTGCAGTCGCATCTCGCACACGGCCGAGCCGCCCCGGATTGTCCCAGGGGATCGCCATAGTAACCGTCTTCACACATCTGACAGCGCATCCCTGCGCAGAGGGTGAAAGGTGAAAGGAGTGGGCGGGAGTTAGTTGGACGACTGAGCGGGAAGACTGTCGGGAGGTCGTCCTCGAGTCCCCCCGCCCCCCTCAGAGTCTGTTGTAACTGAATTAGAAGCTCTGGCGTGTCTGAATCACAGGTGGCATCAATCTGTCATGTGGAAGTGTTGCATCATTTCATCCTTCACGTGAAGCCTGTTATTTTTCTGTGTGGTGCCATTGAAGAAAAAAGAAAGAAAGAAAGAAAGAAAGAGAGAGAGAAAGAAAGAAAGAAAGAAAGAAAGGATAATGATACTGCATCGCTGGTGGTCATCTCACCTGTCCGTCCTGCAGGGCAGTTGGTACAGACCACCTGTCCTGTCTCCGCAATTTGAGCACAGCTGGTACGGTCCGGGCAAGGGCACGGCTGACAATCACCAGGAGTGCCAATCAGAGCGTTGCCGTAGTAACCATCCAGGCAGTGCTCGCAGGTCATCCCCGTGGTGAAGTCTGAGCACTCACACACACCTGAAACAGAGAGAGAGAGAGAGGAGTGGAACAATTACGTGCCCCTGCTACACAGACGAACACCTGCTCGTATTTGACATTGTTTTCTTTTTTTTTTAACGCCTGTGGTTCTGACACACATGGACCACAGAGGGCGGCGTTTCCCCTCCGTCGCCAGCAGAGCGCGCTGTGTCTCTGACCATCACTGCAGCCACTCCATGTACTAACACCACAGCCTGATCCAGTAAAAAGCACAGAAAGAAAACATTCCCCACAGCCCACCGTGGAGAGCAGAAGACAACTAAATTCACCCCGAGTATAATTGCTTTGGGAAATATAAGAGCCAAATGCAGTCCGAAAGACCTTCAAGAAGTAAAGCAATTCCCTCCACCAAGTGGGAGAGATTACCAATTCTATGATGTCCTAAAAACCAAACTGTTGTTTTTCGAAAAAATCCTCAGAAAAAAAACAACAGCTCACAGCTCCGCGCCACTTTGTACGCCTCGTTCACCTGAACACGTGTTACGTAAAAATATACACCAGATCTCCGATGAATTCTGGGATAGATTCTCAGTCCTCCTCATTATGCCACATTTCAGTAGCAGTCGTGATAGATACAGAAAAAATAAAAAATAAAAAAAATACCCACACCAGTGAAGAAGATGACACAATTCAGAGTAAAGCAGCAGCAGCAGCAGTGAGGCTCGCTGCAGCTCAGTGACCTGCAGTGGCTCTTAACGTCACACACACTGAGATGACACCACACACACACACACACACACACACACACACACACACACACACCCTAAGAGCCTCGTGTGCACTTGCCGAGTTTGTGCAACGGCAACTTCTGAAACGAAACAGCAAGAATTTGACATAACACAATGTGGCATTCTAATTTAATAACCGACTGACCAAAAGCTTGCAAAGTAATAAGTGTCTAACAGTCTCGGTAGAAAACCGCAAAGTGGAAAAAAGAAAAAAAAAACAACTGCTGAGATGCTTACAAAGTTAAATGTATCATAAGATCATGATGTGCAGGCGTTAATTAAATTTCAATCACCGCTCATGCATTTCAAACTGTAAGACAATAATAGCCGGCGTGTGCATCTGCAGAGGAAGACATTTAGCATTCCTGCTGCACAGCGTGACGTCAGGCTCTTAGTATTCGCCGGGCGTTTTGGATATCAGAGGAGTCGCAACAATTTGGGTCTTTTTTGGGTCAATTTGATCTTTTTTTTTTTTTTTTTGAGAAAAAAAGTTGACTCCAGCAAAAAAATAAGGGGGGTTGATAACAATAATTGTGCTGATTTTCTAGAGGAACCCCAATAAGATCGCGACGCATTGCAAATAATCCACGGGCGTGTGATTTTTTTTTTTTTTTTTTTTTTTTTACAGAGGCCTCATTAAAATTTCCACAGCGCTCCCTCGTAGCCTACGGTGTGATTCGCTGAGGAGCTCTCCTGTGCATTTTTTAAAACAAGCTCACACCGCTGAATATCGGAGTGAAGAAATTCTCGCCTGTAGTTATCGGGGTCGCTGCAACCGATGTCCCCTGCCGCTAAATAAAGCCCTGTTGACTTCGGCCCCTCTGAGTCAAGTACGTGAGATAACGGCTGCAGAGCTAAATTGATCACACGGCCATTAGGGGGAACGGTTATCCCGTTGCCTGATGAAGTGTGGACTTCTGGGTAAAAATCATTAGTTCTTTGGCGAGGTGAGGTGAATAATACATGACTTCCAAGCGCGTAATGCCAGTCATTTAGAAAGAGTATTTAGTAATAATGATTGTCCCAAGCATAAAGAAGTGAATCCTTCTTGAATTTCACAAGGCATTACAATGACACTGATGGCATGCAGTGTCAATCCCCAATGAGCCGTGGTGAATTTAATGGCAGCAGAAATGTGCTGACTTTACTGAGTGTGAAGATGACTGAGCGTGATATGAGTCCGAGGGCCTCCGCGACGCGATTATCATTCCATCGGCTCCTCCGGAAAGGCCGTGCATCACAAGCTGTGGCTGGCTGACTGGCGACGGGCCCCGCTGGTCACGTGACGCCCCTCGACGTCATTAGCTTCCAACATCCCGGCAGAACAATTTTCTATCAATGAATCAATGAACGTTCATTCAGCTGTAATGAATTGGGATTTCTGTGAAGCTCCTTCGTGGAGCTGCACACTTTGTATCCTTTCACAAATCCGCACAATCCCGCCATTCTGCTGTCGCCCTCTCGTACTCCCTCCCCCTTTTCAGCGGTGGAGCGCTGCTTCCCCCGCCTGAACTCTGCTCGCCTGCTCTGTGATGGCAAAGTAATATTTTTGTATGGGAAACAAGCAGTGTTTCAGGTTTTTCTTTTTGAAGAGGTGCCCTCCATCACATCCACATCATCCTCTCCGAAGAGCTCCTTTCTACCTGCGCCTCACCGCCCCACTCTGCTCCTGCTCGCCACAGAAACACACACACATCCCGGACTAATGCACTTCATTAAGGAAGCCGCTCGTGGAGGACAGGAATTCATTGGAATACATCGCTGTGCGATAGCTGCACGGACGGATGAAAAAAGGCCGGTGGCTCCGTTTCTTTCACTCATTGTGTTTGTGCTTTATTCAGTGTTCCTCTCAAACAGAGTGCGACGAGTAGCTCCTCCAGAGATAGCGCGGTTATCGTTTGTTTGCAGTGGCTCGTAATAGCTTTAACACCAGATGGAGACAGCACAAGTGTGAGGGACGGATCCAGGAAGAGATGGATTTAAAATGAGTATGTTTTTGTTTAGCAGAGGATCAGAGTGCACCGCTCGTCTGTTATTACAATCCTGCCCCTCGAAATCTGATTTATTTACTGACTGGGTTACTTACGAACTGGGTTTCTGAAGATCAGTGCATGTCATTCTAGCATCATCTTGGGAGGTCTGTCTGATGAAGAAGGGCAACATGTGGGGTCTCTGATGACACGCGAGCCCGGAATTACAAGTAAAACAAGTCACGTGAGCTTGAAGCAACACGTGGCAGCGACAACGATGTGACTGTTCAGGCTCCTTTTAGGCTCTTCCATCCAAGTAAAAGAAGCACGATAATAATTCTCGCTAAAACTAGAGTTTCTTTCCTGTACAACACGGGTGTGATGTCAAACACACAAGCTTTTCAAGACCTCCGCATTTTCCAGAAGTCTTGTCTACTCAGCCCAAGGGAACTTTAAAAAGCTTCGGGGCCGAGGAAATCTATTTACTAATGCATGCGAACACCCTGTTTTAATGAGGGAGGGACGGAAACAAAACAGAAAGCGAGACACACACACACACACACAGAAACATCTTGTCTGCAGCTTCTCAGGCCTTGAGGGTAGAGAAGTTGGGGTAAATCTGCTGCAGGACTGTTTGATGGTGATGCTGCTCTCTAATTTAACACACATATGCTCGCCAGCGCCCGGCGCTGCAGATGTGGCTCGTCAGCGTGGACTGAGCGAGGAGTGGACTGCTGCAGAGGAGAGAGGGGATGTTTAGGGAGGAGGAGGAGGGACTGTATATTCTGTCAACCCCCGTACATTATGTGCACAATACGGATGACTGGGGAAATATGTTTTGTCATACCGTGACTGTGAAAAATAAATGCATCAATTCTTGTTTTGTGTACAGAGGCTGTCAGCCAAATTGCTGTGGCCAAGGCCCTCGGGTAGAAGGGATGGGAACTCCGACGGCAGTGGCTGTAACTCATGCTGTCGGTCACCTACAGTAGTGTGCTGCAGAGGAGCAGGACAAGCGATCTACAGTGTATTTGACTCTGATCAAAACACGTGAAACTGACACGATGAGCCTCTAAATAATTGTTTGGATGTCTCGCGTCTCTGTTCCGTTGATCTAACAACATGTGAGACCTTCTCCTGGACCTCGACAAGCACTTGTGTCCCGCTACGTCAAACTGTGTGCGTTTGTTTTGTGTCTTAAATTAATAAACAAACATATATTTCATTGGGTT
Organism: Acanthopagrus latus; assembly: GCF_904848185.1. NCBI lineage: Eukaryota > Metazoa > Chordata > Actinopteri > Spariformes > Sparidae > Acanthopagrus > Acanthopagrus latus. The sequence goes on along the minus strand of NC_051050.1, from coordinate 22,839,984 downwards.
GCGAAAAAAAAAAAGTTTATCTTTCAGTTCTTTTTAGCAATGCTAGTGGATAGCCGGCCTGTGTCAGTCCACCATTTTGCTCCTGAAAAAGGTATTTCAAAATCTATTAGCTGGACTGCATGAATTTGTCTCACAGACATTCATGGTCCCCAGATGATTACTTCCTCTTCAAATGTCTCTGACTTTTCGTCTGGAAATCATATGAAACATCTACTGCCTGGTGTGACAAAACATTTTGGACATTCATGGTCCCCTGATGATGCATTTTTATGACCTTGGTGATCCTGTGAAAGTGGGTTGACTGCCATGAAATCTGGTGCAGACATTCACTCTACCAACACATTGATTTCTACCAAAGTTGGTGCCCTGACTTTTCTAGCCCAGTCACCGGGATAAAATGTCGGTAATTAACAATTCAGCAAACCACTGATACTATCACCTTTGTGTGTGTCATGCCTCTGTGCCCTGCTGACGTATCATGTTCACACTATAGGTTTATGACCTGACTTTATATCAGGAAGCAGGCATGATGGTGAAGTTCCACACAGGAAGTGCGCCATGTTGTGTGTGAAACTAGTGAATATTTTGGCGTTTAAACATTTTTAAGCGTGACACCACCAATGGAAACTTTTATAAGCAGACCTCAGGACAGTGTCCAGCCATGTTTGGAAGTTTGAAGTTTTTAAATGTCAACATATCTGTGGTTTGCAGAAACATCACCTGATCATGGCAGATTAATTACATTCTGGTCAGACTCAGGTGAACATGGTAAACAATACTGTGCCTCTTAAGTGTCTCTTGCATATCCCTCAACTTGAATTAAATGCATAACTGAGGTGCCAAGTGTCCATTTGATTTTAGCATATTTCTTCATGTCCTTACATTTTATATAACCATCCAGGACAGGCTGGGAGATGTCCATGCTTTGGTGGCTTTCTCTGTAAGATCCAGTGTGCAGTTCAGCGTCCCAGAGGTTTTCCTCTCATATCTGCTGTTTCTCAGGCAGAGGAAACTTCCTCATTTTCATTTGATGATGCATCAGGTTGGTCGTGCTAAGTTTCCCCCCCTGTCAAAACTAATTTAATCTCGGAGTTAAAAAAAAACAAAAACAGAAGGTTGAAACCTTTTCAAACCAGCGGTCTCTGACAGGGTGACTGCAAACCAAAGGCGGGCAGACAGAGTGTGCACATTGTTTATCTTCCTGTTTATTTTCGTGTAAAATAAATGCGCTGCTTGTGAGGAGATAAGTGAAGCGTGCTGAATGGGATCAGCAGGAGAAATTACATGGTAAGATTCATTCTAACTGACTACAACTGTCTGTTTTTTTGTTGTTGTTGTGGCTCATTCTCGGTTCCTCTCCTCCCCTCGCTGTCGCTCCTCATATTCCATCACGCTGATACAGGCCCGGCATCTCAGGGCTTAGCCTGCAACAAATACAGCCCACCAGAGAGATTAAGGGGGCTGAATAAGCCAGTACTAGAGCCGGCTTCACTCTCTATCAGTTTGTCTGCCTCAACTTTCTCCCATAGATTTTTCTAACTAATGACCTTAGAGAGCTGAAGATGGCATTTAAGCAGGCATTTGGGGAAACGCACGCCCCGGCTTCCTCCGTCTCATTCTAAAGCAGCCCTTTGTTAGTAAACACTGACTCACAGCGTCCTCCATTTTACCCCGGCATTCTAATGAGGACCGCGACGAGCCGCGTGTCTGGTAATTTCTTCATCCGGTACTTCCTAATTGATGCAATGAGACAGGTGCTCTGGGTTTATGGCCTTTATTAGGCCCACTTCAACGTATTTCTCTGGAGGAGCCCCTGGTGGTCCGTTTCCCCTTCACAGACCAAGACAGCAAAAAAAAAGAAAACAAACTGCAGTGGGCGCGACATTTAGCTATGCAAAAACCACTGCGCATTATTCAAAAATTTGGCCCCGCACAAATGCCAAAGTGAGAAACAAGCATATGCTGTTACGCAACAGAGGAAAAGAACAGAAAGAACGTATTTATTCTGGGGAGGTTTGTAGTTTGCAGATGCACATGATGCATCCAGGTATTATCACTGGCTGCAAGATTACGGCTAGATGTGGTTTAACTAGAAGTTTAAGGTGAGAAGTTGAAGCCAGTTTTGTTTTGCCCTCACGGGAAAGTGTTTTTGTACGATCCTGGGAGGTTCAGTTGAAAATCATTCAGCATCCAAGTCAAAGCACAAGCAAACAGCCTGAGCAATTTTTGCAAACCGAGCAATTTACAGACAACGATTTGGAGTGGAAACTGCAGCAGCGGTGCAGGAAACCTTGTGTCTCTTTGTATAAAAATAATATAATAACATTTGTTACATTTTACCAGAAACCTAAACCACTTAAAAAATGTTTTGTTACAGTCAATACTTTTATAAACACCAATCACTTCTAATCTTTAAGGCTTTGGTGCGAGTCACATGAGAGGAATCGACCAAATGTTTTCATGCAGGTGATGAACTGGATCGTTAATGGACTATTAACCTGGTCAATATGTGATTTCTCATTAATGATGTCTTATTGACAGTTTAATAAAAAGTTAAGTGATCACCGAAAGCTGTTTCAACTAAGCCTGCGAATGTCTGCACAACATTTCACACCACTCCATCCAGCGGTTGTTGGGATATTTCCGTGGTTGGCAGACCGATGTACAGATTGACATTTGCTTCCCCTAAAGCTGCGCCGCAAGCTAGCATGGCTAAAAATGAACTGTCAAAGCAGAGCACCAGAGGCTGAGCTATCCTGACTGGATCATACATTTACTGTAATGCAACAAGACCCCTCCTGCCTGGTAAATACCTTTCACACCATAGGAACACAGACTTTCTGTAAAAAGAAATGTGTAGTCTCTTTTTTTTTTTGCTTGAGTCCCGCTGTAACAGAGCTACCTCTAGATACACAGAAGGAACTGGCTCAATCCAACTGGCTCTCCAATTACAGATACAAAGATTAAAGGTTGAAATCTAACTCTAGTAAATGGGACAACCCTTCAAGACCCTCAAACACATCCGTAGTCGTCAATGATGTTAACGTAGAAAGACACTTTGAATGTGCCGTTTTCCGCGGTGGTAAAAAAAGAAAAAGATTCACAACTTCACTCAAGTCACAAAAGAAAGAGCTAGCAGTTCTTTAGAGGCTGATCAAAACAACCAGTATTCCTTCACTGTGGGAGTTTAGTTAAAAAGGGGAAAGTGCACCAGTGGTATTGATCAAAATGTGACATTAGCCCCTTTTAGATAGACAAAGGTGGCACATTTGCAGCAAGGTGAAGGCTGCAATGTGCTGCCTTGTCTTTCTAAAAGGGAGGTGTAATATTCCCTCTTTTCCAAAAAGCCGCCACTTGGCCACCACTGGGGTAAACATAAACATGTGACGTGACATGAAGCATGAAGTTCAGCATAAAGAGTGAAGCAGGTCGAATTTGTCTTCAAAATAAGAGCTTTACATTGCACCCCACTGGAGTTTGGAACTGGGTTCTTAGCGAGGGGCTTTTAATTTGAAAGTAGCGACCGTTAGCAACTTGCTGCTACAACAACAAGCGGACAGTGAAGACAGCTACAGAGACCGAGGAGACGCTGCATCTCCTGGATCTCAGCGGCTGTCCAGTTGCTAATCTTAATGTCCGCGGATGAAGTGATGGACTGACTGCGGTGATCAGCTGTTTCCTGGTTTGAAAACTCCCCGGCTGCGGGTCGCACAACAGCGCACGTAATCAAGGAAACTCGTAGTCACTTTAACGTGAAGCCGAATGAATGCAGCTGTAGAGCAACGGCGTGTCTTGGAATCGGATCATTACCACAACTGTTGACTTTGCCCTCTAATTGCCCCATCAGTCATTTCTTTGTTCAGACGCACACCTACATGACATTGTCCTCTGAAGATGTAAGTAACAAGAGTGGTGCAGTGTCGAGGACTAACTCCGGTCTATTAGGGAGCAGAGGGCTCTAATGCAGCACCCTAATGCTCAGTTCCCAGCAGAGACTCCAGTGTCAGGAGCATCATGTGTTTCATTTGTTTGGCTGATTAATGAGCGCTCCTCTGCAGCGTGGGCTGCTGAGAAAATGGAGTGTCTTCGCTTTTATTCATACGTAACAATCCCCCTCCTCTCTCTCTCTCCCTCTCTCCTTCCTCGACACCCTCCCTCAAAGCGTATGAATTATGGCCTTCGCCAGATTTGAGAATGAAAGCATGTCCAGTCCAGCGCTGAAATAAAAATGTACAGTCCAGAACTGTGAAAAACACATGCGTCACACACAGTTTTTCTTTTTTGTCTGTGTATGTGTGTGTGTGTGTGTGTGTGTGTGTGTATCTGAAGGACATATGTTTGACTTCATCAGCCCTGCAGCAACCCGAGCTCGGCAGAAAATTGCAGTTTGCTCGTCCCACCACAAATATTATCATTTCCAATCTGTTGTGTTGCGCTAGAGCAAATAGGACCGACACAACTTAGAGGGTGTTAATAAATCATGATTATGATGCACCATTGGCTGCAGCTTCCCTCGGCAGCCACTGAATAAACTCCAGCCCAGTTCTGTCTGTGGGCACACCCTGCATGATGATAGAAGTCGTTAGGTAATTATACAGCAATTAAGATTCTGATAGGAGAAACAGCAGGTTGGTCCGCCCTCGTGGTGACAAATGATGAACAGGGTGTCTCTAATCGACTTACTTTGATAGTTCCCCTTGACCTGAACTTATAGATTTATGGAGAGCTTCTGCTGTTTGTTCGCTTCCTTCCTTCCCTCTTTTTTTTTTTTTTTTTTGTTTGTTTTATTAAAGACAAGCCAGCAGGCCTTCAGAAGATGACATGCCACCATCCATTTGAAAAAGAAAGGCTAATTTTAACGAGCCGCCTCTCCTGACAGGCAGCTGCTATTCAACCCGAGAGTTTTGGTGCCAGAGGACAAAACACGGGGGAATTTTTTGATCCGTGACTCAGAGGACACGTCTTGTTCCATATTTAACACTCATTCATCATTTGCATGGAACTTGTGCCATGTAAATATTTTAAAGCACAATGAGAAGCATGTTTGTGTGTGTGTGTGTGTGTATATGTATATTTATAAATATATAAATGTATTAGGGCTGTCAAAGTTAACGTGATAATAACGCATTGATGCAAAATCCTCTTAACGGCGTTCATTTCTTGTGATAAATGCCATGATATGACCCTCCGCCTGCTCTGTAGTTTGCAGTGACCTTGTGCATGGCGAGCAGAAACAAACCTCCTTGAGCAGAAATGGATAAAGAAAAGGGTCTTTTGAAAAGGCAAGTTCATCTTCAAAGCCCTGCCGGCTGGTTCTCTCCACAAGAACGAAGAAGTTATTTGCATTAACTGACGATGTGAGCTGAGTTACCGCTGGAGTGTGTCGAGTCTCAAATGCTACTTGCTGGCCGAGCACACAGCTGATGCAGAGAGCCCTCCTCCGCCCTCGGTATGCAGAATAACTAATATATAATACATAATGATCTTTACAGTCTGTGGGAGCTAACTGCTGAACGTTAACTGAACCAGCTTTGATGTTGCACATCCTCTTTTGAACCACAGGCCGTCCCGCGGCTCGTTCATGATCCCTCACCAGAGAGCCTGAGATGGAAGACATTCGATTGACTTGTATGCATGCCCTACAGCCTGCAACAGCCAATGAGAGATCGTGTAGGCTCTCTCTTCTTTCTCCTCTCTCCTGAGCCCCTCCACTGACCAGCCTCCAGGTGACTGATCCATCATGTAGCTGATGAGATTTCAAATTCTTGCAATATATAATTCAATCAAATTATAACGCCCTAAACTTGGAGTTTATGCACGTTTATGTAATTTTAAGTGTTTAGCTCTTTAAATGCTCTATTTTTGCTCGTAAGCTCTTGTTTTTGACAACATGGCTGACCTGGATGGAACGTCTTGGTCTGAGTAAAGTAAAGCCAACGTGGAAGAAACGTCTTAAACCTTAATGTCTTTCCTCTGGCCAGCAGGTGGCGACTCAGCTGCTCCACCAAAAGTCCGATTGTGCATAAGCTTATGAGAACCCGGCTCCAAAAACCAAAGATGGCAACTTGCCAAGTTGGTTCACACTCGAGTTAAACGGATAATTTGGGGTTTGCGCCCAACAATTAAAAACACGAGCACGTTTCTGTTCGGTCCGCCCTGTAAACTCCTCTCCGCTCGTCTGACACTTTCAATCTTCTCCAAGAACACGAGAAACAAAACTGACTTCTCAGTTTTTCTCTCACACCTGCTCGCTCATTGTGTGTTGGCCTCGAATCCTGTTCTACATTGCAGCGCCTCCAAATTACACGTGGCGTGAAAGAGCCAGAATTTTGGATCCTGATACAAAATTAAACGAAAGACGGGAAGGCGCATGGGGAGTGGGAGCTTAAGAACAGTACACACAGATGGGAAGTCAAGGAGTCTAAAAAACAAAGTCAAGGTGACTTGGGAGAGGCAGGTGCAATCCTAGCTGAGAGGAAGAAGGAGGCAGAAGACAGCAAGAGGCTGAACAGGGAGTCTGGGGAACAGGGAGAGAACAAGTGTGTGTGCGTGTGTGTGTGTGAAAGTGAGAGAGACATCCAGATTGAGAAGAGGCATAAGAGACACAGAAAATCTGCAAGCAAATTAGACATCATTAGCCAAGAGGCGGTTAACAAGTCTAATTAGGGGGGAGGCAGGCAGGCAGTGATACCAGACTTGCTTCTGGACCTCAGACACACTCACTCACACACACACACACACACACAAACACAACACACACACACACTCACTCACACACACACACACACACACAAACACAACACACACTCACAGCCAAAAGCTTGAGGCATCTCCTAACTAGGTCAGATCTGTGATACTTTAAGGCTGCGGGTAGGAGGGAGGGGATAGAGAGGAAGAAAGAGATTGAAGAAAGATAAAAGATGGAGGCTGGGACCTCGGATGGGAGAGAGTCGTCTGCTCTTGGTGGAGATGGAGAGACGCGTTTTTAAAAAGCTGTGAGAGCGAGATAGCGTGGAGGAAGACTCCGGGAGAGATGGTGCGTGTTAGTCGTCACTCACAGAAAACACAAACACACACATAAATAACTGCAAAGCGGTCTGACTTGTTTACACGACCAGCAGCTGCTGTTTTACTTCTGTCATTTACGGGACGGTGCGTTTGGGATACAGAAGCTGAGAAGAACACTGCAGCTGCTGTTATTATCTGCCATAAAAGTGACACACTCCTGGTTTAGCCGGTATTATAAAGATTTGTTGCGTGAAATGAGGATATCGCTGTATTAGTACAGCCATCCAGTTCTCAGCTTGAGTGATAGCTTGCCGATGCTCCTCAGGGACGACTGAGTTACATTCCCCTTGAAGCGATGATGACTGAATGTCAGTTCTGGAAAGACAACGAAAAATGCTACAGCGGGAGAACAGCCTGCATCTCTGTTCTGTTCCCCTGTGCGCTCGCAGAGGCGCACATCTGATGATCCTTCATCTCGCTGAGCGCTGGCGGAATGCTTCGGAGGGATGGCTTCATCGCCCAACCAGCAACTTGGATATCTTAAGTATTCCATAATAATACGACAACATGCTAGGTGTTTAACGTCAGAGGGAAAAAGCTTGTTTCTACTAAACTCCGTCTTTCAAGCACAACCACGATTCCAAAATAGTTTGATGAATCATTGTAAATAAACGCTGGAAAGATGCTCATGTGCAAATATTTTTTTGAATCAGTGCTACATGAGAAAAATGGCTGTGTTTTTTTCTTTTGCTACTGTGGTGACAGCTGATGCAAATGTCCTGACTTTGACTTCCAAGACATGCTGCTGCCCACACCTCCCATAAGGCAACTTATCTTCCACTAGGCCACATTTACATCACGTGGGATGGATGGTACAGATCGGAGGGATTTCCTCATCATGTGAGTTACAAAATTGTGCTTTGACGGTATGATATTACAGTGTGTCTGTGAAATTCAGCTGGGACTTGAATGCAGCATGAGGTTGATGAATGAGCGCGCCTGAAACCACACAAGTAAATTTTGTTTTCCAACACTTACCGTTGTCAGATCGCGTCCCTGCTATCAGCTGTAGAGTCGATACAGAGAGTTAATACAATGTGCGCCATGGACACCACTATTTTTCTTCCAAAGTTTTAATGTCTCAGAGCGCTGTGCAGCCCGGTGGCAACATTTTAAAAGTCCAGAATTTGAACAGAATAATAAAGCACACACTGTGTACTCTATGGTAAACAGGGAGCGAACTCGGACAGAGTCCACAGTTTCAAACTTAACTTTCTGCTGAGTCATTTACAGTCTAAGGCTCAGGCAACTTTCCCCAGTGTATCGATATCTATATGTTTCCTTAAAGTTGACAGAGCTCACCCAAAGCAAAAGAAGACATCGTGCAGCTTCTTTCACCGGCTGCAGAGCAACTCCCTGCGACTAATACATTGACTTTTGACATTGACAGTGGCAACTGGAGGAGTTCTTCTTTAAATAGAAAATGTTTTGCCCTTGATTTATGATTTTACTCTCACTCGGGCCTCTTTAAGGCTTTTCTACACGTGCAGGAGTCAACGAAACATAAACACGAGCGACACCAAGAGCCATCACACCATTTGAATTCAGCGCACACGCCGAATGCCCTATAAAAGTTTTGCTCGTTACCCGTCTCTGGGTGGCAGGATCCATGTTGGTGGCAGTTGCACGGCACACACGCTGAGAGCGGTCCTCTGCCGGGGTCGTCCCAGGTGAACCCCGGCGCGCAGCGCTCACAAAACTGGCCGGCAAATCCCGGCGGACAGGAGCAGGTTTCCACCCACGGGGCGGGAATGCTGGACGGACCGGAGGAGATGAAAGCTGAGGTCAGGATCACGCGGGCGAGCTGCGACGTGTCTGCAGAGGAGGGAAGACAGGAAGAGCGCTTTCTCATAAAACTGATGCTTGCAGAGATCAGTAGTAAACCAGTAATTGTTGCCTCAGAAGCCTGTTGGAGTGTTTGGGGGCACCTGCTCTTCTTTCGGAAAATCAGCAGTGTGTGAGAGTGTGAGTGTGTGAGTGTGTGTGGGTTTCTGTATCTCGTTAAGCAGTAGGTTATTAGCATTTGTTGCCGCGCTGTCCCTCCCTCCCTGTCTCATTACAGGTTCTGGCCTGTGTTTACAGTTTATAGTCTCACACACACACACACACACACACACCAACACGCGCACACAATAACAGATTCATCCACCCACACGACCGTAAACGCCACAGTTAATGCTCGCTGGCACACGCACGTGCGCACGCCTGCGCCCACACACGGACGCTCGTCACCCGGGGAATCTTTGATATAGCAAATGAATAAATCACTGCAGCAGAGCAAGACGAGAAGAAAAGGAGACAGGAGACTCGGTGGAGGTATGTCAGACGTGCAGCTCCTGTGGGGGTTTTTCTTTTCGAGATCCCTCTCTCCTCTCATGAATAGTGATGGGGGCAGGCCGTCCTGAACCGAATCCCTTTCACCCCTGTGCTCTCCTAACCACAGCCGCCGATACATGGAGAGAATATGCTGTGCACATTTGACTATGTAGCTTTTTGTCAGATGAGAGACAAACCAAGTGTGGATGAGCGGCGGCATTAATGAGGGAAATCTGAGTGGAGGAAACAGTGAGGGGGGTTAGAAAAGTGGAAGAACCAGAGGAGAGGATGGACCCTGACTTCTAACAAGTCATGATCCGACCGTTCCTTCAGCGCTGATGAAACCCAGTTCATTTGCACCTCTGAGGGATAATCAGCAGGCACGGCTGTCCTCTTCCCTCTCCATGCCTCGCCTTATAGCCTCTACCCTTTCTGCTCTCCTCTACCTCCTGAATTCTATTAGCTCATTCAGTGGAGGGAAATGTGCAATTAAAAGCGGTTTCAGACACTGTACCTCATATTTCAGTTAATTAAAAACATTTCATTTTAAGTCACGCCGCGAAAGTTCTCTCCATCAATCCTCTCTCCAAGAAACCTTGTCAGACCGGCAGAGACTTTAATTCCCCCTCGCTCGCTGCAGCCCCCGCAGACAATGACAGTTTAGGTCTCCTTAGGTACCTATACATTAAACCATTAAGCCATCGAGTCCTCATAAACTGCAATATGCCGATCCTCTCCGTTCCAAACTGAATTTTCGCGTCGGAGGAAATGAAAGGCCCTTTTACCGTGACTGCTGTCAAAGCCCGCCTTTATAGTCCAAAGACAATACTGTCATTAAAATAATACACTTCTGTCATAAGAGACTGTCTCTGGCGCGCAGAGAGAAATTTAAAGAGTGGAGGAGAATGTGAGAGGCAGAGAGAGAGAGAGAGAGAGATGAGAGGACGGCGTTATAGGATTGTGAAATTAAAGTTTGCCGCGCAGCCCGCAGCGATAAGGCACTCCGAGAGCTGTTTGAGAATGATTTTGAGCCCTAACACAAATCATTAACAGAGTCTCTCCCCCTGCGATGCACAACGGATGCGGTGTAAACTGTGTGCTTGACTTTGTTTGCACGTTCACGTGGGCGGCTGGCCACAGGATGGAATATGCATGACTGCGCCTCTGCTTCTGTGTGTGCACAGTCCAGACCTTGTTTTTTTTGTAATTTTGCGTGCCACGTGCACGTGGAACTAACACAACAGTGCGTGTCACAACGCCCGCGCCGAGCAACTAATTAAAACGGTGTAAGTATGTGTGAGAGAGCTGCCGATTTCGGCCAGCTGTTCCGTCTTCTTGGCGCTCTAATCCGCCGTAATGCCGCTCAGATCCTCCCTGCACTTTACAACACAGACTATCAGATAGAAAGAGTGGAAGGACACGATAAAAATAAGAGGAGGTTTTCAAGAACTGGTTCCTAACATCTGGGAATAAATGTCCCGTTCCCTTTTTTTTTTTTTTTTTTTGTTGTTTTATTTTTTATTTTTTTGCTGAGCCAGATTTGGAGCAGCTGAACTATTCCCTGAATACAAACACTGACATTGTTTTAGCAACTGTCTTTGTGCAACTTTAATAATTTGTGCGATGAAAAAATTATTAATAGACATGTGAAGGTTTCTGAAACTTTCTGTGGCACTTGTGAATTCTGCTGGTGTTATATTTATACACGGCCCATATTCAGTACACAGTGATGGAATGTAACTAAGTATATTTGCTCAAGTTTACTTCAAGTATTTCCATCTTCTGCTGGTTTACACTTCCACTCCACTACATTTTGGAGGCAAATATTGTACTTTGACTCCACTACATTCATTTGATTACTTTAGTAGCTCCTTGCAGATGACATGCTTTATCTGTTATTAGGGAGACTGACAGTGATCCTCACACAAATACTACTTCTTGTTACATTCTCTTGTATCATGCTTCAGTACACAGGTCTGTAGTAAAAATACTGCATTACAGGCGAAAAGTCCTGCAACTAAAAGTCATGAAATGTGTTTTCAGCCACATGTAATTCATGTATCTTAATGAAAAAATACTTAATACACACAGAAGCCTCATTCAGAGTGTAATACACCTTCTAAACTTCTAACCTAATTCAAGTACTGTACTAAAACCTAAAATTGTACTTCACTTGAGTATTTCCACTTTCTGCTACTCAACATTTACCACACATTCTTAATTACATGCTGCATAAGATCCAAGTAAATGTTATATTAATTAATAACCATAGTGTACAGTATATACACACATATAAATACATGTGTTCACTTATACTTAGAAACCTCAGTGCATTTAATATCAGAGACTGTCCATCGCTTAAGTAACATTTTTACATAATATCTGTACTTTGGACTACAGTGTCACTGTAGTGCAGCACATAGGAGACACAGTAGTCACGTAAAAAAGACAAACACCCTCAAAATAACAAGCAAAACAGAGCCTGAACTATCCGTGATACCTGCGTTAACGGCAATCTTTACACACCCAAACACAACACTTACAGTTGTGTCCTCCAGCATTGCTGATTCTGAGAGCTGTCAGGTTGTAAAGGAGATTTTGGAAATCAAAGGCAGACAGCGCAGGTTTGAATCTCATCTCACTTTCATGGAGCCTGCGAAAGGAGAAGACAGAAAACACATCATTTACAGTGTGTTCGTGCTGCGCTCGAACAAGAAAAAAAAAACCAAAAACATCACATTTTAACAGGAACAGAAAACCAAAGTGAAGTTAATGTGTTTACACGGCAGATTTATGAATAACTGGAGTGTGTGTGTTTTTTTTTTATTTTTTTATAGCTATTTAATTACCGACCTACAGCTGGGCTGATAATAAATGCCGTGTCGCAGCTTGACTTTTAATGGTAGACTGTCTATTGAACTACCTTGCAGACACACACAAAGTGCGAAAGAGAAAAATGTAAATGTGCTGACTTCAACACCTATTCAGGGTCTTGATCATTGAGCTTTGCCATCTGCTGAAGGATGCTCTGCGAAGCCGGGCTGCACGGCTGACATCTGCCTGTTTTATCCCAGCTATCGTGCAGTCTCTCCGTCTTGATGAGAGGTGCTGTGTCAGCTCCACACGGGGCTCCGCTGGGTTACATCATTTTCGCCCAGGATCCCCGTGTAGGTCCCCAAAGCTGAGGAGCAGCAGCGTAAAGGAATACGTACTGTAACTCTTCATATACAGGTTACACTTTCTAATCTATGGTACCTGCTCTTAAAAGGCCTTTTAGTCTGCAGTTACAGATGTTAATAAGATGTCAAGCAGATGGATTTTGGTCCAGATGCTCTGCAGCTGTTTTCTAGCGGGTTAAGGTTAAAAGCCCCATTGGGAGTTTTGCAAGAAAAATTTAAGGGCTAGCTTGAAAAAAAAAAAAGCACTTGTCTCCTGCTGAAGGAAGGACAGGAAAGAGATCAGCAAAGAGGCGCAATGCCAGAGAGTTTTTGGGCTTACAACATGGTTATAAGGCCTCAGCATATTATTCTTAAGCCATAAATATAGTGTTGTAGCGCTCAAGGTCTCAATCAGCCAAAAAGGACTCTGAAACTTATGTCAGGACCAGCCGAGACCACCACAACTGCAGGAAAATCGCTGTATTGTTGGCAACATACTGTATTTAATGATGGTTTCTATGGTTGCACAAAAAAAAACTGTGTTGTGTAAGAGTGATGGTAAAACATGGGAAACAGTTGAATAAAGATAGTTAAGTTGATTTGAACTCTGTGTTTGTTTGCATTTGTTTGCAAGCAGATGAAGCAGCTCTTGTCCTGACTTGATCCCGAAACACTCTGGTCTTGGTAGTGACCTGGTCTTGGTCTAAGTAGTCTTGTCTACAGCAATATCAGTGCACCACTTTGGTCCTGACTATTACAACCCCAACCATTCTGGGATAAAGGACCGTGACATTTGGTAAAGTCATTCATGTTCCCCACAGGATGATCTGTAACAACTCTGGCGTCAGGTGGTTTTGCAGAAGCGGTCAACACGGCCTACGCTCAGTCTGCTAGCAAATCAGATTTGTCTCTCAAACCGGATCTGAAAGTACAGATCACATCAGATTTTTGTGTCAGGACATCATCAGCATCATCTGCACGGGATGCTGTGTGAACAACATATGCATCAGCCACTACATACGCTGATGATGCAGCTTCGCCACATGTAAGAATGCACAATGGATCTACATCATCTCGCTCTTCAAGCAATCATGCAGTCAAGTCGGGCGTGATCACCCACAGACTGTCATCTTCTGCGTTGTCTTCATGCTGCTCAGCCGCACCGATGCGCTCCAGTGAGTCTGGATTTGACATTTTGACACAAAATACACTTTGAAATCCATTATGAGCAGCCAGAACGTCCGCAGATGCATCCACAGAAATCTGATTCGAATCACATTTTAGACCAACACCAAAATTTGGTTTGGCTCTGATCTAGACTTTCTAAAATCAATACAATTTAGAAACGCCCAAAAAACTAATTTTGGTTGGAAATGTGAACGCTGCCATCGAGACAAAGAGCGATTAAGTCCTGCGGCACCCTGGAGGGGGAAAGAGAAAATAAATCCATCACTCTTCAGTGACTTTGTCTGAAGGTGCCTCCCTGTCCTTCCTGTCTGCTAGCAAACAAACTGACTACCAGCAGGTTAAAGAACCCGTAATTAAGTTTTTATAAGCTGCTGAACTGAAAAAAACTGAGCCTCTGGGAGGTGATCTAAGGCAACACACATTAATAGGAAGAATGGGAAAACAGTGGGACCACAGCATTTTTAATTCCTCGTAAGCTCAGCTGCAATTCATTAGCACATTTGTGTGTGCTTGTAAAAGTGTTATTTTCGAAGGTGGTTTGTTCAACGTGGCTTCCAAATGCGATACCAAATGATACTGTGATGAAACTGAGTGTTTACTACGTTACCTGTCAGTTTACTACCCTGCTCCTGACTTCATAAAAACTCCCTGCGGTGTAACTACGGCTGCATTTGTTCCTTTTTGTGTTTTAGCAATCGCTGGAGCTCGTTATTTCAAAGTTGGCTGTGCGGGTCATAATGTGTATCTGTTCAAACACCTATACTGCTATGCACCTTTTTGTTTATCTGTAACATCCTGTTGGGCCCGTGCACGCCGTCCCTGTGCAATTTCTGGAGGCTGATAATGTGAAGTTTGGCTGTGAGGGACTGAATCTGTTCTCAGAATAAACGGCTGCTGGTGCCTGATTCCTCCCACAACACGAGAGAGAGAAAGAGGCCGCGACAAAGCATTTTTTATATTTGTTTACAGGCAGTTTAAGCCCTCGGTTGCATTTTGTGGCTCCAATCGTTTTCCTCTCTGCCTTCACAGTAACACGCGGTGCGCTGTCTTTAACCCTCCTCTAATACAACGTCAGAATGGTGCCAGGGGAGGAGGTTTACAAAGCTATTTGACCGTCCAGCGAGCATTTCTGAAGTTTACTGCCCTCACAGACATTTACCCTTATTTAAATATTAAAGCAAAACTCTCCCCATAATGCAACCGAGGCTTTTTTGGTGAATGTATATGAGTCAAACGTTTGTGTAAATGCATAATTACGACGAAAGAGGCACTTTTAAGATTTACTGTATTTTCGTTTTTGGGTCAAACTCATTTTCAGTGGGAGTGTTACGGGCACTTTTACAATAGCATCAAAATCTCTATTTTTAAAACACTAAGAAGTCTCAACACAACATGAAACTTTGCTGGTAGTATCACCAGGGTCTCTACACATGAACACCAGCACTGACAACATTGTTTGAGTACACAGAGTTTACTAACACGTTTGCAGTTGCTTGCTCTGCTCCCAGTCGTCATAGCAGCCGAGAAGCATCGATTTCCAAATGTGACTTAACCTGGAGGACAGCAGTTCTGATGCTATCATAAAAATGCCCCTTGCACTCCCACTGAAAATGAGTTTGACCCGAAAACGAAAATACAGTAAATCTTAAAAGTACCACTTTTGACTCGGGTACATTCACAAAAAAAGCCTAGGTTGCATTTTTGGCGAGAGTTCCACTTTAATAACGGGATGTGTGAGAACTTACAAACCACACTTCAAAAAGGGCACCTTATTTGAAATTGGTGCCCCAATTATAATACACGAACCTTGTAATTACAGGCGAGAACCATAAAAAGGATGAAGTGCAAAGTCTGTTGACCACATCAGCCTTTTCATTTGTGAGGGTTCGATGATGGCCTCTATTTTATTAGGTCGGCTGATCTCTGAGCCCGACACTAAATTACTTTCAAAATGCTTTATTTTGCGCATGGCCTCTGTCATGCTAGCATGTGTGTGTGTATATATATGTGTGTGTGTGTGTGTTGTACATTGCCACACAGACCCTCCGCTGATGCGGCGGGTCCTCGTTTTCTGCTCTGACATGTAGGCGCAGTAATAAAGAGAGGCAATTACAAACTGGGCCTCAAAGCCATGGTAATGGAGCTGGTCAGACAGCGATAAGCAGAGTGTGCATGAAAGTGAACAAACTCCCAGTCAGGCTTTCCCTATAGAGCATCGGTGTCCCTTTTAATCAGCACCAAGCAGAGCGCGGCGAGCCACGCTGTAATTAAGCCCCGCTCCGTTGAGGATGAGAGGAGATCATCAGGAGAGAAAAGCCCACAAGAATACTGGACACACACACACACACACACAAGCACACACACACACACACACACACACACACACACACACACACTGGCATACCCTTGGAGACGGAACAGAGATACAAGGTGAGCAAGACATTAACGGTGTGTGAGTGACGGAGGACGAGAAACAACGATAAGGTGCAGGGAGGATAAGCAGGCATGAAAGTAAGACAAATGAGTTACACAAATGATGCGCGTATGGGGTCATTATGAGCATATCTGAGTAGCATATTCTAATTGATCCAGTCCGCCTTCAAAAAACACATTTTAATTATTCAAATCTTGTATTAATATAACATAAAAGCATGGACCCCCGCTGTTTAAGTGTGGCTTGCCCATGAACCAACTAACTCTGAGCTAACAAGCCTGTGAGGACTTTCCACATTTGAACCTTTCTGAAAATAGAAGAAAGAAATATGTATTTATTATTTTACCGAGTCAACTTAACTGATTTTTTCAAAAAAGTACACTTACTCTGAATTTGAAGCCAGCAAGTTGTGACCGAGGCAAACAAAGAGAGACGGCACGCGCTGTTTGGATCTGTTTGGAACCTTCCACAGGTAAACAGGTTCACAGGTGAAAGAATAGGAAAGGATCGTCCTCTCATCGTTCACAAGCAAGCATCCATCCATCGTTCACTGAGAAATTAACGAACGTGTTGCATCTTTCAGTGCATATCTCGTAACGTGAAAGAAGGTTAGAGAAACCTCCTGGGTATGCCCCTTTATCTGGATCAACACCAAAAACTTCTGGGCCAAGATCCATCATCCAGCCAAGTTGTGTTGAAAGCTGTGTGGTAGTCGTTTTGTAATCCAGCTGACCAACCAACAAACCAACAAACCAGAACAACCTTCTTGCTGAAGATAATAAAATGAATTTTCTACAGCAACCTAAAATCTCCTCATGAAAAAATCAATACATCAGTTACGTAATTATTGACATTATGTGTGTGTGTTTTTTTTTAAACAAACTCTGGTTATCCAGAAAAAGGTGAATCCAAGCAGCTCAAGAACAGAATTATCTGGCCCGGGGACTGTAGGGGGTTAATAAATCACAAATAATTCATAGGTTTACCCGGGCACGTAGTTTTCCAATGTTTCTTCTTGCCTTGCACAGTCACCTATAGCAAAAGTTTTTTTTTTTTTGTTTTCCCTCCCTTTTTTTCATTTTGGCAGCACATTCTGCTCTCTGTTCGATATATTCAGCTGACCCTGATCTATGATCAAAGTCAGTGAATTTTCAAAAACATGACAGAAATGAGCTCAGTGCCAGACGGACCACATGCCCGCGCTACTACTAGCACTCTGCTGACTGCTGCAAATTGGCTCGTACCTTCTAAGGGATTCGTATGAGCAATTTCCCGAAACACTTTTGGCAGTTAAAAGAGCGAACAGCTGATCGGCAGTGACTAGCAAGATGCAGAGTGGATTGTTAAAAAAACAACAACAAAAAAAAAAGCAGCTGAGCATCTGAGGGGCTCCTCGCATGGCATACATTTTGTGTTTGCATGCTGCAGATGCACACATACAGCTACAAGCAAGACAATAAAACCTCCCCGCCCACTGGTTTCAAGGGAACGGGATGTGAATAGAGGGAACATCAGTGAGACGAGTGGATGCTACCTTATATAAGCCTTTCACCTCCTCCTTTCATAAATCCCCTCTGCTCGCATTCCCAGCGCTTCCATATATTTCTCCTTCATCTGATTTTGAAATGATCTTTGCAGCAGGTGGGAGCGCACAGCCACTTAACAGGTTAACATATTTACCTGCAATGAATGCTGATGCTGTCACATCGAGACAGATGTGTTTTTGTGTGTGTGTGTGTGTGTGTGTGTGTTCCTACTCATGTTTATTTACGCCTTCGCAACGCCTTTAGCAAAACAGGTAAACGCGTATATTCCCATTTACATTATCTTATGCATATGTTACGTACTGCAAAATCGCACTGCCAGATGGCCGTGTGGATTAATGTGAAGGCTCACGGTAGCACAAATTCTTGACATGTTTGCATGTTCGAGTGCGAGTGAGTGTGTGTGTGTGAGTGTGTGTGGTAGTACGAGGCAGTAAGAGGCGGGAGGGAGCACGGGGGAATGATATAGAGTACGTAGTGGAGTGCATCTGTGCATGTACCTGAGAAGTGTAATGAGATCTGTGGAGAACTTCTCCGGAGAGGGAGACTTAATGACAATCTTTGTCCCCCAAGCTCCAGTGCATTTCGGAAAAGGGAACCGCAGAGCTTCTTTAGCCAGAGCTCTCGGTGCTACGGGAGGAAACTCATTACCAGTGCGCAGACACCAGAGAGGAGCATGGGAGTGGTGGAGGGGACAGAAAGACGCAAGCTGTGTCCCAGTACAGTCGCTGGATCCTCTGATGGAGCAAGGTTCTGTACCTCTGCCTCATAATAAGCTTACTCGGGAAGCAAACTAATGGCGCATCCAAGCCCTTCTCGTCAGCTCGGAAAGTCAAATATGTACACGTTAAATCGAGCTACCTGCCCCGCACCACCACATCCGACAGGCAAAGTTAGCAGAGAGACAATATTTCCCTGAGGAGCTCCAGCAGGCCTGCAAGTAATGATTGTTTTCATTATCGACTGATTGATTGTTTATCCTATAAAATGCAGAGAAATTGTGAAAAACTTCTCATCAAAATTTACTGGAATCCAAAGTGATGTCTTACAGTCCAAAACCCAAAGACTCTTCGTCTTCTCTCAAGAACGTTCAAGAAGCAGGAATCAGGAATTCTTGACATTTTTTTAGCTTGAAATAATTATCAAAATACTTGGCAATAATTGTATTTCGATTTATAGACTAATCAGTCAACAGGCATGAATTTTGGATGCATCATCAGACGGTCACATGCATGACTCTGTTTGATCGGCTCATTCACAAAATCAACTCAAATGTCAATTACAGCAGGTTATTGTAACGTGAGAGGATCAACTTAATGATTACCTTTCACCAGTGTGGACAGTAATCACTGTTTTAGATAGTTTGATCAGTAACCTATGTCTCTCCTCGGGAAATCCTTGAGAGGGACGATACATTTTCTGATATCCCTACCCAGTTTATCCAATCAGGACAAAGAACTCCGTGAAGAGGCGGTCTGGTCCGCTCGGCAAATATGCAGAGAGCTGGATCGACGACTGAAAACAGGAAAAAAAAACAACTACCAATTCCATCGCTCCTGGTGACGGCATATACGACACAACAGGTCGAGGTAAGAAAAATGCTTGAAGAAAAGAAAGAGGCAAAGAGAGCTGCCTCCAAAAAAAAAAGAAAAAAAGAAATGTACCTGATCGCAAAACAGACAGGAAGTTATTAAAATGACATCAACACTTACAGCAGCTTTAATGTGCAATATTTCAGTGTGTATTAAAGTTTACATGAAGCGAAGTTAAGCACAAATCTCTGAACATGGCGGAGACAGGCCTACTAGCTTCCCTTTGCTAGCAACACGTTCAGCCTGTCTCCCTCATCACCTGATGCTCCATTTGAAGTGGGCACTTCTCCTTTTCACCCACTTCACTGAAACCAATTTCAACAAGACTGAACTGTCCTTTGTCAAACTCTGTTTTCTACCACCGCGCACAGCAGAACGAGTGTATTGACTCCTTGCCAAACTGCCAACAATTGCAACGTGATTTGAAGCAACCAACTGCGGTTGTGAGCCCATCATTGCACAGCACATCCCGCTCCTGCAGCTTTAAACTTTACAACATCCATCAAGTCAGACCTTTCCCCTCACTGAGGATTCTGGCCGGCACAGCGCTCATGCTTTAATCATCTCCCATCTGAACTGGTGCAACTCCCCTCCAAGCAAAGCACAACTTACTCCGCATGTTGTAACCTACTGTACCTTTTCTTCAGCTCCTTCAAAATTTAACATTTCGCTGCTTTTTTTTTTTTCTTGAATTCCTTTCAGCTGCAGCTAACAGTCAGCTGCCCATTTTTATCTAAGACGGTAAGAGTGTGATCCCAGAAGTATGCAGAAGGCTCTACAGGACTGTTTTGAGCTAATGGACTGGAACATACCCTGTGGAGCACACATGGAGGACAATGCTCGGCTCCCTGGCTGTGCAACATGTCAATTTCCATGTGGACCCTTCAATTCCATTAAGCAGTTTGCCGTTTCCCGTGGTTCAGCTGAAGCAAACCCTGGAAAACAAAGAAATTAAATCCCTTCTTAGGGAGGAAGAGGGCTTCCAGGGCTGGCTACGGGGAGGAAGTTAAGTTGGTCCACGGATGCTGAGGAGGAGAATTAAAGATAGAAAAACAGGGGCAGAACTGAAGACAAATTGCAACAAAACAGTGTGAAGGAGGTGCTGAGTGGGATGAGAGGGATTACTGGCTAGAAAGACGCCGGGCCACGTGGGGGAAGAGAACAAAAATAGAGAGAATGACTTAAGCTTGTGTTTTTAACAGGTTCAACGTTGAGAGCTGCACCCACTCCCGCAGGTCGATGGACCTGATGAGATCTCGCCACAACAGTATGTGACTGATTACACCGCTGCTTCCCCGACAGACTGTCACACCAGGGTTCGCCACTTCAGCCTCGGTCCCCCTCCTCCAGTCACTGACCACTTTACCGTGAAGGGCAGGAAGGAAAAAAAAAGGCCTGTAGGAGCAAATTGGGGCAAGGAGAACCAGGGCGGAAGTCTAACATAAGATGAAAGAGCCCGGCAGAGGATTTCCAGCAGCCCTACAAATAGTTGAGGTGCAATATCACCAACAAATTGGACTGGAACTGAGAACACAGAGGATCATAAGAAACGAAAGGAGGATGTTCTAGCACAGGCTGCCTTTTTTTTTTTTTGGTATGCCGGTGAGTCAGGCAGCATGAACACCTTTCAGGAAAAAAGGCAGATTTAAGTCTTTTAACAGCCTTCACATGCACACATGTATACTGAAGGAGCTCCCGGTTGCTGTAATTGTTCCTCCTGTCTCGACTGGTTGTGAGGAGATTGCATCACCCAATTAAAGTGATGGGCAATAGTTCCCTCCACTGTTACTTAAAAAGAGAACATTGTGTGGGGAGGCAAAAAAGAGGGAGTTTCAGCCTACGCAAGCTGCAACCTTGGAAGATGTGAAGTGTCATAATAGCTTCAGTTTTTGAACTGTGCAATAAAAAATCTTTCCCTCCAGTGGTACTTTGTTTTTTTTTGTTTTTTTGTGATGTAAATTCTTAGAGTGTCTTTAAGTGCTTTAGATCTCTAAGATCTGTCAAGGACAGGCTAAATGGTTATGCAAGTCAACAAATCACAAGTCATACATTTTCATCAAATGTGCTAAAATGAGAACACGTCGATAGAAATCAATGCTAAATGTACGAACCTGATGAAGTATTTCCTCAGACAGTTATTTGAACAATGTCTATATTTATATAATACAATATATTTGTTTTTAAGCCCATTTTTATTGACAGAATGCAAAGATGTTTTGATAATCGTGTCCTCTGGGGTTTTCTTTTGACAAAACGCAGGCTCGTGTGTTAGAATCAGTGCTTTAGTCTCAGTTTCTCAACCAGAGATGCTGTTAAACTGCCTGAAGTACAACACAACAAAGACGGCGGACTGGCAGCCACAGGTAATGTAATCACCATCAGCTCCGTGTGACAGGAACTGTGTCGCTGCTTGATTTTGATTGCAGCAATTTTTATCACAATACCCAACCTGTGATTGCTGCGCTTTTCTAAGAGGTGCCGTTGCCCTCGCATTATAATAAAAGCTACATCTGAATGCGAGATGGAAATAATATTTAGATATGTCGGGCCTCGTTATGTGCCCCATGCAGCCACCACTCACACCAGTATATATTTAGACACAAACACATAAGACAGCCCAAGTATGGCAGAGGAAGTCATTGGGACCTGGTATCAACATGTGTCCTGAAGTGGACATCCGTCTCCATTAAACTTAAAAGACAACACAACGTTTAATCAGCGGTAAAGGTGTCCATTTTTATAAATGCAGTTAACAAAAAACAATAAACGCGACTTCTTTGTCCCCAGACTCCCTTTAAAAAATGTCCAATTTTGTGGTTTATTGATTTAGGAGTAACTTTAAAAACACTGTGAAAAGCTGTTTACAACAAAATCTCAACTACAAGGGCCTTATTGTAAATTCAGCAAATGTCATAAGTCAGAACATTCTTTGCAGAAGAAACAGCGACGTTACGTACGTCTTTATTTGCAGACAGAACAGGTAAGTGAGAAGCTATCGCAATGTTTTGGTAAAAAAAAAGTGGATGTAAAGTTTTGTAGTTCTTCATTTTTATTGTTCAACTTATACATATTCAGTTATATGGGCTCATTGTTATGAAATTGCTTTCCGATGTTATGTTCATCTGTTCATTCTTTGTGTACGTATGCAGCTGGAGGCGTATGAATGTGAGCTGAATAGAGAACTAATGTGCTTTTACATGCGGGTGTGGGCGGCCACAATATGCATTATACCTGGTTTAGGTGAAACTACTCAGACATTTAAAACTGCAGCTGTTAACAGCAAAGTGCTGCCGGCAGGTCAGAGATGTTTTTAACTCCGAGACTCATGTATAAAACACACGGGCACAATATTTAATTCAAACTTTGCCATTAAAATTGAAAAAAAAAACCCAAAAAACGCGAAGGCATGTGGGCTGCAGCTGCTCATGCTGTGGTGCAACATGCAGCGTATGTTTCTGAACAGCCGGAAGAGCACAAACACACACACACACACACACACACACACAAAAACACACACTCTTATTCCCATTAGGATGCATCCCATTAACAAGTGAATAGAACTGTGAATTCACACTTTTCTGTACATGTGCAAATTTAAACATTTTTAACATGAACTGCGGTTTTATGTTCACTCATAATTTCTTCAATGATCTAAATATTTTTCGCCATGTGTACGGCTTTATTTTCTATTCTTAATATTTGTTTTTATACCCCCATATGTACTGTATATGTTAAGCTGCTGTAGTAGTAGAAGTAGAATTACACAATAATGTCACATTTTAACCGCAAACCACCGTCAAAAAAAAAAAAAAAAAAAGTAATATGACAGCTTATCAGCTTCCTGTCTACTGACAGGTCACCATGGCTGCAGGCTTCAATATCTCATCATGAGGTAAAAAAAAAAAAAAATAAAACACCTCACACTCTCCTTGAGTGCTCCAGTTTTCTTCATCAGGATCAATAATGTTTCATTTCATCCACTGCTTGTACCACATTTTAAGCCCTAGTGTTGGCACATCGGGCTGCACAGGTACCACAGGTGCTCTTTACTGTACCTCCAGGCACTGGACTCACTCTGCCCTCCACCTCCTGACCCGCATGCTGTCGCTGTATTCCACTTATCTCTCTTTTCTCTGGACGACCTGGTCATCCTTCCATCCATACCAACCTCCTCTGCCTCCCGGATTGGAGTGACCTCCCCCGCCGTGGCCCAAACATCGGACTCCTACATGCTGCATCTGTTAAAGAGGAACCTCATATTCTCCTCTCTCCACCCGTTGTATCATAAAAGCTTTCCTTCATTTGTATTCTGAGGCGATCCTTCAGCAGGCTTACATCTTACATGTACCTGTTTTCAGCCATGCTACTGCCCTGGCTCTAATGATGGTTGTGTCAGACAGCCATGGTTGAAATAATTCAACAACTATCACATGGAGTGCCGTAAAATATGGTGCCACCAGCCAGTCATAGCTTCCTCTAATCCGGTGAAATATCTCAATATCAATAAGATGGATTGGAACTACATTTGATTCAGACGTTCACGGTCCCCTATGTTGAATAGAGAAAGTAACAGCATTTCCACACCGAAAATGCGAAAAGAACTAAAGAGATGAGGACTTAAACAATTGTGTAGTCTCAAGAAAACCACTTATCAGTGAAGCTAATCAGAAAAAAATGTCTGTGTGGGCAGTGTTATGATCTTCAGTTGGTCAGGTCGAGGTCCAACAATGTTATGTGCTCAAGAAACGAGGTCAGATGACTCCCTGGATTCCATCCATGACCAGGTTTTTTTTCCCATTAATGGATGTTTTTCTTCCCTGATTGCATGGGGCATATTCCAAGATGACAACGGATTTACCACCACAGAGTCCAGACCTTAAACAGCAGCCCGCTCTTCCATTATCAATACAAGATCTTGTCGAGAAATTAATGCAACTCAGTGTAGCATTTTCAAACATTCACATTACACATTTACAGTCCAAATATACGTTGATACAAATGTAATCATAATTGTGAACTAACATGACAAGTTCCTGGTTTTTACTGCACTTCCTGTGTCTGGTTTGTCCGAATGGTGTTGCCGTACCTAGCTGTCAAAAAAGCCAGCAGATAGACGTGCTGGCACCTTTACACCTCAGATTGGGGAGTGACAACCACCGCCGTGCCCAACGAACACTGTAGACTCTTGTTAAAATGTGTTGTCCTCATTCACCTCTAGTCCCTTGATCAATGAATTTGTCAGCTATGTGTAACTTTGACTGTTATTCCCTCTTGGTATCTCTTGCACTTTCGGTGACTTTCGTGTCATTCCACTGCTGCACACATTTCGAGTCACTCGGGGTGAGACCATCTGTTAAACGTATAAAATGTAAAAATGGAAATGTGGCGCCGTTGCTGCTCTGTACCTGCCAGATCTACATGACAGCCGGCGCATGGGGGGAGCTGGCTCATCACCACCTTCACATCCCCTAAAAAACTCTGCTGGGACCATGACAGCACAGTCAATGTGGGTGAGCTGTAATCAGTACATGGGTGTCCTGGATAGTCTGTACTCTGCGGACGCTATATATATATATATATATTGTAACAAGGAACGAGCCAGGCAAGAGGGAGATCCGCAGGTGCAGGGTAAAAACAAACAGCCTCGACATCCATTCTTATGCACACACACACCGAGGCAAACGCTTTGGTATTTTCCAGAGAGACTCGAGTTCAACAGGAATAAAACAAATGTAAAAAAAAAAAAAAAAAAAAAAAGCATGCACACAGACTCACAAACTGTCAGCAGGGTGACTGCATCTCGTACCTCAGAGTGAAGGAGCGCCGCGGGGTGAGGCCGGGGTCACGGTCGAGCACTAGTTGGGGTGAAAGGTCGGCAGACAGGGCGATCCCGGAGCCTTCGAGGAGCAGGGTGACGTGGTCGGGGAGCAGCTCGGCGGTCTCCGAGGTGAAGGTGATGGAGAAGAGCTGGCCGTAGCTGTGGGCTTGGTGGCCCAGGAATTTCTCTGTTGGGGAAACGGGAGGTTGGATGATGGAAGAAGGTGAGCGGAGTCAGCGTTATTATCGAAGAGTCAACCAATGTGCGAGTAGTGGAGGAAGCTGAATTAGTATTTTACTTTATTTTTTTTTTCCAGCAAGCATTTAGAAAATACCCTGCCTGTTCCTGTTCCTCTTCCTCGAGGCCAGACGGGTACAAGCTTTTTTTGAGCTCCCATGAAGCACTCCAGGAGTTTGTGTGTAATTACCCACCCTCTCATCTCCGGCTCATTACAGCACATTAACAGGACTTCAAAGATCTTAGCCACCACTCGACACCCCGCCCATCCCGCTACCAACCCTAAAAAAAAAAAAAAAAAAACATACTGAAGATGTATTTTTGATACATAAAAATAGCCGAAAAAATGTCCCCCCCAATCAATATGGAAATAAATACAGCGTTGTTGTGAACCAATTACGCTCTAAGAAATTCATAACAATCTTCAGAAAAAAAAAGACCCCAACCATATTGCCATTCTCCACCAGCTCTGGGTGAGCGAGTGGGCAGAACTGACAGGTTTGCACGCTTGGTTGCCACCTTGTTTTTGAGCGTAATCGTGTGTGAAGTACATCCTGAGCTCCTCTGGGGGTTGGGAGGGCTAAGGACTTGAGTGGGTGATTTTGCCTGCGAGGGGCCTCTGGCATCATTCGGAGCGATTCAACTGTCTGATCGTCTAATATCTGCCCGACCAACAGCCCCCTTTTATCATCACAGCCGGGGCACCTCTGTGCATCTCCGGCCCACTCTCACCGTGACATCCTTGACCAGATTAATCATTGTTATTTCTTTTTTATCCAACCAGTAACACTTTTGTAAGGGTTTGCTTTTTCAGTAGAAGTTACTGGCTGCTGTTGGTGATGTATTACTCGGTGATGTGTTAAATTAATTACTTAAAGTTATTGCCTTTTTTTATTTTATTTTTTTTTTTAAGTTAAAAGCAATGTAATTATTATTTCAATTATGCATAAACTTTCATCATTTCAAGCACTTCACGGTCCAAAACGTAATGCTTTTTGCTCTCACCAATCACTTAATTTGGTTTATTATAAACAACATTATTTTATTAGTATTCCTGCCGTATCTCCCCGGCAACTATTCCAGCCGGAGTGGCATCGGCTGTTTGTTTAGCTCTAATGTAAGAGAGTTTAATCTAAATCCTTTTTTGATGTGTTCAAGTCAACTCGAAAATAGTCGAAATGTTGCACCATTTTGTCAGCGCTTTAAATAAAAAACAACACATCCGGCTTCCATCATACCTGTTAGCTTTTAAACAAGTCAATCCACATGAGCAAGTGCGAGGATACGTCAATAAATGAAGCACAACACCGGTTGTTATTCCTAACAGTGGAGGTATTTGTAGGAAATGAAAAAGGCAGTGATAAAGGGGGAAAAGCTTCAATTACATGACTAATCAATAGCATTTTCTTTTTTCAGTCCAATAAGGCATCGCTCATGTCAATGTGGCCTCACAATCAATAGAAATAAATAATTACAGCCAATCAGGAGCGAGGGAAGCAGCTTAACAACCACCAATCATCACCAGCGAGGACAAAAACACTTTCTCATGTGGAATGAGCTGCCACACATCTCAATGTAGCTTCACGGTCAATACATATTGATGACCAAGGAGTGAAAAAAAGTCCGGATAGAAATAAAAAAGGCGAAGATTGAATCCATCACCACCAATTAGGCGAGAGTGCCTTCAATGAGCCCTCGCACATTTAAATATCTTAACTGATGGAAAAACAACCGATATGGGTGAAAGGTCTAAATGAAATAACCAATCAATACTCACTCTGACAGGCCAACACACACACACACACACACACACACACACACACACACACACACACCAGTGCAATTTCACACCCAAACACATAAACAACTCAATTTGTTCATAGAATCTTTTCTGTTATATATTTCTTAAAATCTCTCCTTCCTTTTTTTCCCCTCAAAGCTCAATTTAATATACATATACGTGGGTATCTACATATTTTAAATGTATTATGCATATGCAAATATTTCCCCATAATCCCATCTCAAATCATTTTATCTGTTCGCCTGAATAAATGTTTCCGTATACTTGTAGCGCCACGAGTTCCATCTTGTTTGAAGTAGTTACAGACCACTCAGCAATATATTGACATGTTTGTTCAAACACAATTTCTTTAAAAAGATACTGACTATAATATGCTTCATATTAGTTTTCAGAGTCACTGTTTCCACTGTTGACACTATAAAAACGAGGTTGATGCAGTAAAACAATTAGCCAGATAACTCAGTGTTCTCATTGTAAGCTTGCGAGCTAAAGTACTTTAGCTAGCCTTAGTGTTAGCCTACAATAGTATGTGCAGTGACCCTTCACCAGCAGGGCTACCTGGCATATAGATCACATTTACATTTATTCATTTGGCAGAATAAATAAATGATAAACATCACCTGCACTGGCTGGTGTAGCTCCAGAAAGAAGGAAGCTGCGGCTAGGTGGCTAGCTCAAAAGGATGGCGCTCATTATGTTAAAGAAATATATCGAGGACCTTGTTAAATCTTATGTGAGGAAAAGAGGGATTTGATAAATGTTCAAAAAATTCAACTGTACGGCTGAAAACCGAAGCGAGCAAATAAAAGAAAAATCGATAAATAAGATAAAAGGAAAAGATGGGGAGCTTTATATTCCTAACTAGCTGAATAGCTTATCAAAAGTGTATTCAATTATAGTTAAGGTCGGAAAAATCGAATCTCCTTACGACTGTGGACTGTGTTAGCTGTGATAAAATCTGATCTCTCCAGTCAGTCACTCAGACACAGCACACTCAAACTGCACTCATGAGAACGGCATCCGGCAGCAGATGCTCATCGTTGCATTACGTTTAAAAATGAGCTCTGTCTCAGCAGAGACACTATTTTTTTTTTTTTTTTTGGGGGGGGGGGGAAGCTGAGAAGGGGGCAATTACCTATATTTGGGGAGTAACTCACTGTAATAATGAGTAATGCACGAAACCCCTAGTTCACAGAAAATAAAAGTCAACAGATATTACTTTTGAAATGATTAATAAGAAATATATACTGTGCATTCCTTGCATAACGGTGGGTAATGAGCCTGGTAATGCCGCTGTGTGACCAAGCTAATATTCTATCCTAAAGTGCTCCCTTATGGTTGTGAGCGTCTGCGTCTCAGCTGTAGCTCGCCGGCTATTATTCTGCCGGCGTCTGATTTGCGTCAGTGTGGTTCCTCCGTGTGCGGAGGATAGAGGTACCAAAAGCATAATTACTCACAACCCTAATAGACCATCCAGGAAATGGCCCCACTGGCGGGCCTCTCTCCAAAGTAATGAATCATTATGAAAAAAAAAACAAAAACAATGAAAGGATTATTCGTGTGTAAGTGTGATCTGCTGTCTGTGCACCGGCCATGGATTTATATTCATTATTCTATTTCACATGACAAATTGGGGAGGATTAAAAAAAGTTAGGCAATCTCTAAGTACCGCGGCGTGCCAGCTGCACACGCGTCTCACAACACGGAGATTCACATTTCTCTACATAACATTATATGCGGTATTTAAACCACTTAGACAACGAACTGATGAATCACTCAACTGTAATAACTGATCATCAGGTTGTATATTAATGGTGCAATATGTCAGAATTTTTACTTTTAAACATTAGAAAAATCATAACATGGACCTCTTTGACCACATTGACCAGCTATCTGAGCTAGCATGCTAACTAGCTTGAAGGCTCCTGTGCTCGAGGTGTAAACACCAACACTCCCTCATTGGTCCAGGCATACTCGAGTCAGCTGATTGGACCACTTGCTGCATGGCTAACTGAGCTAACTAGCAAAATGCTAGCTGCAGTTAGCAAGAGTTAGTGACTTTTCCGTTGATATGCTGCCATTTGTTTTGAGTATGAATTTCGCACTGCACCTTAAAAAGAAGACTGATACCACCATAGAAATCTAAAGAGCCAGGATACAATTAGCCTAGCTTGACATAAAGACTGGAAGAAGAGGCAATAGCAATCCTGGCTCTGTTTAAAAGTTTGAAAAAATGTGTTTAGCGCTTTCTGATTAACATATTGTATCTTGTTTAACCCGTCAAAAACCGTCATGTTTTTATGAGGTTATAACATCTCCCGACCAAGAAATTGCTCATCAGCCGTTGTTTTGGATTTTGTTTTTCATACATAAAGAAAAAGTGATATGATGTGTCATTTACTCAGCTATAGAGGTGCTATAGGTAGACATCTTTTAAACTTTGGAGAGGCGAGCTGTTGCCTTAATTCCGGCCTTAATGCTAAGCTAAGCTAAGCTAACTATCTTTAGACTACATCTTGATATTCATACAAATTCATTCTTGAACCAGCAAAAGTTTATCTATCATCAAAACTATTAAACATCACTGAACATCTTTTAATGTCAGTCAGACAAAACAAGCTGCTTTAAAGGTGCATTATGTCAGCACTGGACTGCATACATTTATTTTTTTGTTTTTGTTTTTTTTTTTTACATATTGCACCTTTAAGATGAAAACTTGTGCTCCAAGAACTGACAAACCTCCTCAGAGAACAGTTCAGCTGCCGATATAAATGATCAATATACATAATATGTATGTATTTCAGTCAACAACTTGGAAAAAAAATGTAATGGGGATAAAAAAATCAAAGCATCAACCTGCGCCACTCATTTTGTTTCTATGACTCTGTCAGAATGATCTGAGGTCCACTCACTAGCGGCGCCGCTGACGCTGTGCCAGGAACACATAAAGCCGCCATCACACCCGAGTGATAGATGCCCATATAACTTTTGGCGGAACGGCAGAGGAGCTCCAAATCAATCGGAGGGGGGTTTAGACTTTGCTCCAACTAATTTAAATCAACTCAATTTCAATTCAATCACAGCTGCCTTGTACAAACACTGATCCCATCGAGGCTCCAACATCGACCACCGTGCAGCAGACAGTCGGAGGGCAAAGGCCCCGATGGACAAAGTTTAAACTTTTAAACAGGTGCAACGCCGACAGGACACCGAGTCTTAAACTAAACTGCACCGCCTGCAGGCACAATATATACGTGACCTGAAACTGAATCACACGCGAGGACAGCTTCGTAGTCCAGGGGACTCTTGAAGCAATATAAAGCACATACATATGCAGGCCGGCACACACTGAAGACGTCTATTCAGCCGATTATGTTGGATATAAATCTGATATAATCGAAATAAAAATGCACTATTTTAAGACACAAAGCTATCTGGTGCTCTTCAGGGAAGTAACAGGGGGACAAAGTCAAGTGTTGAGCGGAGATCAAATCAGATGACTGGTCTCGTCTCTGAGGGCTCTTGTCCAGCCCACACAAAAGTTGTCTAAGAGCCGAGGTACAAATGTCAATGAAGGAGTCACGCTGTTCTTTTTTTAACCGAGTGTTTAGAAAATCGCTCTACACTTAAGAGAAATGTGAGGACTCTGCCGGTATGGATGTTTTTCTATAAGTGAGGAGACCAAAGAGTGACACAGGAGGGTCATCAGTAAAGATTTCACAACTTTGGAAAAGTCACCATGAAGAAATCTGTTATCGGTGTTAAACGACACGTGCGCTCGTACCAGATAAGCCTGCGTAGTTTACTGCGGGCAGACGCTGGCTTACCTGAGCCTTCAGCGTCTGCCCCGTCGTGCCAACGCTGTGGTCTGAAATGAATGACAATGCTGTGACAAAGTGCTATTGTCGCTCTGAACAGCCTTAAGGCCACAGTGTGCTTCAAACAAAGCGCCTGTCAGCCGTGTGACGGCATCTGAACATTGCCTCATCCGACACCTGTCCGACGCAGGAACTGGCGAGAGTGTGACTCTGACACAGACAATCTAACAGTCACATCCACGCGCTGATTCGTCAGGTGTGCGGAGGTGAGACACCAGGCGGGGTGTGAATGTCTCTCTGAAGCTCTCTTTATTTATTCTTCACACAGCTGCGGTGCCTCTGTCACCTTTTGTGTGTGCAACCGAGCGCAACAGCCTGAATGAGAATGAAGACGCTGACCAAAGATTCAGTGTGTCGAGACAGCAGAACACGCCAAAGACATACCTCCCGGCTGCCTCCCCGAGAGCTCCATTAAGGCCTGTGAGTGTGGCCGTTTGGAAAAAGGGTATCAACACTTTCACCTTTAGATGTAATCAGACAAAATGTCGTACGACTGAGTTTGTTTCAAGCATACTGAACTCTTTGCTCTCCCTCTCCAGCCTCAACTCAAGCACTCCTTCACCTTTTAAGTTAGTTGACTTTCCTTCCGCTCTCTCTCTCTCTCTCTCTCTCTCTCGCCTTCTTCTTTCCACCTCTCCACTCAGCGCTCATATTTCCCCTCTGCTATGTCTACTTTCGCTTTTGCTTATGTTTCCAGATGACAAGGCCGGCAGACTGGATTACGTGCAGACCTCAGGTGCAGGTAGCACTCAGGCTGCGTGAGGCTCTTACCGCCAATTGCAGCTTGAATCGGAGTGACAGGTAGCCCGGAGCTGCTCTCATGGATCTTTACTCCCTCTTACTCTCTCCGCCGCTCCTCAACTGAGCGCAAGAGCAGCTGTATGCTGCTCTCTTTCCTCCTTCTGCAGGGTTATTTCATTTAAATTCTGTCTCTTTTCCCGCAGTCTCCCTGTTGCTTCTGGCTTAGCAGGTTGGCCTGCGCTGCAGATATGAAAAAGATCAACATTGCAAGCTTCTCAACAGATGGCTGTAAGGACTTATGCTAGATGATGTCCCCTTCAGCATGAAAGCTGCTCAGCCAAGAGAGCCACAGTTACTGTCCAGCAGATTCAAGTGGTGACCACAGTTGTTGGAGGCAGGTCAAAGCAACTGTTTGGGGAGGTACTTCATGTTTGTCTATGATAGTTTCTGGCAGCTGCGCTCGAGTGTTCAGTCTGTTGAGTCACCACGGGGACTTGAACTCCGCCTGTGTCAACCGTCAAGCAGATGTCCAGGATCAGGAGGAGGACAAGTGGCAGCGCACATGTTTCAGAGGAAGAACCCGCGTACCCGAGCGCTCTCACACAAACAGATTCACACGTACATGCATTCATGTGTCGCGCTGGCGTGTGCACACACTGGCAGTAGAAAGGGAAAAAAGGGGGAGAGGACGAATCAAAATGTTTTCAAGGACCAATTCTGATGTCCTGATTGGATCGTCTGATGGCCATTTGACAATCAAGGTAAAGTGGCGCAGGGGTGAAAGAGTGCCTGATTGTCCGGGGGAATTCAGGAAACACAAGTGAAATTCTTTCTTGATGTAGTTTTTCTTTCCCTGTGGCATTGGCTGCTATTTCTGTCACTGGCTGAGCAACGCAGATCCCCCCCCGCCCACCAACACTACTAATTCAATAGAAGAAGCCAATGATTGAATCCTGTCCCTCGTGTGACAGCTGAAGCCCGAGACAAACTACGGTGACAAACAGATTCATTGGAATCACAGAAAAGGAAAAAAAAAAAAAAAGCATTTTGTATGACGTTCGATGTGGAGTTGCCACTCAGAATTATCTCGTGCTCCAGCGGAGAACACAGTGGAGGGATTTCAGCGCAAACACAAATTAGGAGGTGGCGGCGAGAGGGAGGGAGAATTCCAGAGCCGCTTGCAAAAGCCGCTGCCACTCCGCTCTAATCTTTAAAGTAACTGTACACATGCACCACTACGAAAAAAAAGAAAAAGAAAGAAAGAAGAGGGGTGGGGGGGGTGGGGGGCGAAATGAGATCATTAATAGGGATGGCAAGGAAATAGATTTGTGCATTTATTATGTGGAGAAACAACATAAACAAGCACTGTGCGAAGTAGATAAGCAGGCTGCCACAAAGCTGCTCTCGGCCAGTTGGGCCACTAATCTGTGTGTTGTGGCCTACAGAGACGCTACTATAGGCCGAGTGAAGAAGAAAGCAACTTTTTAAAAACACTATTAACTATGTGCATTTATAATTACAAACACACACACACACACACACACACATATATATATATATATACATATATATATATATATATATGGAAAAGCATGCAAGCATTCATTATGGACTTATGAACGTGTCACGTGTACGCATCCGTACACTCGTAATGACATTCTGGAAATCGCGTCTGACCACCAGGCTTTGTCACATCCTGCTGTAAGCGTTTCATCTTTCTAAAAAAAGATTCCCCACCCAAATGGAGTCGCTCCCTGTGATTGCGCGTATTGGGCATAAAAAGCCTCCAGGATGCGGAGTTAATGGGATTGCTCCTGTTTTGCTTCTGGCTGCGGACTGCCGCCGTGGCTGGAGGGCCTGCGAGCTGATGGCTGGAACCGACTTAGCGAGAGACAAGAAGAAGCCAAGCCAATTTTTACTTTGTTGCTTCTCCAGCATGGCCAAGACATCCAATTCCATCAGGCCCTTTGCTGCTGGGGCGGCTGATAGAAATGGGCCCTAAGTCCTGTAGCCGGGCCAGCTTAGTCCCTTATCTTCTAATGGCTCTGATAGCGGATTGGGGGGAAATGGTGTCAGAATAACTGCTGTGTGACCCGCTGCCAAAGACCCTGATTAATCTCACTAAGGAACAACAGGAACAAGCTATGGCTATTATAGATGATCTGCTATCATTTACATATTTACTATAATAGCAACAACAAGGATTTATTTATTATCTCGACAAAAGGGATTGTAACCCGCGCATTTAAACCCAGGCGGAGGTAACAATCTGTCCTCGTGGTCGAGCTCAAATCTCTGTTATTTTGTTTTTGGACTCACCGGGGGCCTTGTAGAAGCCGATGTCTTCCTCAGTAAGAGGCAGCAGGTAGACTTCACCTTCCTTCCACAGCAGGGGGTACTCCTGCCCTCCGGAGAACTCCCCCGACCAGCCGTCCTGATCTGAGGGGAAAAAACAAAACAAAAAACAAGACGAAACATGAGTCACAAACACAGGGTCAGCATTCAGGTAATTCTTCTGTTGGTTTCATTTCACACAGGAAAACAGTAACCGTGCTCGGTGACCTGGAGAACGCAAACACACGTAAATGCAGATGCTGCAAATACCAGAAACACGAGCATATGGAGGAAACACAGGCGAAGTCAGAAAACCCTCCGAGTTGTTACAGAAAAACTAAATTTGTGTCCAAGTTACCAAACAAAGTTTGTAGAGTTTCTCCTCTGCTTGTGGCTTCTTCCTGTCCACTCCATATATCATCACATTAATGAGATACAGTCTTGACAGTGTTATTTGTGTCAGATGAGGGTTCGCATGCTTGTTTGCTTGTGAGTAAATCAGAATCTTGCATAAATGCATAAATAATATTAATAACAAAGAAGTAAATCTATCTATCTATCTATCTATCTATCTATCTATCTATCTATCTATCTATCTATCTATCTATCTATCTATCTATCGTCTCAGTTTACAGTGGGCTCTCTTGATCATTTCATGCTCATGCTACAGTTTGGTGGCCTGTGCTGCAAAACTTTGAACCTCCACATTTTGATTTATAGCTTAAACTACTTGTGAAATCTTAAATGTGGCTTTGACACATGAAGATACCGAGGTTGGTATCATGGTTAACTATTCGTGCTATACATGAGGTGTATAAAATAAGGATTTCTTATGCATATTATCTGCAACGATATTCGAATCATGCAATGTTACATCTGAACAGAAATCATTTTCTGGCATCAGAATGAGGAGGTCGACTTCAGTTCAGTTTTAAGTTTTTGTTTTAAGTTGTTTTGTCTCGAGTCTGAAGCTCATTTTGTTATGTTTGCTGTGTTTTCACAGGTCTTGGGGAGCACTACTGCATATGTATATTAGTAGTAGCAGTAGTATGAAGCCTTTTGAGGATCCAGAGGATTAATTGGCTTGAGTTGCATTGTGGGTAATGTAGGCACCGGGTTTTGTAAAGCAGCCGACTGGTCTAACATTGCCCCGATGACCCTGTCGGTCTCATTATGGACAGTATGAAAACAAGAAGACAACAACCATTTTTGTTCCACGCATTCTTCTTCCCTTTTATAAAACCTGCTGCCTACATTACCCACAATGCATCCTAACAGCTCGGTGACATCACTGGAGGCACTTCATCACCTATAAATAAAGGCACAATAAACTATTGTAGGGAGGTAAAAAAGAGAAACAAAGAGAACAAAGTAAACATCGTTGGTCTTGTTAATTTTAAGCTGTGTAATTACAAAATCCCCACAGGCTGCTGAGCCTCAGACAAATACCTTCCAGGAAGTCAGAGGTGATGTTGAAAGCAGCGTAGTGATTGGACGAGGAGCAGGCCAGCGAGTGGCCGAAGCAGAAACAGGGCTGGCAGCCTGCAGGGCTCCCTCGCTGTAGGTTGAAAAAGCCTGGCTTGCATCTGCGGGTACACACACACACACACACACACACACACAAACACACAAACACCCTCATCTATAAAAAGTTATTAACATGCAAATGCTGCACACAAGCCTCATTGCAGCCATTTACTACAACCTTGCCGTAGTGTTGTTCTCACTAATCTCTTTAAGCTGTTCTTGGGGTGGCAGCGTTATAGGAATAAGGGACCGAACGGGGCTCGGTGGCTCGGCTGCGAGGACCCTGAGAGCTGACCTACAGACACCAGCTGGCACAGGGTTGGGACAGGAACACTGCGAAGAATCAGCCACTACACTGGTCACATTACACAGGAGAGGGCCCTGCTCAACCAGCCGTGAAATCAGGCAAAAAAAAAAGAAGAAAAAAAAAAGAAAAAGTCAACAAACTGGGAGCGCAGTATTATTCAATAGTTTGAGACCCGGGGCTGTGTGTATCGCTGGTGTCACAGTGAGTTTATCAGAGTGATCCCACGTCCTCGAGGAGCAGGATGGAAACAGACAGGGAGAGGCAGACTTGGTTACTGACATGTCGTCCAAATGACGGACAGCTCCAGAACTTACAGCAGTTTTCTGGATAGACAATATTCGTCCGTCTTTTCTTGTAAGTCCTCAGCTGCGCCTGCAGGATGTGCACACCTGTCTGCCGGGTACAACTCTTTCACATCAGACGTGACGAAAGAAGTATTCTCTACATAAGCTGATAAACCGTTTTAATAATCGCTTCAGTTGTTCTGGTTGTGGTTGCCTCGACAACCAGCGGTTCACGCAACAGCCTTATAAACGCACCTGTCACAGCTGTGGCCCTCCACGTTCGTCTTGCAGAGGCAACGTCCGTCCAGAGGTGAGCAGTGGTCGACGGTCCCGCTGGGGTCGCACTCACACGGCCTGCAGAACACAAGTGACCAGTGTGAGGATGGAAAGATGTAGATGTACGGTACGATGGAGAGAACACGTTATTGAGGGAGAATTTAAATAACAAATAACAGAATATAAAGTGATTCTCCACACGTTGCCCTCTTCCAGATCACAGATGGCCGGCTGCACCCCAGCAGCCCAGGAAACAGCGGGGCGTCTTGCTCAAGGACACGTCAACTACACGGATACTTGTCTTGGGGGCTCGAACCTGAATCTCCCTAATGACCAGTCGACCCCACAAGTCATCGCCACGCTCATTTTAAAAACAATCGGTCCGAAATTGAAAGTCAGTGTAAACAACCTTGATAGAAGCGAGTGTACTGGCGGGGGGGGTCAGCCGTGGCGACTCGGACGGTGTCAGAATGTGTTTGATCACCTTTATTGATTGATGACTTTTGTTTGAAAGCGTAACGCAGGATCTGTTTTTTAACGAGGTGCTATTACAAATAATTCAATTATCACGAGGCAGGCCGTCTCCACTTGTTTCTGCTCCAGTGGTCTGCGTAATTCACACCTCCACTCAACAGCCTGATTGTGCGGCATGAATGAGAGACGGCAGAGTGTGTGTTAGTGTGTGTTAATGTGTGCGTTCATATTCTGCATGTTCGTATTGACAGAACTTTGCCTGTGAGAATAACTTTTTTTTTTTTTTTTTTTTTTTTTGTTATTGCCCAAATCTGTGATATTCAATGAAGGACGTGAGTTTCCAGGGTTATAAATGAGATCTCAGTCAGTAATCCTTTTTCAATAAAGCTTCCTGTATCTTGAGCTTCACTTTAAACCTGCTTTAGATTGATGTTTTGGGCCATTTGTGGGAAGTGAAAAGGAGCTGTAAATGCAGCATTGATAAGTTATTACCCCCCCCAAAGGTCCAGTGGCAGAAATAGGATCTAAAAATGTATCTAAAAAAA
Organism: Acanthopagrus latus; assembly: GCF_904848185.1. Lineage (NCBI taxonomy): Eukaryota > Metazoa > Chordata > Actinopteri > Spariformes > Sparidae > Acanthopagrus > Acanthopagrus latus. The sequence continues at coordinate 22,802,462 of NC_051050.1, read as the reverse complement.
TGTGTAATTATGTTTTCATTAGCATATAATCAGTTGAAATTTGTGTTTTTATTACCCTTAAATGAGCCGACAGAGAGTAGGAGTCCAACATGTTGCACTGCTGTGTTTCTACAGTAGCCCAGAAGGGACAAACTCTGACGTTGGCCCTTCACAGGGTCTTTTTGGGGGCCACCGGGAGGGTGAGCTGAGAGGTGGTCAGTTTATTACAACCTGCAACCACCAGATGCCACTAAATCCAACATGCCGCAGTCAACGTGTTAACTATGTCCTGTATCCACCAGGTAGCATCGTTTTGGAGACGTGGCTGATGAAAGTCCAACGTTAACTGAAGAAGCAGCTGAGAAATATATCTGACTGTTTATCTTCGATGATAAGTTGACTCAAAAATGAAACTTCAGTTTTTATCTACTCGGCCTTTTGTTGTCCACAAAACATTTGTCGCTTTACTGGGAAACAGTGTTGCAGCTTCCTCTTAAACAACTGAAGTAGACGGGCAGCCACATAAAATAACTCCATACAGCTTATTGAGCGTAACCCGAATCTCCAGAAGCCCTGAGATCCCAAATTGATTTGAGAGAGAAATCATTTACAACCTTGATGCGTGGTCGAGCTTGTGCACTCGCTTCACTTGGGAGCTGCACTAACTCCTTTAGCTTAGCAAACCACAGCCAAGATTTCATCTTTAAAACGGATGTAAATCACATCTTTTTTCAAATCAATCTGGGATCGTGGGACTTGGATTATGAGCTGTATGGTCCCATTTTGTTTATTTTTTTTCATTTACTTTTTTAACCTCAGTTGTTGAGGAAAAAGTTGTGATTCTATTTTGCCGTGAAACTCCAGAAATGTTTTGTTTACTTCACCTGAACTTCCTATCGGCTCGGGAGTCAAAGGAGTAGATAATGACTGAATTTCCATTTTTGGGTGAACTTATCCTTTAAGATAATATCTTCTTTTGCTGCTATCAGCTCAGCAACGTTCCTCAGTTAGTGGCTAACCTTGCCCCCCCGCTGCTGAAAACAGATGCACGTCGCTGCTGGAAGACGAGGCTGGATTTGTCACTGCCAGTCGCCCTTGTCACATCACAAATAGTCACCTGAGTTTAACACAAAAATGCAGATTTCTAGCAGCTTTAGTCACGAGAATAAATGTTAAAACTCTTTGTTATAAGCTAAACTGAACGTCAGTGGTTGTGTTTAACAGTGAGTCCACGTCTGTTGTCGCAGTTAGGTGGTAGAAATAACTCTTAACACCAAACAGTCATTGATATGCTATTCAGCACCGTCACAACTTAGCATTCCCTTGGCATGTAGAGGAGGTCAGGGGGAGCTGGACTCCTTATGAATATAAATACTGCAACATACTTCTCACACACTCTCACACACACACACACACACATGCACCATAATATACATCTACATGCCGGCTTCGCATGCGCGGCATATTTAGTAAGAGAGCGCTGTGGGGTCAGGGAAAGTTGGACCGGGCTTTTCATCATCAGAATGTAAGCAGCAGGTCGGCGCATCTTCAGGCTGCAACAAAGGGCACAGTGTGCAGAAGCCTCAGAGGTGAGGCCGGCCTCATATCTGAGGCATGAAAGCAACTCCGGCTATCTTGAAATAAATGATGACCCTCTGAGCTCACTCTCGTAGAATACTGAAATGATCAAAAAAAAGAGAGCGACGTCGGAAAAATATTTCAGTAGATGTGTTAAGTTTACGTTCTTAGGGGCGGGCTCCACCTCGAATAACAGACAACAATTGCAAATCGGCCAATCAGTGAGTTATTCTGAGAGCTTTTCTCCAATCAGGCATCAGGAACAATACACCAAACAATAAGTCTTTGAATACAATGGACAATGGCACTGATGTACAATTAAACAATGGATTAAGGATATTTGAGTCGATGAAAAGCAGATTAAAAGCGGGATAATATCTTGAAAAGGGTACGCTGACCTTCCCGAACGAGACATTAAGCATTACTCACTCGACCGTCTTTGGAGGACGGCAGAGAAGTTTTCTCCCTCGGTGGGGTCGGCTGCAGCAGAAGCTTACAGTAAGTTCTGTGTTCTGTGAGTTTCTGAAGGCAGCGAAGGCTGGATCCTGTCACCATGGTAACAGATGGAGGAGACCGCATGTTCCCTGGCTCGGTTCTGAGGGATCTTCAAACAGCAGGTCTTTTTTTTTTATTTTATTCTTTTTTTTTTGCTCTTGGTCTGGACGGCTGGCTGACTGACCAACCAACCAAGACACCGACCGCGTGCTGCAGGAGGGAGCTCGCAGCAGCCATTTAGCAAAACTTGTGATTCTCCTCTTTCTCCATTTTCTGGGCTTGGGTCATCAAGAGACTGGATTTTTGCTATATGGTCTAATTAAATTGAACATTTAGGGTCAGGGCTATAACACTGGATCAAGCAAGGAAAAAATACAGTCCTCCAACTCCAACACTGTGTGATTTTTGGTTAAACCTAACATTAGACGTTTGTTGCAAGCTCATTCACACCAGACACCAGACGTTGTTCACTTGAACTCCAATGTTCACCTTATAATCTACCCACTTTTTTATCTCCACCGACTCCTTAAAGAAAATGTCTAGTTCTTTAGCAGCTGAGCGTTTGAGTATGTTCAAAATTGCGGGCTGTAAAAATAAAAATCACAGCAAAGTCGGGTAATAATTCTCTTTATTCAACACAAAAACCAAACCCCTCTCACAGCGTACACAGCCAGTCAACCACTGTTGGTGTATAAAATGTAAATAGCAGTGTTTTACTGCATAGCTACACAATGTAAGACATAGTTAGTCAGAAAACAAGTTGGTATTTTTGCACTTCCGACTCCCCTCGTCTTGAGGGCAAAGGAGTTTTCTGAATGGGTTCTTGGTTAAATGTCTGAAAAAAGGTCTGTGGTCAACACAAACGTTTCTGTTGCTATTAAGTGGTTAAATGAGATTACAGAGGGTGGCGGGTACATTAAAGATTACATTAGTCTGCTAACTAGTCTGTTTCTACATGCCGACGTGAGTTACAAACCTTTCTGATGCTAACTCTGTAGCTTGATCAAAGGAAAGCGTGTATGTAGCTGAGAGCTCAGTGGAAGCGAAGGTGAAGTCACAACTGCATCTGTGCCTCTAAAATCTTATATATACCATAAGTGGTTAAGATGATTTGGCTTAACGAACAGGAAAGTAGCATAAAATTGTGTTTGCTGATCTTTTATTTCAGCAGTAATCCAAAATCCCATTGATGAATCCGATTGGAACCAGGGTGATGATCAGATCTGGGTTGACCCAAAAAAACTGCCCTTCCCTCCCCGTATACTTGGAGTATTTGAAAACACAAAGTATGTTATCAAAAGCTCATCAAAAGTAATATGAATATGGCTTCAACATTTGATGTTGCAGGATGAAACATGATGATGAATCAGATTGTGATAAACATCAACACCTGCCGACTGTCTCGTCTGATAACACAGAAAACTGTAATTTCACTGAGGTGACGATAATATTGGTGAAAAAGTTCAGCAGATATTCGTGTAAAGACCAAAAGAGGCAGCAGACGGCGACCACGCAGGACTTTTGGAGATGAAATGACCCTAAAGCACCCGCTCCGGGTTTGATTGAAGCGCTCTGGGTTGGCTTGCGCGTTGCGGCGGTTGTTAGCGGTTTGATACTGTATTTGGCACAATGTGGCGCCTGCTGATAAGAAGGTCACTAATTCACAGTGGTGTCACATGGAGAAATGAGAATCCTCTTGTTTACGGCAGCTTTGTAGTTTGATAAATTCAGGCTTGGGGAACGTCAGATGGTAAAGCTGCAAAACAGGGAAGATTTATTAAGTCTGTGTCCGTGTTACCTCTTTATTTCTTTTAACCTCCTCTCCCCCACCTAGATTTTTGGTAATCCTTTTAATATTCGCTTTGTTTTTATGCGTCTCGTGCCTCGAAATGTCTGCGCATCGGTGCTGATGGCTGCGTGTGCTGCTCACCTGCAGCCGCCGGGGCCGAGCGAGTGGTATCCAGGCAGACATGTGTCACACTTCAGGCCCGTCACGCCGGCTCGACACGCACACCTTCCCTCCACATCACACTGCAGACTCGCTGAACCTGTGAGGGGCGTCAGACAGACGGGCGAGGGGAAGGAAGGAAAAAAATAAATGAGAAGAGAATGTAAAGGGTGCAGAGACAGAGCGAGGACAGAGGGGAAACAGGTCGGGGGAGGAAAAAAAAAAAGACGTCAGAATCCAGAAAGGTTATTGATGAAATGCACTAAAATGGTCAGTACAGCGTTAATGATGGCTGTTATTGAATTCCTGTTCAGAAACCCCAGAGATGAGCCTGAAGAGCCGCTATGTAACCTCGCAACCGCACTGTACCTGACATACTGTAGCTTTAGTTAATGGAGAAAAAAGAGCAGCCGGGGCAGCGCGGACGTGAGAGGAAAGTAAGCCTGATGGAGTCTGCTATAACCTTTTATCAATACAATGGACTCCGACACCTCTGTGCAATCACCTCGCACTAGGACACATGGGGGGGGGGGAGACGATTTCTGATGTATTTGTTCAGTTCTTTCTCTTAGTTCTCCCTCTTTCACTGGACGACGGTGCACTTAGGAGGATTCAAAACATTTAAACGTCCCTCAGCCTGAAAATGAGACTATGTTGGAGGAAGACACGAGGTGTAATGGTTGATAACGAGTCAACTGGTCATCCAGTACGTTTACATGCACAGCTTACTATTCTATGTTACTCAATCAGACAACTGCAATTGTGAGTATACATGCTGATGAGAAAATCGAATTATTGGCCGAAGCATGTCATACCCTGGTACGATAGGTGTCGCTGTACCCATTTCAACTCGTGGTAATACAGCCACCTATGGCTGACCTCTTTACATCACCAGCTGACTCGGCATTTGAGAAAGATGGCGTACGAAGAGCGAGACAAAGCTGCATCTTTGTACATTTCCTATGGCGCACATGATAATTACACAAACTAGATGCACAGTGGCGCTCTTGCTTGCGGTGATTTCGGAGGAAAGACGCCGCCGCCACTGTCCTACTTCCGGCTCATGGAAATAAAATAAATCTCGAGCCTGCACAGAATGTAAAATCCTAATCCAGTCTGATGGAACGTATACATGCAGGAGTAATGCGACTATCAATCGAATAATCTAGGTGTTTTAATCCAACTAGAGAGAAATCCGATGCAGGTGTATACATGCATCTTAAAAACCAATCATAGTCAGACTAACGCAGTAATTTGGTTTTCTCAAGTGTCATGTAAACACGCTGATTGATCGTGATGGGACGGTGAGGGTGAAGACGGATCTGATGAGATCCGCGAGACATCAGGCGAACAGGACGGCATGAATTATGAATCAGAGGAAGATTCTGCTCGTCAGGCGAGGTTTGGCGCTCAAATAGTGTGGAAGACCAAATATGAATGTAGTGTTTGTTAACGATTTAAAAACATTTGGACATAAAATTTGAGACAGTTTTGTTTGGTCGAGTGAAATCTTGCTCATGGTGCGTTATTGCGCCAACGCAGGGATCCAATTTAACCATAATTACATTTTCTCACGGCGGGGGGAAAAAAAACAAAAGTAGTGAGTAATGGAACTGGCACAGATTATAAGTTTTTTTAAGTTATCATCAAAACAATTAAGGTTCTTGTTTTTTTTTGCATCGGCGGCTCACCATTAATATTGCAGCTGCAGGGCAGGCAGGGCTCCTCTGCAGAGCTCCTGTAATGGTTCTCTCTGCAGCGCTCACAGTGGGGCCCGGCAGTGTTGTCTCTGCAGCTCACACAGCGCCCCCCACTGCCGGTGCTCCGGTACTGCTCCGGGTCGAACACGCAGTCGTCTGACCTCCCACTGCAGTTGCACTCTGTGAGGGCGAGGAGGAGGAGGAGGAGGAGGAGGAGGAGGAGGAAGAGCAGAACGGTCAAGTGAGGGGAGAACATGGAGAACGAGGAAACGGCAGCCACGGGTGGGGGTGGGGTAAAGAAACAAAACAAAACAGGGAGACGAGGCAACAAGGTAAAAAAGAAAAAAAAGAAAAGAGGAGACAGAAATAGACCCGGGAAAGAGACAGAGGGGGGATATATGTGTGAGAGATTATGTGTTCTGGGATTGGATCATAATTTAGAGGCTCGTTGCTAATCTCATTTCACAGAGGCCTAATGAGGAGCCAATCGGCTGTCAGGGGGCACTTAGATAACAGTAATTCATGTTTATACAAGAGCAAATTACTCAACTGATAACGCACCATCACAGCGCTCGTACCCCTCGCATCAAATCCCTCCTCAGTTTACCAGTTAACCCTGAGGGGGGATTTAGGTGAAATTGCCCATTTTATTATGAATCGAGCTCTCAAGCGTTTGTGCTGCTGCAATAACCATACGATTATTACTTCCTGTTAATAAGTGGTCTCAACGGTGTGCACTTTATTTAAAAGATTAAAAAAATAAAAAAATAAATAAATGGATCACCAGTTGCTTCCAGAGCCTCACAGGGTAGAAACTTGGGACTGTCGATGAAAAAGTTGAAAGAGATTTAATAAAAGAGTTCTGCGTTTCATTTGGCTCCGTTACCTTCATGAAGTTATTATGAGTGAATGATCTAATAAGACTCTTAGATAAACACGCGTTTCACACCCTGTCACCTCAAAAGCTGATAGTTAACACGTTAGCACACGTCCTGCAGACACAAAGCAAAGTTAGCCTCCACTCGGTGTCGCTGCCCCACCAGATCTGTTACATATCGTCCCTTTAATATTGAAATACGACTGTAATCTGACCTGGAGTTACAGTTCTGATGGGAACCGGCAGTCTTAGCACTATTAGCTTTGGTTTTTCTGAACACAACGGACACTGAGCCCTCCTTGTTATCACAGCTGACTGCAGTCCCTCTGCTCGTGGAGGCAACCCAACCTGACACCGACTGACACTCCACATGCAAAAGTCGCTGCGGCATGACTCAGTTCTGATTGGCACTGGTGGGCAAAATACGTCCAGCCGTCCCCTCTGCTTGTCAGCTCCCATCCACTCTATCTTTATCGGGTCGGCTAGCGGTGCTGCCACTGCTGGTCAGGCTAGCAGATAGCCGGGTGGCAGCGCTGTCAACAGCAGCCCGAGCCACTGTTGTGTTTTTCTTCAGTGATTCAACTTCATACTGACTCTGACACAACAGTTTTTAGAAGCACATTGTTTTGATGCCAAACACGCTTATTATTTTTATTGTACAAAGTTTGCAGTTATCAGGTCTATCAATAGATTATGACCATCGTGTGAACCGAAGCGAGGAGATGAGTTTGTTTAATTGTGGTTCCCCGATCATGAAACGAGCCTCAGGGCGGACTGAACGTCTGGCTTCCCGTACCCCTCTCAGCAAGTTCAAAAGTACATTTGTTAATGTTTTAATTACTAGCTGCTCCAGTTTCCGTCCAGGTTTATTACTGTTTTATTATTTGCATATTCAGTTCATCAGCCATCATGAGCCATCAAACCGTTAAACAGGTGATGGAGTGAGGAGCATTGAGAACATTGTTTGTGTACACAGAGTTTACTAAAAAGAGATTTTTTGAACAACTCACGTTAGCAGTAGCTTGTTCCACTCGCCGCCGTCCTGCCAGTGACAAAGTGTTGATCTCAGAATGTGACGTAACCTGGAGGACAGTTAAGGTGGAACGCTCCTAATGCTTAGTTCCATATAAATGCACAGATAATTTGTTGTTTTGTCGTTAGCAAAAAACAATATTGACCTTGACATTGAAAAAAGAGCCTCATATAAGAAACAATACTAAAATCAAAAGCCGGAAAAGTCATGTGAGATATCGTGTGGATAGTTATTGCTGGAAGACAGTAGTTCCACCTTAACTCCATGTTACGTCACATTTGGAGATCGAATTTTCTCAGCTGCCATGACAGCGGCTAGCAGAACAAGCTACTGCTAACGCGTGTTGTTAAAAAACTTTCTTTTTAGTAAACTCTGTGTTCACAAACAATGTTCTCAGTGCTGGTGTTCATGTGTAGAGACCCTGGTGATGCTACCAGCACAGTTCCATGTTGTGTCGAGACTTCTTACTGTTTTAAAAATAGAGATTTTGATGCTATCGCTAAAGTGCCTGTAGCACTCCCACTGAAAATGAGTTTGACCCGAAAATGAAAATACGGTAAATCTTAAAAGTGCCTTTTTTGTCGTAATTCTGCTTTTACACTAAGGTTTGACTCACATAAGTTCACAAAAAAAAGCCTTGGCTGCATTTTGACGAGAGTTTCACTTTAAAGCTGTTTTTGTCTGCACAGCCTTCCACAGTTTGACCACCATGTTGACCAGCATCCAACAGCCACCGTCTTCATTCCCGTCCGAGGGACCACTCAGCCACTGTGGAGGCTCCATACAAGTCAGGATGTGGACTCAGTGTGAACACATTATAGTGCACAAAGGGCTCTTTCTTGTGCCGGATGGAGCGCTTCCCTCAAACACTGCGCCTTACAGATTTTTTTACATGAAAAATACACAAAGAAATACTGCAGGGTATTCTTTTGGCGGAGGCCTAAAGCCTTATCGGCCTTGACGTCTGTTTGTCTCAATCGTATAGAAACAGAAACGTGTTATTTGTAGCTGCATTAAATGCTGGAGAAAAAAACAAACTGAAATGCGACTCCAGCACATAGCTGTAGGCAACGTCTGGTATTGTTTAGGAGTGATTTGTATGGAACCGCAGTTCTGGTTGTTGTGTTAACAGCCCTGTCACCGGGGAATTATTTTCATAATTTGCAACAACAAATTCGTTAGGAGGGAAAGTGAAATGTAATGCCACCTGAGTCATATTTTATTTTTCCTTTTTTTTTTTTTGCAAATCGAGTTAACACAGAAATGTACCTCCCAAGCTGCACAATGTTGTTGCAGAGCACATCAGCAAAACCGTTCCCTGATAACATATTTCATCTGTTTTTTGTCAGTTCTGGCAGTTCAGTGTCTGCGTGCGGCAACTGAAGCATGATGAAGAGGTTTTTAACACTCAGTTTAGGGACTCAAACAACTTGGTTATGGTCAGGAAATGGTTTTTAGTTTTTTTTGTTAAATATAGAGAAACTCACTGAAGTGAAATGAACATTGAATTGAGTCTGCCCTCCATCCAGCTGTGCTGCTCTTTATAAGCTGCATGTGGTATGAAAGGTGGCACTTGAAATATTGTTGTCGAAGGTGACGTAACACAGGTAGCAATTACTGTCAATTTCCTTTACAATGCATTTGACATTATTTCTGTGATTTCTGAGATGGTGGCGATGGTGGCAGCCTGCGACCGCTCCGAGAAGAGAGAAGAATTTGTTCGAAAACCAAAATCTAGATTTTGTGCGCTTCTATATCTGCGTTTGAAAACAGAGATGGTCCAGCGCCTTCGGGGGCTAAAAGTCAAGGCACTAACCTCTTCTGAGAAGCCGGTCCTGCAACACTTCAGGCTCCTGGGGGAAAAAAAAGGCCTTCCAAGGACACCTTCATTTGCATATCATGCCCATATAGGCGTGGACGTTGCTCTGATATTGCTCCTTGGGGGCTTTGTCTCGCTGAAATGAGCCCGGACACATTGTGAAAACCACGAGCCTCACAGCTCAGAGTAAAGTCTTACTGCAGTTAGCGGTGTGGTCATCCTTTTATAATCCAAACGGTCTTCCGGACTTCCTGAACAACCCATCAAATGACATAACATCATCAATAAACGAACGCAAAATGCCAAATCAGTGCGACGGTGAAATAACCAATAAATAAGTACGGGAGCCCAGCTTTTTGTGAAAATATACTGAGGTGGCAAAAAGCCTGGAATTATGGATCTTTAGCGGTCGATGGAAACAGGTGAACAATGGGAAAACAAATATGAGGGATAAACAACACATTAACTTTTCATGGTGGCATTATGGGAGATGGTGCGTTGTGAAGGAGCTGTCTTTCAGCAGCGGGGGCAGAGTTTAGGGAGGCTAAATGAGGTTCGCCTTCTCACCTCACCTGCATCGGAGGTGATGCAATTCACAGTCTTATTGCCTTCTGCCCTTTTATATGAATAATTTCTCAGTAGTGTTGCAGAATGCATTGCAGAGAGAGAGAGAGAGAGAGAGAGAGACAACAATCCCTGCAGGCACTGTAATTTCTCATTTTTACATCTAATTTGCTGGACGAATGGGATGTCGGAAGAGCGAGAGTGGAGCACCAGCAGTGATAAGGAACCGGTGTGTGAGGGATCATGCTGAATACATATCTGTACGACCTTTAGTGTACTCGCTGCAGACAAATCAGACCTCCACCTAAGCAACAGCCTACACTGCTCCGCCCTGATACCTTTGTGTTTAGGTTACGATGAGAGCATTTGATAAGAGGTGTTACAAGAAAGCAGCGCTGTTTGTTCAGCATCGACACTGTTTACCACAGCAGAGGAGCGCTTAAGTCTCTTGTTTTAATCTTTATGTTCTTTAAGCTTTAATACTGAATGGCAATAGTGTTTGTGTTTTATATCACATCAGCTTTATTTATCACCGGAAGGTTGAATAGTAATTCGCTTTCTTTGCCGGAAAAGATTGACATCCTTGTAAAAAAAAAAAAAGCTAAATATGGAGCCAAGGGACAGTTAGCCTAGCTTAGCTTAGCATTAAGAACAGAAACAGGGAAAAAACAGCGAGCCTGGTTGTGCCCAGGAACGTAGTCCACACAGGATAACCACCCATAACACTGACAATATTTCTGAATATGTTTCCACTTGTATAAGCTGAGCTGACAAACACAACAGTTAGGAACTTTTGAGCGACACTGCGCTTACATTTAAAGTTACTTTTAAAGCGGCTATTTATGGCGTAAAATCAATGTAACAGTATACTTTTTGTAAGGTTTTGTCCTCTTTCTCCTATTCCTCATGCAAAACTCCCTGCAATTACAGCTGGTATAGGGACTCCAAGTAACAATCTGTCAGCTAGTCTATCAGAAAAATATATCAAACGTTCACACGCAGAGGATATAATGAGGCAGCTGTGGCACAAGGTGTACAGTGGTTTGTCAGTTCTTCACAGAATGGTGGTTAACCCCAGTTAATAGGGAGAATGAGGGGCAAATTTTCAAAGAGCTTTAAGAGGTGCAATTGCAGTCCACTTAGCAGTTACATAAATCATCATTCCTCTGTGCTTAAAGCTCTTATGCCCAATTGTGTACTTCCAGTCCTGACTTCTTGGGGCCTATAGGAGGTTGAGTTCACATAACACTTTGCCAGACTTCACCATGTGACGGCTGAAGCGATAATGGCTCAGACATTAAGTGGAGGGATGTTGACAGGTGCCAGTTAAACTTCTGGGAGAGACATTTTGTAGGTTTTTTCTTAGATTTATATCACACCGCTTGAGACACTTTCTGAGTTGGAAGCGCAAGGTGGCATCCGACGATCAGCACACAGCATACCGTGTATATGGAGGGGAACAAAGGGGAAGTCAAACTACATGAAATTGTTTAAAAAGTTGCACGGAAGGTTTGAAAATAAAAATCAGTTTACGCTACTTTGCGTGGTGACAACTGCTGTCAGTATAATTCCCCACTATTGTTGCATTAAACGGGACGGCGTCATTGCGAGATAAAACAGACGGCGCTGACAGGAAGATCGACGTGAGGAGTTGTTTCTGTGAATCGTCTGCTAGAAGTTACTGGAAGAGACTGTTTAATATCACAAGAACCTGCTTGTAAATGTATATATATGTATGTATATATTATCACAGTTTACTTCTTTTGTGCAAAGCATGAGGGGTTTATAGTTGATCATGTTTTTTTTTTGCATTGTCCCAAACAACTAATTTAAGTCCACAAAGCAAAACAGCAAAAAAAAAAAAAAAGAAGAAGGGAATAAACAGATTTTAGGCTCAGATCAACTTCTGGATCTGTCACATCTCACAGCAGGAGTAGTACTGCCGGAAGGGTTAGAAGATAAGCGTCTGATGTATCTACAGCATTATGAACTGCTCTATTGATATTCAAGAAAGTGATCACAGTCACCCGGCGACAACCACAGCCTTCAATCACTGGCGAGAAAGGGATTTAAACGTTCTATGACTGGGACAGCCGGGGGCTAAACCGATGACAACATCAGACAAACAGCGGAAATGATGAAGACCCGCAGCAACCTGTTCGGGCTATAAATGATTTCAGTCTCAGAGGGGAGAAATCTTGATGAGAATGACATCCTGTTCCACCCTCGACACACACACACCCGAACGATAATCCCTTCGCACAAACCTTTACAAATTTCTCCACACCTATTTTAAGCAAACAGCAAGCACATAAAAAAAAAAAAAAAAAAAACTAAGAAAAAAAAAAGTAAATCAGAAGTTCAATATCAAGTTTGGGTGATAAGAAAACCTGGACTGATAGAAAACCGACAAATAAAATCACAGAACAACGCCACAGTCATCAAAACCCCCCTCAAAGCTTCCATTTACCACCTGCTGCTGCCGTTCACACAGTAACGACAGCAAAAAAACAAGCCGCGACAATCACACATGATTGTCGCTGAAGTGCTTCTCAGCCCTTTTTTGCTCCATGAAAAGAAATTCAGAAATTGGAAGCGGTCTGCCGAATAATATCTTAAATTACAATTGACAGTTGTTTTTTTTTTGACAGAGGCATTTCGTGTTTCTGTCCGTCTGAGGATCAATAACAAAAAGTCCCTCACGCTGGAGAATGTATTATAGAAGGAAGTGGCGAAGAGACGTTGAGCTGTCAGCTGGCATTTAAATGAAAATGGAGTCACGCTGTATCTTTAAAGCAGGTCCGTATTGTGTCAATCTGTGTGGGAGGGCTACACTAATTTGCCTAATTCATCACGGCATTAAAGCAAAACACTCCATTAAGGGTCAGCGGTGGAGTTACTTGAACATGTTTGAATTAATGCGCTCGTTCCCGACTCTCTCAAGTCCCTCTGGGTTGATATTAAATCTCATTCACCCAACGCTGTCTTTCTTTTCCTGGCATTGGAAACCGTTCTAGAAACGCAATGATTGATTCGTATCATTTGCATACATGTACAAATAACCCAACGCACGCTGCACCGAGGGAGATAAACACATTTTTTTATAAACTGTGTTCTGTAATAGGATTTTTTTTTTCTTCCCAGGATGTCTGCGTGCGATAGGAAGGCTGCAAGTTAATTATTTGAAATTGGAGCGATAACAACAAAATCTGAGGAGCGAGTTTCAAATCCCTGCAGTTAGATTTCCTGCGTGCGGTTCCAGGGGAGCATGATAAAGGGGATTTATAGTTGAAGAGGTAAAGAGGCAAATGAAAATGAGTAGTTTATTAAGTGGATGTCATTTTGCAAAGTTCACATTTTATCTTAATTATTATTCTTATTCTCGGGGTTTCATGGTTTTCCGAGCCTCAAAAGGTCACGAGTGTGTTGTAGTTTATCCCCCTCCTGCTTTAAGATTATTTGCTAACGTACCGCCTGAAAGAGTCACTTGACATTTTTGCTGAATTTGTCGTAAATTGTCCGTTACTATCAGCGCTGGTAGCAGCCACTGAGAGCGGTCGTCGTAATCGCGGCACGCGTGTTTCCAATTCGCCGTCACCGTCTTTCTGCGCCGCAATAATTGGAGTCGATGTTGCGACGTGTTTGTGAAATATGCTCTGCACTCTTATTTGCATGAGTGCTCCATATACATAACTTTATCCCTGTCAGCTCCCATTGTTGGCTGTTGTTAACTGTTGTGCTTGAGGTTTGAAAAACTTTATAAATGTTGCATAACATCCTTTCGTGCATTAATTAGCATTCTAATTACGGTTGTTTTGTCAGACGGTTATGAAGCTGATATTCTTTGGTGGAGACGTGTTATAATATGTGTTTGTCTGTTTCGGTTTAATCAGTGACAACCAATGACCAAATATTACAGTGTGTTGCGTGTGTTCTTTGCATGTAAAACATCTCGATAATCAAAGAGAGTCTGCGCCAACAGAAGCTCCTCTTTCCAACAGAAAACACAGCTCCTCAAACGCCTCGTCACTTGTCTCGCCTTTAATTCAGCGACTCTGCAACATCACACACGTCCTATATTTGCATAACTGTAGCCTAGCTGGCGCATAAGAATTGATGTAGCACAGCTGCTCTGTTGTTGTTAGTGGTGCTGGGTCAGGCGTGCGTGAGCTGACCAATCAGAGGGGGGGTCCTTAAAGAGACAGGAGCTCATACAGAGGGTATCAGACAGAGGAACTCATGTTTTTGAGCTTCAACCATATAAACCTGTTGTAGTAGTGACTTCAAATTAAATTATGAACCTGAAAATGAGCTTAACATGTCTCCTTTAAGTCCTTTCCATATATAGCAAGAACAGCAGCCTTATGAGAAGCCGAGAGATTCGGATGGAATTTGGAGAATGTTTACTAAAAAGTCCCATGAAGCATTTTCATAAATCCCTTTCCAGCAAATGCATCCTGTGTCTCAAAAAACAGCCAGGTCACTTTTATGTGGCGGTCACAACACATCACTTTCAACACATCATAATTCTGAATCGAATCCTGTCAGATTAACGTAAATGCTGCAGCGGCTCAAGGTGAATATCCAGAGAGAGAGACAGAGAGAGATAGATTACACTTCAAGCATTATCTCACCAGCACAAAATAATTTAAACTAGGAAACATCGTGAAATTGTCAATTCTAGGTTGAGGAAGTGATGGATCCTCCCTGATCAGATAGTCGAGCGTGAGGGGAGAAAAATGCTGAGGATGCACCTGATTTATCAGCCTCGCATCGGTATCAGCCGATATGCACGTGGTTGACTGACATTAGCTTATCGGCAAATAAATAAAGGTGGCATTCACCAAGGTCGGTGGCCATTGTTAATCTGTAGCAGGAAGGCATGGAGAGATAGCGCCGGTCAACTCAACATGACACGTTTGTGGAGAATCTGGAGCCAGGAGAGCAAACAGGAGGTCATCACAGCAACCTGATGGTGTCTTATATATTCTAATGCTTTGACATTTACATTATATGACATTCATTTATGTTACACAAGGAGTTTTTGTTTGACTACAATGAAAAAAGTTCTCCCCGTTCAGTTGTATCACAGGATAAAGAGTCATTTTCTAAAAAAAGAGTGTTTATGAAAAACAGTCTTTTTTTAGAAAATGACTTAAAAGGTTATACTGAAGGTTGTTTTATGAGTTTGCATGATTGAATTTGCGTTCATTGGAAGATTAGTGAAATGAAGGGCTGAATTGATTTCAGCTCACTTATTCTTGCATGGAGAGGATTTATTTGTTTCCTTGACCAAAAAAAAGGGAGACTAAATATCACAAAAATTAAAAATGAAATCAAATTTAAGTAAATATCAGTAACTGTTATCGATTATTGGCTTAATTGTTAAGGATGAATGACAGTTAAAACAATCCCAGTCTCTCTCTCTATAGATAATGTGCGGATATGTAAATAAGTCTGTAAACCCTGCAGGGGTACGCTCTCATTTTAGTGTTAAGTGTTATACAGTTGCTTTTAAGAACTTGTTAGCACGTATGGTTGCCGTATCCTGCGTCAGTTTCGAGCGATAGTTGTGCAACTTTTCAGAAATACAAAATGCAATACCTGCATGAACATTGGGGGCAGAGTGGAGATGTGATGGGGTCGGGGACAAGATAAGGAGCGCCACCTAATGGTATCCTCCAGTAACATGCATAGTTTCACAGGCAAGTAGTTGAGCAATTATTAGGCGGGTTAATTAATACTCCTCAAGACGACGGCATGACTGACTGCTGACAATTTAAAGAGTTTTAAACGAGACGCAGGAGCCCGAGGCAGCGGTGGATCAGATGGGGGGCGGCGTGCCTGCGTCGTATTAGATGGCATCACCCAGATGTGTCAATCACCAAAAAAGAAGCCGAAGAAGTGTAACAGCTTATCCCCCGCTGTTGTTAAGCAGCCTGCAGATGTGAAAGCAGACGGGGCCGAGGACATTACTGAGGCAGGTGGCGTTTACGTTACGCAGCCCGGCATTAAAACGTGACCTATGTCAGAGTGTAGATTCACTGTTTACTGCTTAATGCACTACAGGTTGGACTAACACTCTCTTACACTGTAACTTACACGACTGTCTGTTGAAAATAAATGAAAAGAGACGTAGCTTTTGGAATTTGGGACTCCAAAACCAATATATTAACAAACTGTGACTATTATGTGGCATGTTTTAACACTTCATGTCTGCTAACTGCAAGTCGTTTCTCGCACTACATATTCATCACACAGGTACTAATTCACACCTCTTGATCTGGTGGAGAATAGAGGAGCAAATGTGTTGCTGCAAGCAGATCCACTTTTCTTATTAACAGTAAGAAAGTACTATAAAGTTTCTCATATTGATGATATAAATATTGCACATTGTTTTCTACAAGTGAAAAATCTCTTACTGGTCCTCTAAATTTATACATGATACCAAAACCAGAAAACAAACTGCAGAGAATGTCAGAATCAGACGTTCTGGAGGACTGAACACCTGGAGCCACATCAGATTCTGAGGTGTTTACAAATGGTAGGAGAGTGCAGAGATTACTTCTTTGGTGGGGGGATTGAGAAGCTGATTCATCTTCACTCTCCTTTATCAACTGGATGGCAGCAGCGATCTGTAGAGGTGACCTCCGCCGGTGTTCATGTTCTGTGATGATGACTGCCGACTGGAGCTGGAGGGGAAACGTACCGGAGTCTCTGGTGAGTCCTGAACTCACAGGTGACCGAATGAAACGCACCGTTACCTTGAGTAAACTTTGAGGGATTTCTCTGGGTTTTATCATCTGGGACAGTGTTGGTACAAAACTCACTTTTAGATATTTTAACGCCACATTCTTAGATATACTATGTTTTAGGAATAATCATGTTGTCGTCTTGTTTTCAAAAATAATCATGTGGTTAAGGTTATAGAAGGATTGTGGTCACTCAAGACTTAAACATCATTCTCCTGTGTTGTTATGTAATTCATCCAGTTTTTGTCTTAACGTCACCTGACTTCCTCCTTTGCTCCCATGATAATTACTAGAGAGTGATGTCACCTGAAATTGTTTTGGGGTTCTTGCTGAATCAACCAATGCTGTCATCGTTCTCGGGGAGGACAGTCTCGGATATTTCTGCAGCAAATGCAGGTATGTAAAGATGCAGAAGTGACAGAAATGGTCGATATTTTACAAGGATAGAAGTAGAAAGATTAGCAGACAGCATGAAAAATGTTTTCAAAGCTGCTGACTTCATTCTAATCAGTGATTTTCTTCACGTGCTGGACAAAAGATTAGTAAAATGACACAAGATCTAATACAATCAACGATTAAAAACAGCATGCATATCAAATGAATTGAAGTCTAGGAAATTCATGCATGTTCTGAGAATAATATCGTGTGCGACTTTTTTTTTTTTTTTGCTGTTTCTCTCAGTTCCTGCAAAGCCAGAGATCATGTTCCCTGTATTCGATTAGACCCAAAAAGGCACCTCATCCCTTCTCCTTATGCCAGAGTAGTCTAAAATTACATGCAGCCAACGCAGTCTCACACAGAAAATGGTGCTGCTGCTGCTGCTCGCCCGACATTATATCAGGTACAACCACCGGTCTCAGCTCTCTCAGGCCCCACAAACGCTTCACACCTCAGACCTCTGACAGCTCAAACCTGTATTTGCTAGAATGAACACGTCTCTCCCATAACTAGCAAGTAGAGTAGAGGGGGGCGGGACCATCTTGACATTGTTTCACCTCTTGGTAGTAGCAAACATGGACAGAATAACAGCATGTGTACACTCACTGTATGCAGTTATGGTACAGTAACAGAACAGAACAGTGAATTAAGGATGAATTCCCAAATTAAGGTCATTCTGAGATCATTTTGTGGATTAAAAATGCAACCTGGTGACACATTTTATCTAGCTTTTTGGTTAATTTGTTGGATCCTCAGTTGGTCAGTGAGTTGCTTAATTTGTTCTTGATCAAGTGGATTTTAATGTTTTATTTCACATTGGATTAGGCTTGGACTGTTGGAGGAGGAGGTCTGTGCTCTCCTGAGTGCCATTATAGTTTTTACTGTCAGTAGTTGTGATTGACACCCTCTAATCTTCGGATGGGATGCCCATTCCAGTGTAACAGAACATTGATTATGAATGTATTTGTGTCGGAGTACTTGATTTGCACTCCAAGTTCTACACATTTATTGATTACAAGCTTTCATTTAGTCCATATTTCACCACTTGGAAATGTTTATTTAGTGTTCTTCATTTCCTTCGTGCAAATATGCTGATTATAATCACCATCTTATTTTTTTTTTTTTTTCATAAAAATGTTTTTTCCCCAAACACAGAACAGAATATTACAGTGGCCTGACACTGAGATATTTAAGGTTGATTGGGCAAACTGAGGCAGAATGAGTTTTGTGCCAGATAGAGACTTGCAATTACACTGAGCATTCATTATTATCCTTCCACATTCTGCGACTCTTTTATATGGCGTGTGTTTATTTATTAATATACCGCATTGATTAAGTTGGGCGCAGTGCTCTATTTAAGACGCCATCTGCTAGGAACCAAGAGTAAGAGTAATTAAAACAAGCTTGCTGCTTAATAGAATTCAGCTGAAAAACAAATACAATTTGTGAGCCACTCTCCTTTATGGTTTTTACCCCTCAGCCAATTACAATTCATCCTCGACGGCGTTCAGTGAAAGTGCACAGTGTGATGAGCCAAACCTGATAACACTCGCGCTAAATCACACATTCAGAGGCTCTGAAGGGCAGAATGCCTGCAAACAAATGTGCATACCAATGCTGTGTGTGTGTGTGTGTGTGTGTGTGTGTGCAGTCTGCACATGCGGAAACAAAACAGGAGCCGATTTAAATACACACACATCTTCCGAGGGGGGGGCGGCCGGTACTTACAGACTTTACAATGCCGACGGTTATAAATGAGCGCGTGCTGTAATGCAGCCACAAAATTAATTTCCTTTTCATGTTTGTTCTTGCCTCGAAATGTGATAAAGGAGATGCGGTGGAAGACAAATAGACAAACGCAGTTATGAAGCGGAGTTGAACGTAGTAAAATACCAGTCATTTTACAGCAGTGTGAGACTCAGTGGACTCCATTTCCATACTGATAGTCAGACTGTAGTATCTGCTCGTTCACGCGGCGATATATTGGTGATTGATGGAAGCTGGTGCACTGATGGCCTTCACGGGACCTCTCGCAGCCTCGGCTTGTCACTTGAATTCAACACCGCCTGGTGATTTCTTTCTCTCTTTTTTTTTTTTTTTCGCAGCAGGCTGGGTTTGTGACAGCGGACCAGAAGGAGGCTACTCACTTAAACACTCGTTGGCGGAATCCCCGGTGGCCCTGGCCCAGGGTCTATCCTGGTAGAAGGGGTGACATGTCTGGCAGTCATCCCCCGCCGTATGATGCTGGCAGGCGCAGACCAGCCTCCCGTGTTCCCCCTCAGAGCACTCGCTGGCGTGACCGTTACACTTACATCTGAGGGGAAAGACAGACAGCTGGTTATGTAAAGGATACAACCCTTTTTTTTCCAAAACACACACACACACACACACACACAGTGAATGGAGTAGAAGGCAGAGGAGAGGGGAAAGTGAGAAGGTGTTTCCACCGTACGGAGTTGTCACTTCCTATTATCATCCATCCGGCATAATGTGGCCTGAGATGAGGTGTGTTTTTCATTCCCCTTCAGCAACTGTGCACTCAGTCTTAATGCGCCCAAGAGTGCCAAACATCACGGCAACAAGCATGCATCTCTAAGATTACCAGTTTGTGCATTATGAGCCTTTATTAACTGTATATCTCTTTGCCTGCACACCATCTGTAATGTGTAACTATTAAAAAGTAGATAACATGGTTTATTAAGTCAATTTTCACAACAAGATCGTGAAATATCTGCTAATTTCCTCTCCCACCCGCTTTTGGGAAACAAATAATTTCCTCTGGAGCACAGTGGCAGCTACGCCTTGCTGTGTGTGATATTTCCTGGCAGCGTCGTCGGGTTTTTGTGGAGTGGCTGTGATAGGGGACAGGGACTTGTCGCTGAGTGGCAGGCTCTGTCAAATTTAGCCAGCTGTCCCGCATCCAGACGTGTGCTTGCCTGAGGCTCAGACCCAGTTATTTCCGTTGTCGCTGAGACAACAAAACCCCGGTTACTCCAAAGTGCTTCTCGATTCCAAATATCACATCTCTCAGCTGGAGTAGACCGGAGCTGCTCGGTGATAATTCTCACTGAATATGGCTACGAGGGAGTTCACTCGAACTGTGCAGGCAGCGTAAGTGCAGTGCAAAACAGTGATGAGCAGTATGTTGAGTCCCCGTGTTAATACCAGAGGGGGGGGAAGAACAGCATTTTCCATGTATGTTCGTAACACATTTATTGTTCTACCTTCGGCGATGCTTGCAGCGTTATTCTCTGTAAACCTCGTCCTTTGCAGCGTCAGTGAGAGGGACTTGCAGCACTGAGGTGTGAACTCATGTGTACAGAATGTACCGGGACAAGGCTAACATGTCGTCATGTGTCCCCCCCCCAAAGTGTTGTGGCATTGGCGTGTAATTTGTCATGCGGCCGCCGTGATCCTAAGTGTTTATGACAGGTGTCAGATCAAGTTTACAGGCTTTATGAAGGCTTCATCTCGACTACTTAATGGTCCGCTTCTATCCTCGGCGCCATGGTGCAGCCCGGGCCTTGGCGCCGTGTCCTCTCTCATTACTTTGAGTAATAAACCAAAAGAAGTGGAAGGACGATGGAGGATTATCTTGATTTACTCTTACCTGATGGCGACTTGACAGACAGCGAGGTATTTTTTTTTCTCCTTTTTTTTGATTGATCGTCTCGCTCTGCACACATACTGTAAACCTGATACAGACGGTACATCTATCTTCTAACGTCAGTTTGGCACATTAATGGTTCTGTGATCGAGTTGGCAATAATACTTGATATGCAATATTAGACTTTCTCAATAAAGCTTGCAGTTAAACAATTATGACATATTATGACTTTTAGCCTGTTGTCAACATTGTAAAATGGTTGAGATTTGGTTACGTTTAGGCACAAAACGTAATTTGTTATCGTACTTTGAGTAAGTTCAGCCTTGTAACCTACGTAACGTAAGTCATGGAAGTACATCCCCGAGATGACGTAAGCTGCATCCGTTACGTACATGGACATGGACCAAAAAAGACTGGTTTTCTTTGGAGGTAACAGTCAGCGTCTGACCCATCCGACCGCCCTCCTACTTGGATATTTCTTGCTCTCTACAGCACCAGCGAGGTTCTTCGAGGATTGAGGCTCAGAGGGTAACGACAATATCAAACACAGAAGTGTAGGGTCACTGACCAGGCAGCCATAATATTTTTCGCACATTAGGACAGGCGGGTTTTTATATGACACATTTGCATATTCAATTAGATTTTGAAGAAAAGGTTACATATCTGCAAATTGTTCATATTGAATGCACCTGAAAAAGATCGTCCTACTGATTAAATACTGAAAAAGTCAAGGCTTGCTTGAAGCACCAGCATGCTGGATTTATCAACATTTAACCCAAACCACGATCATTGCCCCACCTCACACACACCATTACATGAAACCCAGGCTCACTATCAGACTCTGTGCTTTTTATGCCCAGCCAGCATCCCCTACCTCCTCACACAGCATTTGTGTTTCATTAGCATTTGGTATTACATGAATGCATTAGGAGACAGAGCTTGTGGAGGCTCTATCATTCAGCCCTGACAGAGAAACAGGACAGCACAGAGCTTGTGAGTTTCCACTGGGTTTAACAGAACAAAGCTGAAGGTTGTGGTCTAAAATGACACCTTTTTCTTAACATTTCAGAAAGAATTCCAGCTCCCAAAGGTGACGCTGGGCGCTGAAGGAAACATTTGCAGGTGTCTCTTACCTGCCGCCCACAGAGAAATCGGAGATGGCGTAGAAGTACGACTGCAACACTTTGGGGTCCTTGAAGAACTCGTCTCCGAAGGTGTTAAGTCTGTCCAAAGAGATGAGCAGGTCAGTGGCTGTCACCCATTCCTGGAAACAACAAAAAAGACAGGGGGGAGAGAAAAGGACCAACAGGGTGAGAGAGATGTTAGAAAACACTGTCTGAGGTCAATATAAAAAAAAAAGTAGAATGAAAGATAACCAGAGGAAGGGATGTGTTGGCTGCTGCGACACCGGGAGGGAGAGGGAAGCAGACAGGAAGGACAAAAATACAAACTGGAATTTAGTTAAGAGAGACAAGAGGAGAGATGATATGTGAGACAGTAAAAGACTGAACTAAGAAAAATAAGTTGGACTGGAGAGTTGAGGGGGGGGATCAAGGAAACGGGGGTGATGGTGTAACGGCGGGGGAGGAGACAGCAGATGTAATGGGGAGATAATGAGCATAGTGAAGGAAATTGAGTTAATGTCAGAGAGAGGGGTGAAGAAAGAAGGGGATTAATGGAGACAAAGGCAGAAATATGGAGAAAAAAAAAACTAAAACATAAGAACAGAGACACCACCGCAGCACCACTTCAATATAACGGATGGGACGTGACACCGCTCCACAGCCCTGATATGATTTAAGCTCCTCTGCTGAAGCCCGCTTGCAAAGGTAAAAGACAGGATGAAGCGAGAGCCGGGAGAAGAAAGTGAGGAGGGATAACGCAAACAGAGGAGAAAGCAAAGGGGAAGTGCAAGAGCCGGGGCGGAAGATAAAAGCGAGGCCAGGTAAAGGGAAGAACTAACTGACATGAGGAATCTCTTACTCGTGAGCACAACCAACTTTAAAACAAATAGCTGGAGAGAAGCGCTCGCTGCGTTTCTTGACTGGGACTCTGTGGCGGCGGTGAAAAGAGCCTGTAACGCTGTACGTTTTTGAAGCCTCTCCCCGGAGGTGTCTTTGAAGTGTGGCAATGGGAGCGGGAGGAGATTGGAGCGGATGGGCCTCAGACTGAAAACACGTGTGATGAGTTCACTCATTCATGTTTTCCTCAAGTGCTACAGCCCGTCTTTGTAGCGGTGAAGCCCGTTAAATAGCGCTGGGACGGGTTGAACTGGGTTCAGCCTGTTTAGCCTCTTCATGTTTTACCTTTCATGCGAGCACTGTTTAAAGCATACCAGATATACCAGACCAGGTTTCTGCAGTGCTACTGCTGCAGCTCTGTATGTCGCTGTCGATCACCGACTTAAGCTCCAGCAGGTATGTTGACATTTTTTGTCTTTGAGTGAAACATTGACAACTATTGCATAGTATTCCATAAATGTTGGGACAGATATGGAGCTCACTGGATGTATTCTAATTATTTTGGTGAATTCCAGACTGTCCTCTGAAGCCAGTGTGCACGGTGGCTGTTACATCTCTATTTCACATGAAACTGCTGAGTTGTCGCGCTAGCACCGATGACAGAACGTAAGTCCCATGCAAGAAACTAGCGTTATGCAAGTTGTCATTCCACAAACAGCGAGAGAAAATGTTGACAGTGTCTGAATGTTTCTGCAAACCTCAGCCAAGCCACTGACTGCAGTTTGAGACTGAGTTTCAACGTCTGTTAGTGTGAAACTGCTGGATAATTTGATCTCGGGATAATCTCCAGCTGTGTAGTGTCCAAAACATTAACACTTGCAAACCCGAACCAAGTGGTTTGTGTCGTGTAGATCACGGACACAGCGTTGTCAGAGGATAAAATTGAAAGTTTTAAGTTACAACATCAAGAAATGCGAGATTTCAACATATTTGTGGTTTGCAGAAACGCCATCGGGTTGTATTCCAAACCAGATGCTTGTTAGAGGAGCGCAGTTTGACGCAGCGTTGTAGGTAAAGGACCTCAAGAAATTAAAATATAGTTGATCTCAGGATGCAAAGAATGCTAACATGCTAAACTGACGAACACACTGTGTGTCTGTGTAACTCACTGCATGGCTGTTGACTCTCGTTAGGATTAATCCCAAACAGTTATTGGCTTCATGTCACTATACGGTGGGTGTTAGCTTGTAAAGATGCACACAATACACACAGACAACATGACATAACAAACCATAGTCTTCTTTATGTGTTTGTTAAAGATTAAAAAGACTGCAGACATGCAGTTAAAGGCAGACGAACATGGCTGACAAGAAGAGACAAGCATAGATTTAGTTTCGATTTTGTTTTCAACAACAGCTCCTGTAGATACATTTCATACAGTAGAGACAGTAAAATAAACCAGTTAACTCCCGAAGTTATAAATCCAGTTTTAAACATTCAAGATAACAAGATTTCCAATTAACAGACTGAAAAACTGGTCCATATAGTCACGTGAGCCATGACAACTCATCCAAATCTGCGTAGCACGAGCGCTGAGCAAATCTTATAACATTTTCATTCTTTCGCTTCGCAGTGGTAACCATTTAAAACGGCGCTGCTCTCTGTGCAGCGAGTGAAGAAAGTGGCTTAATTGGTTAGCAGCATGAAATGACACTGCTGAGCCCTCTGAGGCTCTCTTCACAGGTACCTAACCTGATCTCTCCCAGCTTAAAATAGCCCGAGCAGCACTGCAAGTCAAAGTCTCCAACTAAGTTCCAATCTTTATCTTCTCAGGGGCTTTTCTCCAGTCAGTCAGCGCGGCCACCATCCCCCCCCCCTCCGGGTTTCAAAGGAGAGGGTCTTGGGATTTGGACCACCTGCGTGGGCCGGTGCCTGCAGTTTCCAAGAGACATACTTCTGGTGCATCGGGGGGTCGTGGCCCCGCTTTAGTGGAACATCTGGTGTGAATGTGCCACACACGTGTTCCCTCGCGTGGATGGTGTCAGCGCGTCGACAGGGACCTCAGCGTCACTTTGTGGGGCTGCTTTGTCAGTAAATTCTACTAAGAAGGCCGTTCCGAGTGAAGGTTTAGTGTCTCACTGTGCAATCAGCAGCACAGCGTGTAAAAAAAAAAAAAAAAAAAAAAAAATCCCTTAATTAACTGGTCTTTCTAACAAGTGAGGACAATTTTTACATTCTAATTAGGTCAGCTGGTGGCTCCCAGTTGTAACCCATCCCTCCTTTATTGTTCCTACCTGATATACTGTATCTTCATTTCCCCTGTCTCTCCCTGTTCCTGCCATATCTCTGCACTCACCTGCGAGCTGGAGTCTCTTTAAGGTTACCAGGCTGTTGTGTGACTTCGCAGCCTATCGAGGAGCCGCTACAAAGCTGCTATTTTGTTCGTAAGTACAGTGTTGCAGAATTGAGTGCAGTTGGCTGCTGTGCTATTGTTCCGGCCCCTCGCTTATTGACTTCGCCCCTACTTGACACGGCTCGCCTGGCTAATGGACTTTGGACAACAGTGAAAACGGCGAATGGCCTGAATGCACCGGAGTTACCAGGGAGAGAGAAAAAACAAACAGTCTAACAAACAGACAACAGAATTCTTTAATTTGTATTTCACACCGCCTGGACATGTGATTATTTTCAGTTTTGAGACGGCGAGTCTGAGCTGCGAGGTGACATGATGTGGTGGAATGAGGGGCAGCGAGGCTGAGAGACTGGAGAGGAAATATTTTGTGATTTAACCTCACAAAACGAACAAGAGGTCAGAACAACAGGATAGAAACTACAGACTGCAGACTGTGTTCATTTATACCCAGGACAATCTGTGCAACTAGCAAATAAGCCCACGTTTTAAAATCATCACCTTCGTATGTCATGTGAAACACCAGAGAGGAGGAATTATCAGTCCGCATGGAAAACATAACAAACACGTGGTGCCCCTAAAATATTTTGGAAAAGTTCATCTGGAAACTACTCTTGTCTTGGGCGACATGCTTAAAAACTGTCTTTTCGTCCGTCGTCTGTTCGATTGCTTTGCTTTTTCATCCGTGCTGTACCTGTCTTTTGTCATTTTTTCTCCCGAAATACACTGGACATGATCAAAATGTCTTTTTGACGTCTCCATAATTGGTCGATTGAGGTCGTCTTGACATTTTGGGAAAAGTGAATGTCACGATAATAAGGAGCGTCCTCCTTCCTGTAAAGTACTGTAAACGGAAACGGATTAGGATTGTTAGGGCTGCAGGGGAGATAGAAGGCTAACAGTCAAAGTCCTCAAGTGACCTTTACAGCAACGACAATGTTCATCCCCTCCACCCTGAGCTGCTCCCCTCATAAAACACCTCTGGATCCTCGAGGGTTCCTCTATCCTGAATGCAATTATTGCGAGCAGCTGACTACAGTAAGCTTAAATACGAGAGTGTAGGCGTGCACGGCGGGTACGAGCGATGAACAGTGAGATCTTTCTTCTGTTTTTATCTCGTAGACATGTTTGTGTTTACATTTCCCACAGTCAGACCGAAGACAATTATCCCGCCTCGGCTGAACAGTAAACTTTTTTTTTCTCTCTCTTCTATTCAAATGATAATACGCGACGCCGTGCACAGTGTAAGTGAGGCGTTCGACCGGTGGAGGATTTACATAAACGGGAACAGGTTGCAGTGCAACAGAAGCAGCGCTGTGGAAAAAAAAAAAAAGCGAAAGAGTTCACCACGATGAAAACAACTGTGCACCTGAAAGATGAATGCGCCAAAGATTAATTTGCAATTTTGTCCTGAGGGGAACATAAAAAAAGAGTCTGTGAAAAATCTTGTGCTGAAGCTATTTTGTAGCTGTGGAGATTATTTATATTTCATGGCGATCCGTCCAAAGGTTGTCGAGTTGGACCAGTAGCTTTGCTGCATTCTGACAACTATGAGGAAAAAACAAGCAAAAAAAAACAGGGAGCACATCACACAAACACGGCCAGAATACCGTGTCAATATTTTTCCTGGGTTCATGTTTAATTAAACAAATCGATACGTCACAAGCGCATCGGTGCATGAGGTAGATTCGATCAGCTTCTGCCATGAGACTCTCTGCGGCTGGAGTGAGGAGTCGGGGCGGTGGATACCAGACACGACCTCGCCTTTTGCTGAATTATTAAGTAAATGATTTGGACAAACTGATGGTCATTAATGTTAAAATGCACCAGATTCACTTCCAGCGCTAACGAGGGAGCCGCTTTGAACCGCTGCCTGGCTGCTGAGTCCCAGTCTCACTCTATAACACAAACACAGATGATAAAAATGTTTTAAATGCATCGTTAGCACTTCAAAAAAAAAAAGAAAATTCCATACCCACCACAAGCAAAGCAAACTCCCCCCCTCCTCTGTTCATCACGGAGCACGAGACCATTATCATACGGACGAGTTATTAGCTATGCTCGGCGGAACGGTGCTAATTGTGTAAAGGAAAAGCAGACAGAGTTCCAAGTATCACTTACTGCACTGAAAGGAAGCAGTTTCTTAGGGTTAATTAGTAGTCAGCCCATTACTTATTATTTGTGCAAACCACAGCAAAAGCTTAATTAACTTTGATTCCCACTCCCTTGGAATTTGGGCCCACAATGCTACAATGATGCTGACTTCAGGATAAGCTGGAGTGGCAGCGAGCCAGTCCTCCGGGTTAAGACAATAACGCTCTAACGATGAAACGAGCAGGTGAACGCACGCGCAGACATCCGGCCGCGCGCGACGACTTTTTATTGACCGTATCAGACGCAGTTTTCTAGAGGACGTCTCCTCTCGGGGGGGGCGGGCGGCTCGTAACCTTCAACCTCACCTCTGAGCCCTGTGTCTCTTGTGTCTTCTCCCTCGTCTGTCTCTCTTTTCTCTCTCCATGTCCGTCCCCCCGGCTCCCCTCTTTTCTGTTTCAGTATGTTTCCTTGAACTCTGCAGCCCCCCCACCCACCACCACCACCCACCGCAGCCTGCAGGCAGCGACGGGAAAGAGAGCAGTGTCCCTCATTCCAAAGTTAATAACTTTTTAATTTAATTGCTTAAGTTCACTGTGCCCTCAATATGTATTTTTTCCCCTTTTACTTCATTGTCATTCAATGCCGGAGCTCCAATTTGCCACACAGCTTTTCTAGAGAGGGAGGGAGGGAGACAGAGAGGGAGACAGAGAGGGAGGGAGGGAGGGAGGGAGGATGGACTGGTGGCAGGAGAGACAGACAAACCGTTTTATTGGATGACTGAACAAATTAAATTTGAATTCACGCAGCAGCTTTCATCTTCCGCGTGATTATTGAAAAAAAAGAGAGCTTTACAAACTTGACAACAGAGCCCCCCCCTCCACTTGAAGTAAGCCATTACTCTGGAGAAAACATCTAAGTGGCGTGTTACAAGGTGAGAGTTGTTTATTCCAAATAAAAATCATTTGGCGAGAAAACACAACGTATTAGTTCGCCGGCAGAACACAGACACTATATTTATGCAGATGTCATATACATGACAGAAACACCTGCGCGTTTAAGTGTCGACAGTTGTTGGGTTTTTGTTTTTTTTTTTTCCATTTTTGCAGCGTAATTCTGCTTTGACCTCTCAATATGACAAGGAGATATATTTTAGAAGCGGCAGATGAAGCGTGTGAAGTGTCTATATTGAAAAGCACGCGCTCCTCAGACCGAGGCACACGCCGGCGAATCTGCAAAGGGATTAAAATGCTAATAAAACAGGCAGGATGCAATTCCTGTTTTAAGCCTCATGAAATATGCATGGCCCTGTATGAGACATATGCAGAGAGAACGGCACGCCGACATGCCACAGAGAGGAGCAGGGATCATTTTACGCTCGGCTGAGCGGGGTGTGATTGTAACCCCTGACACAAATGGCCGAGCGTTAACTCCCTGTGCACAGAAAAGCCAATTGATAAATGTGATATGTGATTAAAAGCACCTGGGGAGACCTGAACACACCATCGTCTGCCGCTAAAGATTTAATTCACTGTATGTGCGACCACACAAAAAACACTTACTGTTGAATTTAAAACGCGCCCCTTTTAAACTGTGACTGGTGAAAAAAAGTGTTTTGGTTGTTTGGCATGAAAACACATTGTCAGTCAGATGGAGGAAATATTTTACACCGCGGCCTCATTTGTTCCCCCGGGGATTTGATTTTACTGCATTAGCTGGATCACTGCTCATGTCTATAGAAATGCAATATTACCACAAACAACGGGGGGAGCGGACTGGACAGTTAAGCGCTCGGGGCATTAACTCTGATAATATCAACTTTATGAAAAACGCATTCTGCCTGAGCGTCGGCCGACTCCACAGGCTGAGGCTCGTTTCTGAGAGGCTAATCGCTTCTTCTGAGTCAAGCATTTTTTCCAATGAAGATGTGAAATATGCTGATATTATTCAGGTTTCAGGAGCTTAACATTCAGAATATGTTTCTCGACTTTTTACTGTCGGCTTTGTGCGTCACCAGACAGTTAGACTTGGATGTCAACAGGTTTTTGAAGAAGTGCCGACCATTTTTCAAACGGTTGTTCCATGAATGAATGATGGCGGCTGTGTTTGCTAATCGGCATGCTGTGCAGTGCGTCTGCATGTAAATGGGAATATAAAAGGAATATTCATTTTCATTATACATGTAAGACAGCTCGGTAGGAATATTGTGTTTTGTGGCACGAGGGCAGAAAACCGAATTTTTCTGCCTGTGGTATTTTTTCTTCCGCACATTCTGAGGAATTACAGAGTTCAGTCCAAGACACCTGACTGCAGGTTATTCCTGGCTGCTCTCCAGCTTTTTATACTTCAATTCAACATGAGAAAAGGTCAGCGGACGACGGCGACACTGTGAGGTCATCACATGTGGCTCGCTGATGTCCAGTGACTGCGCCGCTCAGCTCACGGACCCTTTTTTGTTTCACCCACATCTCATATTAGCATTTGAAAACCCTCCAAGTCAGCCACCACCACCACCACCACCACCACCACCACCACCTGTATCTGGCCATATAATCAGATTCACACAAGGTTTGACTTAATGAAGAGGCAGCTCACGATGAAGGGGCTTCCTCAGGGAGTCCGACTGCTGCCAACGTGCTGTTTAGCTGGATTGGCAGACTCATAGATGGCAGCAGATGCGCACTTGATATGTGGACAAACATTATTTACTTGAAACCAGTCGAGACTCTGACTTAATTAAAATGTTGCTATAGGTTTTCCTGGAGTTCTGTCTACAACAAGACTCAGTAATATTTACAGTTTTAGGCTTTCTGTGGCCGGAGGTTTGCAACCCTGAACACAAAGTCCTGCTGAGACTCATGACAGCAGTGTGCTTAAGCTGCTGTTAGGTACAGATATGACAAACACATAATACCTGATAACTGGAAATTGTTCCAAGGTCTCCTTATAAACACCCAGAGAGAGAGAGAGAGATTAAAAAGTGGATTTATCTTCACTCCTGTTTATCAACCCGACTGCAGCGGCAGTGCTGACTGCTGACTGGAGGTGGAGAAGAAGGAAGAATGCACTTTATTTCTACAACACACTGTAAACAAAGAAGCGAGGGTGGGCCTGAATGCAAACACGCAGCCTTTATGTCTGTCATTGCTCGCTAACGTTAGCTACAGCGCACATGAGGAAACGTGGATGAACTGAAAGATCCTGCGGTCATGTTTGCCTGACGGAAATCTATCTGACGTGACTCAGGCACAAATGTTCCCAGACGAGGTAATTAGAAGTGTTGAATTTAGTCTCGTTCACTGACTTGCACAGGAATCCAGATGAAAAAGACAGTTAACTTGACTAAATGTGTGGAGTTCTCTGGGTTTGAACATTGTTGGAAAAATCTAGAACACAAATCAACAAAATATATAACACATGTCAAGTAGTTCTCAGAGATTTTAGCGCAGAATTCCCATATAGAATATCTTTAACTGGCATCATTCTGTTCTGGCAAAAGTGAAACCTGCCTGTGTCTTCGAACAGGAAAAGTCAGGAAATGGCAAACTTCAGCAAATCGCCGGTATACTGACAGCGAAGTGGACACACAATTAAAATAACTGTGCTGACATTCGTGCTTAAATCAGTGAATCACGTCGCTTCCCCGTCCCTGACAAGAACTGCCCCAGGTGTCACAGCAAAGGGCTCCGGTTGAGGCCGGACCGGCACCTGCCGAAAAATCCCTGCAGCCAAAAAAAAAAAACCCAAAAAAACCTGCTGCATCTCAGATCAGCCTGCGGTATTTTAGTGACACTATCTGTAATCAACTGGACAGGTCTGCAAGTGATCAAACGAAGCCTGCAGGCTTTGAAAAGAAAATCTGGACAGTACCAGCCCTGATCAAGAGACCGCACCTGCAACTGTTTGATATAATTTGAATTGTTTTATTGATTGTTTCCGATCTATGTACCCAGGACTGCTGGGAAAGCGGCGCTGATACTGATCCATGTCCAGGTGAAATAAAAGATCCGCTCTTTACTCAGACGAGGAGAAGCTCTGCAGATGTATTTACCATCTAAAAACAAGCAGCTGGTGCATCCCTGCATGTACTTCCCTCCCTGCTGCCTTCGCCACCCTCCTCTTTTTTTTTAATCCTTCATCTTATATTCAACCAAAAGTGCTGCTGTGGGAATTATATTGTCGAGAGCTGCCCTCGACCCTGCCCCTCGTATTGAATTTTTCTATTTTGTTCTCATCTTTCTGGTATTTGTATCTCAAGCGGGAACCAGTATGTCACCAATAAAAAAGGAAAAACGCCCCTCAGTCTCTTTCTTCTTGATGATTCACAGCGTGAAAATAAGACTCCTTTTTTCAGCAGCTTTGTTTTTTTGTTTTTTTTTTTTGCATCAAAGAGGACGGCTGATGTGTTTTGTTTTTTTTGTCTGTCTCGGTACACTCCACCCATCTAGTCCCGTCACCCTTAAAAATGGAGGGGGGAATGGGAGATTTAATGAAAGAAATGGAGCAATTGATCCGCCTTTTATTCTAATGGGACACAGATCACAGTCAATTACGGGCCTTCTCATCTTGTTGTTTAAAGCGGGGGAGGAGGAGGAAAGGGAGGGGTGGAGCGAAGGAGAGAGGGAGTTTGGCAGGTCTGCTGAGAGATTTGCCACCCAATCTATGTATTCTTGGCTTGTATTGATCGCCCCACCAGCTTTATAATCAGTGGGTCGATGTCAGCCAAAGCATACTGAAATACAGCCAGCAAAACAATTAGTAGTCAGGTTTTTAATGTAACTAAGGCCTCTATACTGACCAGCCGCCCTCGCTCACGCCGTTCTTTAGACTGACTCGCTACGAAAATAACAACAACTAACGGTTCAGTGGGTTAATGAGCAATTACAGCGTTTCCTGCCGTTATGAAGGTACAATGACGGCTAAAGGGGAAACAAAGTGCCAATTTATAGACTGACGAGGAGAGAAGGAAAAACTCGCCTTGTTTATTTTTGTGCACTGATTATCAACAGGAGGAGTCAAAGGCTAAAGCTGCAGAGATGAAAACAGCTCATTTATCTTTAAAAAATATAAAATATATGTGTAATTATTCTTGTTTAATCGACTCTATCTAAATGCACTTTTTGCATTGTTTCCATCGCCAAGTTGCATTGTGGGAAATCTAGGCGGCAGGTTTTTTGAAACAGGATGAAGAAGACGTGGAATAAAAACAGGTGATATCTCTGGTTCCGCTGCGTCATTTCAATCATTTCTTTTAAAACCATCCAGAAGTGCTACAGTTGTACAATTATACCAGTGGGCTAACTGTCTAAACCTGATGCCTACATTACCCACAATGCACTTTAGCTACTTATTATTTCCTTAAATTGCCACCTGGGGACAAATAAAGTATTTTTAATTTAATTAAATACAGTTTAAAAGCCACTGATCAAAACAGACACAGCAGAACCAAAGATTTCACCTTTTTTTTTGCCTACATTTCCCACGATGCAACTTTGCCACTGAGTTACATCACTGGAAATTCATCAGATGACACATAGCTTCCTCTGGTGCAATAAAAGGCTTTTTTTTCGCTTCAGCAGTCCTCACCAAGATCTATAAACACACTCTAATGTGTAAAAATTGCAGGAGTGACCCTTTAAATCTGAAGCAGTGGACCCATCAAGACAACCAAGGTTTTTTAAATACATGCATTCCATCATGTACCGTTAATATAATTCCCCAGAGGTTGCACATTATTTTTTTTATCTCTTCATGAGTATTTAATGTGCAACAGCATTTTTTTTTTTTTTTTTTGCATCTGGAAATATGCAATCTGAAAGAGTTTTGACGGTGATCCTAATTACTTTGTACGCAGAAGATAAATAATTCAACACTTAATGGTGGTAAGTTACGTAATCACACTTTAAATGTTTACCTCGGGGAAAATGTGCTGATGAAATGATTTAGATGTTGTATTTACATGATGTTTAACACCAAATTAAAGTCTTTCCAAGCTCTAGAAACTATAGAGGATAATTAAATCAGCTACAAACTGACATGTGGCTGCAAACCTAGCTTTTTTTTTTTTTTTTTTACAGGACTGAACACTGTGGAGCTGTTCCCACACACTGACTAATGCATTAATTGACTGATTTTTCCATCCAGCTGGTCACAGTGGTCTCACATACACAGAACAGCAGGCTGAGGAACCGACACCGAAATCAAAAGTGCCTGTTGCTGCTATTCAGCATCCAGGGTGGAAAGCTGCGATGCTGCTGACCTGGACGAGGAGAGGCAGGGACGAGCCGGAGCTGTGGACGGACACATCTGGGAATCAAACTCTCCCAGACAAACAAACTAAAGACTTCTGGAGTCCTTTGAAGTGTGAAAAACAAAGCCGGGTCAGCAGACTGACTCATACGAGTGTTCGGCCCAGACAAGAAGAACGTGTGGTTCAACGTGGTTTATGACGCATTAAAAACTTTAATCTGAAGTCAAATTGAAGTCAAGCTCAACAAATAAGATGAGAAAGAAATATAGGACTCAGAGTGTTCTGACCGAGTTTATACTTGGTTTTAAAATAGTGTTACCGGTGTGAAGCCAGCTGACCGCTTGTGTTCACAGCCAAGTAGTGTAGCTAATCAGTTTGCAATGTACAACGTGTCTTGGCGGTCGTCCACTTGGGATCCAGTAATCAGTATAAAACCAAGTGCAAACTGTTTTTTGTGTGATTCAAAGAAAACAGTAAATCAGAATTGCTGTCCAGACTCAGGTCGTGTCAGGTCAGGCTTGGTTACAATTCTCTCGGACTCAGAGGAATGTGATCGGAGCTCGAGTGTGCACCAAACATCCTGACAATGTCTAAAAGAAGTCTGAATGTCTGAACAAACACTGCGTCGACACTCCCGATCCTTACTGAGATACTTCAGTCTGAAACAAGCATTATGGCGGTCGCCATTTTGGCTATTAGAACCAGAAGTTATCATGTTTGGACGACAGATCGGATGTGGAAACGATGCTGATTGGACCCGATGACACGCTGTGGTACCGAATTGTGAATCACAGGGCAGCCAGGCCCTAAAGTATACCCTGCTTTAACATCTGTTTCACTTTAAACAACGGGACTGTAATTCATAAAATGAACATCTTGCTGTTTGAAGAAGACTTGAAACTAGTGATAAAAATCATGAAACCTACAAGCAAACTGTTTCCTGAGGTAATAAATCCAACTGGAGCCTTCATACAATCAGACCTCTTTTCATGAAATCAGCCGAGTCGCCCCCTGCTGGCCATTAGACAGAATGCAGGTTTAAGGAACTATGTATAAGTAGTTCAGCCACTTATATAGATCAATAATAGCATATTCAAATGACAAAGTGCATTATTTCATGACACACGCAGGCTATGATAAGACCTCAGAATTGTACAATTCCTCCCTCAACATGCCCACAACCACACATGTCCTCCTCTCACACCTTCCTCTGAACACACTGCGTTTGGATGAATTCAATGTGTTTTGGACGCAAAACTCGAATCACACGCCGCCTCCGCAGAATTATGTGACGGCAGCACAAATTGCACATTGAACAGAGAGCAGGAGAAACAACTTCCGTTAAAGTCCGGGGGGTTTAATGAGCGACGCGGGTGAGGTCCAGGCAAGACCTCTGCGTATATATTTAGCCAGAAAGTGAGCTGAGAGTTCACGTTTTCTCTTCTTCCTCTTGTGACTGAACCCTGGTCATTAGAGATGAACGCATGTGTCCAACATCGTGGCCACAATGCCCTTTTCTTCCTGCCGACTACACGCTTGACTCTCAGACTACCTGTTCCTACCCATGCATCCTTCGTATAAATTCTTAGTCCCTTAATTCTTTAATCCCACATAATCCTTTCACTGTGAGAAGAGGCATTTCTCGCTCTTTTCCACACACACGGAGCCGGCTGCATTTCGCAGCTGACAAACATAACGCTCACTTTACAGAAATTCCAGGACACTGGGTTCACAATCCTGTGCGTCCTACAAACCTAGACTCCAGCTCGCTATTGTCCCAGCCCGGCCGAGTCCGGAATTATATAACAGATGGATAGGGAGGCCGAAATAGCGCGGTGGTAGAAAGCTGGTGAGAAGGGATTAATCAGAGAGGGACAGTTAAATCATCTCTGAACTAGAAAACCAGGCTGCAGCTACCTTTTCTTGGAAGCACTTTAAAACGGTCAAATAATGACGAAGCACAACATCCCGGCGCTTGTGGAAACTTCTGCAGAGGTATATTCTTTCGACTGCTGGTTAAGTGGCTGTTGCTAAGCCTCTCAAATATGTTTTTGTCATTCGCTCTTTTTTTCTGTGTCGTCCTGGAAAGACAGATAGAAGTTCTGGACTTTTCAGTTTAAGAGCCAAATCCTGCGTGCAGATTTCTCTCTTTTCACGCGGCAGTCTGCCGGTAGCCTGACGCTCAGTGTGCCCGACCCATCCCAACGCTAACGCTAATCCAATAGAAATGAAACGCATATTTTCTATTTTTCACTTGTTGTAGATGCACTGGGACCCTCACACAGCAGAGACGAGGAGAAGAAAAAAAAAAAAAAACGCCTTTATCCGACTACTCAGTGGCAGCTTAGCGCCTGCTTGAGAGCTGATGTAGCTCCAACACTGCTGTCTGTCCTCCATCTCCCCCCCCCACAAGTTCAAAATGGGATCACTCTGGAGGATGGCAAGCCTCTTTCTACTCTGTAGGAGGTTGCAGAGATGTCACGCATCCAGGGTGCTGTGGCTGATGAAAGGGCTGGTTTTTATGAGGAGACAGCATCCGGCAGAGAAAGCATGTGTGTGTAAGGGTGTGAATTCTTGTGTGTGTGTGTGTGTGTGTGTGTGTGTGTGTGTGTGTGTGTGTGTGTGTGTGTGTGTGTGTGTGCGCAGGCAGAGATACCATATGTAGCCCGAAGGGTTCCTCAGCTGCGTCACACTGGTTTGCTCTTAAAATCATCTTAGGGGAGTTTAGGAGTGCCAATTAACCCTTTCATGCATTATTAATGAAATCACATAGTAATATGTTTTTTTTTAGTGGCTGTTGTCACTCTGAGATAAGTGAAAAATCACAGCAATAACTTAGCGGAGTGACGTAAATGTGCCTCAGCGGCAGGAAAAGTGGTAAAGGAGTGACTAAAACAAATTTTTCTTAGAAAGTCAGACATCTTAATGCGTCAGACTTGAATAATATTTTTCCTGTTGCCACTCCAGTGGTCTTTATGCATCAACGTGTGAAGATTAGCAAAAAAAAAAAAAAAAAAAAATCAACGAAATAAAAGCAAACGCAGAGGTAGACAGGATGACGTAACAAAATGTGAGCTTTAATGAACTAAAGCTGTGGCGGGCAACAAAAAGAGCCTGGTGGTGGGAACAAAAAGCAAGAACAAAACTAAACAAAGTGCAAACCAGGATGACACGATGCATACGGGGCAAAATGCAGGAAACTGGAGTTGTTACTGTTGCTCCTGGTGTATCAGCTTTGCATGGCATCCCTCGTCTCTCCCATCCTGTCATTTCCTGTCACTCTTCATGTTGTACGATCACTCAAAACATCAGTCCATGCACGGCAGGGTTAAACATCCCCACCAGTTACAAACCATCAGAATCGGCAGATATTCTTTATATTTCTGTCAAAGTCAGCTTTTATTCGTTATGCCACAACCCTGGTTTAAATCTAACCTCTGCATCCAGCCAGCCATTTTTTATTTTATTCATAATCTTATTTAAGGGCATGAATAAAAAAAAAAAAAAAAGAAAGAAAAAAGAAGTAAGAAATTCAAATATACCAGCGTTGGTGGACAAAAAGCAATTTCTCAGAGTCAGGCTCTCGCTTGCTTCAGCAGTTTTTCACTGAACGTCGCATTCAGAGATTTGAAACACAACATATTTCACAGCCGAGTTTGAAAAACATCAAGAGAGAAATATTGGGATTCGGTTGTGCTACAGCTAAATCATCTTAAAAATTGATTTATAACAGTTATACACTGCAAATATAGGCTGAGCAACGCACATTCTCTGGAAAAAATTCCCTCATTGTTGCTTTATTGCATTTGCGGAAGATGGCTTCCTTCTTCTTGAGAGCCAGTTATGGTTCTTCAGGGCTACGCTGCATATCCCCCCACATAAAGACAGCCTTACTCTTCCTATTTAATGATGTGGAGGAGGACAGCTTCCTTTTACAGAGGTGGTAGTCTTCGCATTGCCAGGTCCTATTTCTGCAGTTTTTTTTTTATTTTATTTTTTTTTTTTTTACCTCACATTTCAGGAGAAAGGTCACACGTAAGAAGAAGAACACGTTGTCATGATAATTGTCTTAAGGGACGTTTTGCTCGTGGCAGGAAGGGCGAAAGAGTGTGGACTAATCATGATAGTCCCTGGAGATTGTTGCTGAAGATTCATGTTCACTGCATGGCAGGATTTCTTTTAGCTGTTACTGTTGCTGCAGAGCTGGTGGGGGGGTGAAAACACTGGAGGCCTACAGTCAGTCAGGTTATGGAGGCTGCAAAATCACATTTGCTCCTGCTGGGGACGTTCAAATCGCTGCTGTTGCATCTCCGTTTTTAGAGATGGTGGACGTGGAAATGCTGCAGTTCATTGAATAAGCGGGCGGTAATTGGATGATGAAAGTCTCTCCGCTGGAAATCACAGTTAGATTCTGTAAACATAATGACGAAAATGTTCTGACGTATGAAACGGTTCTGCGGGCTGTTTAACTTCTTTGTGGTGGCAAAATGTTTTTTTGTTTAAGCACTCAAGTGTTCGAGGTTGAGGAAAGATGTGGGTCCAGTTTAATAATTAAAAAAACTCCACAGGACAAAACAGAAGTACTTTATGACTCTCAGTATTTAAGTGACACCATGAGTTCTCTCCAGTTTTGAGCCTTTGTTGCCTGAATCTAATCACACGCTGGATGCAAACCCCTGCGTCTGGTGTCCTTCACTCAGTACGTCCACCATCCACAGAAACTACGGAACATCCATCCATCCATCCATCTTCTTTCACTTATCCAGGGTCGGGTCACAGGGACACCCAGACCTCCCTCTCCCCAGACGCTTCCTCCAGCTCTTCCGGGAGGATCCCAAGGTGTTCCCAAGCCAGCCGAGCGACATAGTCACTCCAGCGTGTCCTGGGTCTTCCTCGGGGTCTCCTCCCGGCGGGACATGCCAGGAACACCTCCCTAGGAAGGCGTCCAGGGGGCATCCGGTACAGATGCCCGAGCCTCCTCAGCTGGCTGCTCTCGATGTGGAGGAGCAGCGGCTCTACTCCGAGCTCCTCCCGGGTGACAGAGCTCCTCACCCTGTCTCTAAGGGAGCATCCCGCCACCCTGCCGAGGAAACTTATTTCAGCCGCTTATATCCGGGATCTTATTCTTTCGGTCTTGACCATGGGTGAGGGTAGGAACATAATCTTTCTTCACCACGACAGACCGATACATCGATCCGCCTGTCAACCTCACGCTCCATCCTTCCCTCGCTCGTGAACAAGATACTTAAACTCCTCCACTTGAGGCACGAGTCTAACCCCTGACCCTTTTCCTGGTCGAGAACGATGACCTCAGACTTGGAGGTGCTTTTCCACACGTAACATATAAACATAATATCCAGGAGATGTGTTTGGATGATGATGCTTTCAGGTGCATTCAGATAAAAGATGAAACTGTTTGTTGTGCCTTTATGTACCGACTGTTCATTAGCTGGGATTGCATCAGCTGCGTTTTTGAGGGACATTTCTGTGTATTTTGTGTTTCGCCTGCTCATCCTCTGGTTGATCTCAGGCCTGATCAGAAAACATCCGTTCTTTCTGTCATCGTGACCCTCCAGTCTCGTCTCTGACCGTTCATTCAGCTAAAGCCTATCAGAGCTTTTTTTTTTTTTAATTTGAGCTGGTCTGGGGTGAACTTTCCGTTGACTTCATGCAATTGCGTCATCTCTAAAAATCAATTCATGCAATTATTTTACTGCCTCAGAATAAATGTTTTAAACAGATGAATCTGCTGGCGGATGACGTATGCCAGGATGAATACGCCAGGAGAAATGTTCGCAATGTACGTGTCCGCAAACCACAGATATGTTGAACATTTACCTTTCTTTATGATGCAGCTTGTGCTTTTTTTTTTAAACAGGTACATTTTTTATTATATGTCATTGTAACGCTGTGCTCATGCTCTGGTTCGGATTAAGAACAGAAACAACTCTTAGGTTAGGATTAGGAGGAAGTCGTGTTTTGGTTTAAAATACCTGCTGTGGTCACGGCGAACACAGCAGGCGGTCGCTGGCAAAGGTGTCCTCCGTGATGTCTTCATGGTGTCACAACCTGCAAATCTGCAGATAGTGACTTCACCGGCGTCCCCTCCACTTCCCGAAATGAAAGTCAGTTCAAAAACATGTCATGGTGGCGTGATAAGACACATATTGATGAAATGTCAACATGGTGCATATGACACATACAAATGTGAACATATCAGCTGTCTGCAGAAACCGTAACTGTCATGAATTGTATTCTGGTGACTGGGCTGAATGGAGCTATTCTTACTGTATGCAGCACTGTGATATATCCTCCCTCAGAAGACGCTGTAATTACCCATCACACTTAATTTGCTGTGACAAGGTTGTGTTTTTACTGTCTTGTTTGGTCCTTGGCAGGTTACAGTACATAATGCTGAGATCTGGAAGTTATTGCTTTATTGAATTTCCTCCTATGACAGACGCAGTCGCTGATCTACACACACACACACAACAGCTCAGATCTGCAGCAATAACTAACAAGAAGAAGCCAGAAGAAGTTTTTTTTCCCCCAGTCATGTGGCGACGCAGAGCACATGCATGGGCAGATCGCAGTATGCGGGATACTCACAGCCCCATCAAAGAGAAAAGGGGAGCGGCTGCATTAAGTGCCTTATTTACTCATTTTTAGCCACGCTTTACTGTGCCCACCCCTGCCAGGCTCCCTCTCAAGAGACTGCCATTAATTCAGCACAGCCTCCTCACAGCTTCATCAATGTTAATCAGAGCTAAACATAACGTCAGATTCCCTTCAGCACGCTTTGAAAAAGAAAAAAAAAAAAGGCTCGAAGGCATGCTGCATGTGTGCAAAGCTACGGTTTTGCTTGTTTGTTTGCGTAAAAGTGTTGATTGAAAAGTGTTTGATGGTGCAGTCGATGCTCAAGGTGCTAACATGCTAACATCAGTGCATGATGAGAGCAGCCTTCAGGTTTCAGAGGGAAAAAACCCTTTTTTTTTTTGTTGGATGCATTGTCAAACTTAGACACATTCTGTTTCCATAAGTTCTGAAAAAAATATATCAGGGTGGTCAGCGAGAGCCGAGTCTAACATCAAATATTCAGGAGGAGAAAACAGGTTGTGTGAATTGTGCAAATTGGGAGTTGAGAACAGTCCAGTTGCCAGGATATTATGTAAGTAGTTAACATTTCCACAACCACAGTAATATTCAAGGTTGAAACACACCAAATGTGGCGTTTATTAGCCATGTGTAGCAGCAGGAGGGGGAGGGAAGTGGTGCTGTTACAGCCAACGTGGCTGCCAAACGGTCAACCAGAAACCGAGTCGCAGCACCTGGAGATGTTTCCAAGCGTTTAAGTTGCAAAAGAAGATCAAAACCAGCTATTGTTCACATGAAGCAGAACTAGAAGGTATTTTGAGTCAAACCACGAAGCTCTCCTGACCCTAACCAAGTGGTGTTTGGTGCCTAAACCTAACCGGAGCATCGGCACAGCATCGTGCAAAGAGAGAAGTCAGAAAATTCAACCCAAATAAACGGAAAGTTGAGACAAAAAGACATTTCGTTTTGCAGAGACGTTTAGTCTGCAACGTCAAGAATTAATCCTTGTGTTTTGTCTTCATTTTGATGAGTTCTGAATATATGTCTGAAATTAAACGTGTCCTCAAAATCAAGAAGTGTTTTGGTGCACTGACAGACACATAATGACATTTTTCATTAAGTTTTGTTGCTTATAAATTGGCTGCTTTTGTTTCCTTTTTGCTTGGAAAAACTGTCAAAATGGTTTATTGTTTTAGCATCATTCAGGGAGCATGTGGCGACTCTGGACTCTGGTCCCTTCGTTTAAATAATTGTGTTTTGGAAACCTGTTTGTGCTGGGTTTAAACGACACAACAATACAAATAAAACAGTATAAAATGAATCCATGAAGTAGAAGCAGACAAGAGGCATTAAAAAGAAGTTAACAGTTAAATGATTTCACAGTCAAACATTTGTCCCTGAGAAAAGATACTAGTTTTGCATTAATTCATGTAATGGAAAGTTGTTTTTCCCTTGCAACAGTCAAATCTGCACAATCTGTCATTAGCTAAAGTTTGTGACAGCTTTCCAGGAAGATGCGATTTATTTGCGGAAAATTTTTCGAGAGACGGATGAAAGTGGAGCCGAAATATGCGAACAAAGAAGGAACATAGCCGTAAAAATTCATCCACGGTACACAACAAAATATGAACTCACCTGCAGCACCAGGCTTTGGTCGAAGTTGTAAGCGCTGGGCCGACCCTCCAGGGTGGAGAAAGCCACGTTTCCTCCGGTGAGCGGGGAGATGTCGCTGAACTCGTCCGTACATAGAGCCGTCCTCTCGTCGTCTCCCGGGCGGACGTAAG
This sequence comes from Acanthopagrus latus, assembly GCF_904848185.1. Classification (NCBI taxonomy): domain Eukaryota; kingdom Metazoa; phylum Chordata; class Actinopteri; order Spariformes; family Sparidae; genus Acanthopagrus; species Acanthopagrus latus. Next base: position 22,760,582 of record NC_051050.1, on the reverse strand, counting down.
CTTTGGGGTCCTTGCCGTAGGTCTTGGCGCACGAGGCGCTGTAGTACTGGTAAGGCAACCAGGGCCCGTCCTGCTCTGTGCGCTTGTAGATGGCGAAGCTCTCCGGCCGACTGGTGTAGAATTTCAATCGTATATAGGTTATCTCGAAAGCCTTCCCTGTGGAGAACGGATATGATTAGCTTTGAATGGAATCACTGAAAGAATTACTGTTAGGATGAGATCCATTGTAGCTCCACAGTTTGATCATGGCTGCTTATGTAAGAGACAAATACGGAGGGGGGTGATAGTTTAAGGCCCAGGAGCAAAGAGAAAAAAAAAGGGACATAATTGCATTATAGAAAGAAGGAAAACAATGGGGGATAGACTTAATTTCCCCTACGCGGGGTAAATGAATGTCATTCCTGCAGGAGTAGAAGAATACCCAGGATTATTCTCTCATTATCCACATCATAATGGGCCCCAGAAGTGAAACATAGGTCAAAGGGAAACAGACGGCCTTATATTAACTGTGGGACAGAGCGGGCCAATGAGGGCACGGAAAAACACAGAACGGGGGAGAAAGCCTGTATTGTCAAATCTGTGGTTAGAGTCACCAGAAGACAGGTTGAAACGTGTATGTGTCGGGCATAATTAATTGGCATTTTTTTCCCCAATACGTTGACATTAAGTGTTCATGACCTGACTTTCATATCAGGAGGGAGAGGACAGCAGCGGACTGACGGCAGCACAAGAGTGAGTTTCAACCAATGTAAGTGTAAAACCACTGGACATTTTGGATTAGGGATAAAAACATGATGAATTCCCCTCTAAGGTGCCCTCTATTTCTCAGAAATGTACCACAACTGTCTGGGTGCCAGCATTGTTTTCCTTCCGCCTACAACAATCCTGAGTCCGCCACTGCTCGGGACAATTTCCAGCTGTGTTTGTACCAACAGATAAAACGATACCAACCACAGAAAGGTATCGTAAGCCACAGCAGGATGTTTTCCTACCCACAACCTCGTGTTTCTTCAGCCTGAACCTTAACTGGACCGTAAGCACAGCATAGTCACAACATAAAGTCGAGAACTATACCTAAGGAAAGTTGGCGTTGGGACAAAAACATCCTATCGATGGGGTTGAGAATACAGTCTGATGCAACATTTGATGTGCGACAGGAAAGCAGCAGATCAGATCAATAGAAAAGTGATTGGTTGAAAATGCAAAGACACTAATGAGTGTCGGGGGGGAATTAAACCTATTGATTGAATTTTACATATCTGAGGTTTTAGCGGTGCATCAGCCATTTGGGGGAAGAGAGAGACGGAGCAGACGTGTTGGAGGTTTGTATAAATTCCCCCTAAAGCAGCGATTTCAACTTTCAATCTGCGATGGAAGGAAAGAAACGGGCTTTTACGGAGGACAATCTCTGCGTCTGGAAAGATCCGAAGCAAACGAGGGAGATGTACCCAGATTTCCATTCGAGTTGGCGTTGGGGGATTTAGCAGATTCGACTGGGTTGCGCAGTAATTGGTGTTGCATTGTGACTGGAGAAACGTCTGAGAAGTAATTTTTGAAGGTGCATAATAAGTGGAGGGATGAGTCTCCCAGGTACATGTTTAATTAAAAGAGAGGGGAAAAAGTTAGGAGAGAATGCATTCTGGAATCTTTTTTTTTTTTTGTATATTGCAGACTTGAATTAATGCCTTTTTTCCCCCACAGAGTGCAAAAAACTGGAGCAGGGAAGTCATTCCTTCTGATTTGTTTTCCTCGTGAGAAAGCGGACATCTTCTCGACCGATCGCTGAACAAACATCGCGATCGAGCCGCGTCGCTTCCTCCCGTTGTTTACTCAGCGTGGACACTTCAAACAATAATCTCGGAGGCCATATCGGGGACACTTTCCCGAGTTATACTTCCTGCATATGAATAAACATTACGGATCTGCCAAATGTTGTGCAGCTTTGCGGGGGGATTAACTGGGCAGACACACAAGCTGAAGTCGTATTGAGCACCGGAGTGAGAGGTAACATGGAGAAAGTCTCTTAACGGGCTTCTTCATTGCACTCGTGGGGATTTTTTTCTACATCATTAGATACTAAGTCTCAGCCGCTTGGCGCGTTCATAGAGGGATGCCATCCGAGGCTGCAGCCATAATGACATCTGTTGCTTTTTCCTGCCAAGGCAGAGCTCGGCATCGCCGTCTCTTGTCTCCGCAGCGTTCTCTAATGGTATCTTTCCTGTAGGAGAACTAAGATCATTTAGCTTTCATTTACTCCCCGCGTGAGGTGAGCTCAGCCCCGCGGGGACCGAGGCAAAAACATAAAAAGAGGCAGAACATGAAACATTTGTTGGCTATCCCCCGTGATGAAATGCAGACTAATTGCAAAGGATATTTGTATGGTTTTTATGTGTGGTGTTTAATGATTCGTGATTCATCCTCTTTCAGGAGCGCACTGTATATTCAGCAGAGTTTATACGGGAACAACAGACGGGGTTTCTTAGCTGTTAGTAGCATACAACAAAACAGACGTCTACAGAGAATATCCACCTCATGATAAGAGTTCATGCTTTGGACAGCTCAATCTGAAGCGGAAGTCTCTCTTTGTTCACCGAGCGATGTGTCTTTAAGCACTGAAAATTAATACGAGTTTGGAAAACCCAGTGAAAAAAACCCCCCAGCCTGTTGTGACTTTACAGGGCTCGTCCAGCGTCGTGTGGCATCGCAAACGAAACCACAGCTGCTCACGTCGCGCACAGACACGCTCATAAAAAAAAGGGACTATTTGGACAAGTTTGAGGGTAAAAGGCCGGGAGCGAGCAGAGGAGCAGCAGTCTGACCTGCTCTGAGTCGCCGGTGTCAATCTTAACACAGCTGCTCCGAGAGACGGCGAGACTAAACTCGCCACAAGTGCTGCAGACTCGGTGTTTACAGTCTATTCACTCCAAGCCGAGATTTTTTTTTTTGTGATCGGCAAACACACGGACGAGTGGGTTTATCTTCTAATCGCGCTGCGTCGCAAAAAAAGTCTTGAGACTGAGAGGGAACAGAAGAGCGGGATCTCGTGTGCTCGCCAGTAGTCTGGCTGTGAGAGCGTCGTGCCAACCGTGGCAGACTTTTGCAATTGTTTTACATCTGAGACAGGATGTTGCTTTGCTCTGACGGCGCTGAATGAGAACCAGCTGCGGACGTCAATGTGTGCCGTTTGAATCTACGTGTGTGTGTTTCTTCAAGGCTTTTTGTGGGAAAAACCTGACCCCAATTCCTCGCCAGCAAACCGCCCTGCGCTCTCTCCTTTTTTTTTTCCCTCCCTCCCTTCCTCATTATGTTTTGTTTACTCCCCTCGAAGCAGCCCGACTCTCTCCTTCCCCTCCCTCCTCCCCGACTCTTTCTACTCTTCTGCAGGCCAGCTCTGACCTGGCTGCAGCATGCGTCCCTACATCCTACCGCTGTGTTTATCATCCCTGCGTTTGCCTGAATTCCCCTCCGAGAGAGCTCGCTTTGTTTGGAGAGGCAAAAGAAAACAGTAATGTCGAGGACACCCCCCGCCGGCAGCCCAGATGGATCACAGCGCTTTCACATGGAACAAAGGGATGCCACACATTCAAAATGTAGGGGATGTTCAGTTGCATAAAATTCGGCCATAAAAACATAATTTCTCCCCTTCTTTTGAGAATGTTTGACTAATCCGAGGCATCAAGTGAAGGAGAAACACATGTTTGGGTGATGTGCCGAAGGGGCCAAAGGTCAATTTAGTCTGAGGCAGACAGACTTGTGGGTGTTGGGATCGTCTGAAGAATAACAAACCCTCCAGACAACACAGGACATACCTCTGCAGCAGCAGCAGCAGCAGCAGCGTTGGCACCTTTCCCGAGGAAAAGAAATAGCCGGAGATTATAAACAACAAAGCCTCAAAACACAGCCAGACATCTGCTCGCTATTGGAAATCGATATTCTCCATTTGACGGAGGCACTTCTTGTTCTCCGAGCACGTGATACAACGGTTCCTGCACGGTCAAAGCGCTGACATTTCCAACTTCTGTCATCATTTCGTCCCTCGTCTCTTGTTTCTTTGAAGGCGAGCTTTTCGACGGGGAGCGCCCACTCCCCACCTACGGAGGAGAGGAAGAGGCGGAAAATGCGACCTGTCAAGAAGATTTCTGGTCTCAAACGGGAGCTGTCTTCGCTGATTGATTGCTGGAAGTTCAAACACACACACACATTTTGATTCTCTTGAGGTGTTTTTTCCCCAGTTAAAAGGGTTTTCTTATCTGAACCGAGGGTCTGAGGGCAGAGGGGGGTCAGATCAGAGTGTAAAGCCACCCCGAGGCAAACTGTGATTCTGGATTCTGGGTTGTAAAAGCAAAACTGACTTCACTTACAAACCTTTACAACTTTACTACCAGGCCCCATTTAGAAATAGCCAGACCGTTTGTCTAACGGTCACGTCGAGGCTTCTGTATCGAATTGAGACTGTTTACATTGTCTGTTTGAAATGTTTTCCTGTTCACTCACAGGATGCTCAGTCTGTTGTTTTTGGTCGCAGCAAGCAGCTGTTTTTAGCTAAACCCCCTCCACAGTATGTCTCTTAAATGGCAGCTGGCAAACATGCTGTAGCATTTAGCATTCAGCAGCTAAAGAGCCAGGTATATTTCCCTCAGGAATTGGTGGAAGCCAAAAATAGAGCTAAAAAAACAGAAGAGTCAACCCTCTCCGGGTGGCCAAGGAGACAACTCTGAAAGACTGATGGGAGAGTTCGCTAACAAGCTCACCATTTTGTTACTAGTCATGGCTGGAAAGCGTCAACATTTCTTTTCTAAATATCCTTCTAACCACCAATTTTCAGCCACTTATCCTGCACAGAGAGGGGAGAGGTTGGAGTCTACACATCTCGTCTACACAACATGGACCGATCACTGTTCTACCTCACAGTTACAGATTTGTTTTAACTTATTTCGAATTTTTAACACCAGGTCAACAGTTCACCATCTTTTTCTCCCCACATTTTCACGCACACTGTGTTGGATTCCCTGCACAACTAAGAAAGTTTAAACTCGCTGGAAGTTTAATTCACTACTTAGATAATGAGCAGAAGTTTCTCAATAATTTGGTACAGAGCGTTCGTTTGAATACTGTCAGTTTATTTTAGTTTTCAAGACTTGGGATTAGTTTGACATTTTGGAGAAATACCCTTCCTTTGCAAGAATTAAATCAGACGACTGATATCGATCACATCCGTCTGTCGAAATGTGACTTCCCGATACTTCAGTTACCTGACAGCGGCACGATGGCGGCAAGAAGCAACGTAATAAACAAACAAGATCCACCATGTCAGTGAGCTTTACGGGCTATTTGTTTAACCTGTTGTTTTCACCTTGTTTCCAGCCGTCTCTCGGCTCCAGCTTCAAATTCGATGGACGGATACGAGAGCGGTGTCACTCTTCTCAGAAAGCCTATAAGCACAACTCGCCAAAATGTCAAACTACTGTTTCGAAATTAAATGGAAGAGCAATCGTTTGGCTGTGCGAGTCGATTTGTTTTGAGTTCTCTGGCTCGTTAGTAACCTGCCGGTGGCACAATGCAGGGAAATCACCGGTGACTTCTCTTGATTCTCTAATATATTCTTTTTTTTTTCTTTTTTTTTTTAGGGGACCAGGCTGTTTGTCATGTTCAGAGCCAGAGGAGAGTTTAAAGCCAAAGAGAGGACTGATTAAACATAACAGGAAGTGCTGTGTGATTAGGTTCAATTTATTAAAAGGTGCTCGCTCCAAAAAATATATTAATTTCGAGTAGAATTGATGTGGTTTTAATTTAGTTCAATAATAAAGGGGCGGCCTAGAGCCATATTCTTCAAGTTCCCCAAATTGTGTACATGCTGATACCCTTTGCCACACACACACACACACACACACACAGACCAGCCAAATAAATGGAAGTGCGGAAGGTAATTTCATAGAAAGATTTGTATTAGTGCTTTGTAACATTAATCGCCACAGTTTAATTCAGTTAAAGTGACAAATGTGCTCCGTTAGTTATTTCAGCAGTTTTTCCGCAGCATGGTAATGGGATAATGATGCTAATGGCTCAAGCTTCGCCCATAAAATTTGGTGAAATAAGGAATGTCTTCAAATGCAAATATGTACACAGTGCACACACACACACACACACACACACACACAAAAAAAAGTGAGTCAAATGCGTTTATGGAAGGAGAAGAATGCGTGAAGGAGGTAATCCTCAACACTCGTATGAGCAACCGCTGGAATAAAGCAGCGTGGTAAGAAGCGGTGGATGGTTTGCGCGTTTTTTTTTTTTTTTTTTGCTTTTGGACCAGGTTCTCCTCCGAGCCCGGCACAAATCAAGTGCGGTTTAATTATTCAAGTTTATGGCTTTTCACATTTCACTCTGTCTGAACCTTATTCCACCTGATTCCACTTACGCTGCCCGGCTGAAAATCCATCCTCATCCGTACCACCAGACGGCTGACCCAGATATTTTACTTGCACATAAGTAACTGTGGGCTTTTTACAAAAGCTGAACAAAAAGAAAAAAAATGTCCACATTGAGGTGGTGTCTGAGAAGTAAAAGAAATAATTTGCACTACCATTAAACTGTCTTTGGGCTCATTTCACCTCACGCCATAAGATACTGCCATTATGAATCCTCTTCTTGCACCCATTACGCTCTCCTTCTCACATAATTGCATCGTTAGTCTAGAACTTAGTTTTACTCAACAAAGCATTTGTGCTTTTTACTGTATCACAAGATGACTCAATTAAAGAAGACCTATGCTTTCATGTTTTATATAAGTATTTAAAGGCGCATGTAAGAGGTGTTGAATGTCTAGAAGGTCAAAGTCCACAGCAACAGAAGCTCCTCTTTCCCACAGAAACCACTGCTCCTCAAACGCCTCGCCAGTAGTCCCGCCTTTAAGTCTGTTACATTGTGATATCACACTAATGTATGCATAGTGGCAGGCATGTGTGAGCTGACCAATCAGAGAGAAGCGGAGGCCCTTAAAGAGACAGGAGCTAAAACAGAGCGTTAAAATCCTTTTCTAGAAGTCGCCCTAAAATAAAACAATAAACCTGGAGGTGTGCATAATATGTGTCCTTTTCAAAGCAGATGGAGAAGGTGAACAAAGAGCCTTTCGCAACTGCTGGTCTAATCTAATGTTGTTAGATTTTGAAAATAATGTTCAGAACCTCTGGTGTTTGACCACATTTCCAAAACTTCCAACTTCCAGTTTCAGATGCGTTTCTGAGGGGATCCAAAAAGTTTAGTGAAAAAAGTTTTGTATAAGGGAAAATTAGCATAATATCAAGTGACAGTAGATCTGCTGACCAAGTCCCTGACTATGCAAAAAAAAAAAAAAAGACTCAGGCTGGGAGGTTAATGGAAGTTACTTCCCCTCGATGTAAGTGTCTCTTTTGAATTCCAGATGCAGTTTATGTTAATGCTCGTGCTACCTTCAGCTGATGCTGCTCTGCTAATCACAGTCTTGTTCCTGACAAACTCAGGACTTTTCTGCACTTGTCTATTAGCTGCCTATTACCTGTGTTCAAAATATTATATAACCTTTTGACCATAAAATATCAGCTTCAAGAACATGGTGTCTCTGTCTCAGCCACTCTGCCCCCCCGTCACTTGTTTCTGCAACTTCACAGCCTTACATACATTTTTCCTTCATGTTTTCAAGACATAATAACTCGTCATTAAACACTAAACACTGAGCCTGTCGCAGAAGATTAACTTTGAATTTCTGGTGTGAAATGCTGACAGAGAGACATTAAAAGGGTTGATTTGTGGGGCATCATCTGGCCCAAATCATGCCGGAGACACGTTTCTATGACGGCTGTGTGTTGTGGTTGTGTCCTCGTAGACTTCTCACCCAAATTACACCGCAGAGTAAGCCTCGTCTACTTGAGTTATGACTGTGTTGTGCAAAGCCAGACTCGGGCGGGTTCATCACCGATGCTCCTCCATGGCTTCATGTGGGCTGAGCGAGGGTAACCGTGGGCCAGCGCTGGGCCGTAACTCAGATGCTGTCCGGGCATATCAGATGCATCTCTGTGTGTTTGTGTTTCTCATCCACTTTAAATCCAACTGAATTCTCAGACATGCCCTTGTGGCTCTGCGTTCACAAACCCTCCAAGTCTAAGCCATGTCTGAGCCAAATTGTTTTTTATTAAGACAGCCAGAGCTGCGACTGAACAACACAACTCGTGTTGTTGAGCGCAGCTGTTTTGTATTAAAGATCTGCCAATCAATTAACTGCCAGAGAGCACACAAAGGAAAGTTGCCCAGAGAAGCGAAAGTCTGTAAACTCTTACACTCAACTGGTGTGAGGCGGGAAAACTTTGCGAAACTCTGCAAAATCCCATCAGAGGCCTCTTAATACATTAATGCTCTAACTGATATCCATATTCCACTCAGGGAAACGGCAAACGCAGCTCAGATGAAAAGCTTTCAAGCACTTTAAAATAAATCAGGAAATTATATGAAGCATTATGGGAACAGAAACCAACAATTCAGCGAAGACACACTTGACCCAGATCCCTCCACCTTCCTACCCGACACAAGTTGAGGAAAGTCAAAACTAAAGAATTCTGGGGGTCAGGCTGAGCTGTGGACGTGCTGCTGCGCTCTTACCCAGGTGGAGGGTGAGGTTGACAGAATTGGGGTGCTGGATGCCATAGTACATGGACTGGCTCTGCCACCATGTGCTCTCCTCGCTCCTGTGGAAGTCTGTCAGGAGGCTGGCGTTGTGGCTCAGCTCCGGGTCTGACGCGTCGCAGCGGTGGCACGAGCGCGTCGAGCCCGTCTGCATGCAGTAGTCCTCAGGTGGGGAGCCGCACACGTTGGATGCCACCACCGTCCGATTGAAGGAGAGGTTTTCGAACTTGGGCATGCAGCGGCTCGGGGCGCCCTCCTCCTCATCGTGGCAGGAGTCCATCGCGGCCCGGGCGAGGAGGTGGCAGTGCAGATGAAGAGAGAGCAGGAGGGCCACAGCAAAGGATGCGTCCATGTCTACGAGCTGTTAGAATCTCATTCACACCTTCACGTTCATGTACTCTGATGTGGGAGGCGCAAAGGCATGAAGACCCTGACTTGACAGAAGTATTCCAAGAGCAGAAAGAAGCAAGTCCAGTGTGAGAGCTCTGCTCGACTCCCTCTGTTCAGCCTCCAACATGTGTTCCCCCTCTGTGGAGTGGAATGAAGTTTGTGCAGGAACTCCTCTCATCAGGGGCAGCATGAGGCAGGCAGAGGAGGGACTCGGGTGTGGGGGCTGGAGGGTGGAAGAAGTCCATGAAAAACTTCCTCCACCTGCTGGTCAACCCATGAACCGCAACACCTTTAGCTTCAAATGTAGGGGGGGAAAGAAAAAAGGTTCTCATTTGACAGGAAAAACACATTCTATTACATCTTTAAATAATGCAGCACTGCAGTTGTTACACCTCTGGGCTTTGAGACAGAGAGTACGGAAGCACCTGCGTTCGTCCACCACTTACAGGAACCCACAGTATCATCGATACGGTGATGAATGTACTTGGCAGTTGGCCCCAGAGCAGGACGTTCTGGTAAACGCTGACTCCGGTGATTCACGGCGGAAGACTAGACGTGCTAAAAGTGTCGGGAATATTTCAGCAGGCACGGGTCATCTCCATAAAGGGATGACACTCGGGGGAGCTCTGTGACCTAAAGGGACAATTTATTTATAAAAATAGTGTGTGCAAGACTCCAGCTGGCTTTTTTTTTTTTTTTTCCCCAGCGAGATTTGCTCAAGGCCCAGATATCATGAGAAGTGAGAAGTGGTGTGCATATCACCGTAATTCACTCCAACTGCTCGGGGTCCTTTCGGTATGGAGCCCATCCATCAGTGCTTGATCAGACTTAAGCATCAGATAAAAAGGTGAGGAAACTGTGACAAGCAACTGTAAGTCACTGCAGACTCCAAACCAACAACACTTTTGTTAAAACCTGCCATTGGATCTTAACTTATCACCGAGGAGGATTTATTGGAAGTCTATTTGGTTTCTGAAACAAGAGAACTTTGTCGCCATTGCTCCTAAAAAAAGACTTTGAAATGATTAAAAACAGATTTGCACACATATCTCCACCAAGGCCCAACACTCTCCTTTAATTCAATCATTCCTGCCTAATCAAATATCCAATTAAACATATTCAAATCTCCTGTATCCAGTTTATTATTTGGATCTGCATCAAATTGTACTCATAGATACAACACACACAAGTAAAAACACAAGGATCCAGGTCCATTCTTGGCCAAGACCCAACTTCCATCCAAGTTTTGAGGTAATCCTTTAAGTAGTTTTTGTGTAATCCTGCTGATAAACCAACCAACAAACCAACCAACCAAGAACCAAACAGAAGGTCACGGGAGAAAACATGACCTCCTCAGCAGAGGCGAGAAAACACTTTACATTTTTACATACACATAAAACGTGCATCCCCTCCTTAACTTCTTCTGAATGTCCTGTGAGGTTTGAAACTCTTGAGAACACTCACTTCTCTGTAACACACATTTCACAGATTACACGTAGGAGGGCATGCTAGCATGTTCAGTATTCCAGTGCCAACAGTGGCGAGAACAGTCAAATCTGAACATCGAGAGCTGAACCTCAGTCTGAACTGCACTGCACGTCTTCTGTGCCAGCTGATTCTCTCTTGGGCAGCAGTGCAAACCGTCATAATCGAGCAGCTCTGAGGAGAGAAAGCATTGGAGACCCACGACATGGCACATCTCTTTGTGGATAATTGAGTCCTGGTCAGTGTTTGTGACAGCTTTAATCAGGTGGTATTCTTCCAATTTTATCCAATCCAAGTTTTAAAAAACAAACAAACAAATAAAAGAAACAGTCAATGTTGTGCAGAAGCCTAAAAAGTTGCATCTCAAGTGTTCTTGCTCTATTAGGGCTGTGATCTGCACTGTTGTCCTGAGTTTGAATCCCACTCGGTGCATGTTTGCAAGACACGGGCTTAGAACCAGAGTTGGTCCCTGAATGTTGCTCAGTGGCTGCCAGAGGTGGATTTCATCGATCGATGTCGAGATTCAGTTCCCGTCGGTCAGTTCGGCAGGAAGAATCGCTCATATCGTCCGTTCAGTCATTCAGTCGCGTTTCTGATACAACGACCTTTAGCGGTGAATCATATAATGCACAGTTCTCAGCTCCTCGTTCTCAAACGATCGTGCTAATATTTCCTTTTAGACAACACAACAGTGGATAATGTGTATATTCACCCTGACATTAAATTAACATGTATTAAAGGTAAGCTAAGGGTGACTGACTTGACTTGACTGAAAGAGAACGATGAGCTACAAATTAGATGAAATGGTTATTCTTTTTCATGGCAACGGTTGCTATGCTTTCCTGTTTCTCATTGGCTAAAATTAGACGACAGTGTCCGAGACTCCGCATACGATTGGCTGGCTCTCAGTCCTCTTCACCACTCTGATAACTTAACAGTGAACAACACACAGCGAGTCTGTGAGAACAACAGAACGAAAGATAGAGAAGTGAAACGTGGACTCAGGTCAGCTCGTTAGCGTTAAAGAGTCGTTCCATCGAACTGATTTGTTCGCAAACAATCCATCTTTAGTGGTGGCCCACTTCTCCTCACACTTGGGTCAAATGCAGAGAATTTCAAATGAATTTCCCTGCATGCATCAATAAAGGACTGATTAAGTCTGTAGCATCGACTACGGTGTCATAGTGAAATGGCAAATCCAACAAGTGGCTGTAGAGGGCCACAACAACAGCGCATGATGCTTTCCACTCTCCTCCTCCATCCGTGGATGATTTAACTGTCGCCGTGCTCCATTAGAAATTTGGCACAATCATCCAGAAAAAGACGATGAACATTCACAGCGACAGTGCAAATAAGCACTTGTGCGATTTGAACTGATGATGGAATCGATGTCGACATGGGAGTCTTTGAAGTGAAGTAGACGGCGTCAGAAAGAAGCACAACAAAAAGAAAAAAAGTAATAAGAAGACAAACAGCACGAAACGGAGAGAGACAGGTAGTGTGGACGGACGCTTTTAGAAGCTGTACATTTATGATCCCAGGGGGATTTACTGCAAAGTCTTTCCCATATCTCCTTGTGATTGCCTTGATTTATTAGGGCTCTATCAGTACTCAGGCAGGGACATTGTAAAAGGCACCGCATCAATTTGCAGTGAAATCCTCTGCTGGCTTTGGAGGAGAGCAGGTCTGCCTTCAAATCTGCTTGGCTGGATGTGGATCAGCCCTTATGATGAAGACTCCGATTTGTCTGTGCATACACTGTTTTATTTGTCAAGCGGGCTCATTATTAAAACCACCTGTAATGTGCAGAATGTGGGAACACAACTGTTGCACAAGACAACAATATGTCTCAACAGAGATCTGTGGGCACTGCAAGAGGAAGAGAGATGTGAGGGGGAAAAAGGGATTATACAGAAGAGACCAGAGGTTTTTTTTTTCTCGAGGGCAACGACTGCAGATGAGTTCGGCTGTCCAGGTCTATTAAATCATCATGGTGCTGCAGATTCTTCTGCAGAGACTAATCATTTCGACTTTACCTGTGACACAACCAGCAAGCTGTGAAGCCAAAGCATTGCAAAAAATATATATACATACATAAAAATATATAAAAAATTCAGTCAGCAAGAGTCATTTCCTTGACTTCAAAACTTCGGCCAGTATTTGAGTCAGCTGAATGAGCTCAGCGTGGGTCCTGCTGAAACGAGGGGCAAAGTCTTCCAGAGCACCCTGAGGGTTTACTATTGCCTCGGACCCCCCGGTGGTTCTGCAGCAATTCACACAAGTCAACCACATGCTTTCCTGTAAACGCAGGAAAAAAGAAGACACACCGCACAGGCAGTGCGTCAGACTCAGCCTTATCAAAATCACCCTGCTGACTTCATACACAGCAGCTCACTTTGAAAGTCATGTGTGAAAAGGAAAGCTGCAGAACATACATGCACGAGCCCACATCCTACCTGCTAGTCTCAGTTGTTTCTCCGAGGAGTTCTTGGTTTTGCCGGAGGAAAACTCTCCCCCTCTTGTCACCTCTTTTTCTTTTAGTGCCGCAAAAATAGACATCACGATGTCAAGATGTAGACTGATGGAGATAAACGTTACAGAAGAGCAGCGCTCAGTGAAAACAAGTGTTGTTTGAGCTCGTCTTCTTGGATCGTCCCGAGGTCGTTGTCATGGTTTAGTTTTCAGTTTTGGTCATTTCCTGTTTTATTTTGTATGTCATATCCTTCTTCCCACCTTTGTTTTTTTCCCTGCCTTTTATGCGAATGCCATTGTTTTATTCGTGCATTTGCGTTTTTGTGCTGAAGTCTTTGTCCTTCTTTCTTTGTCAGTCCGTCTGTTCCTGGTTTTATTGTGTTTGCTCCCAGAGCTTCATCCTGGTTTGTACTTCATACAGTTTTAGCTTTTTGGGGGGATTTTCCCCGGCCTTTTTTCTTTTGTTGTCAGTTTAATTGCTTGGCCTTCTGTTGCCTGCCTTTGATTTGGTTGTTTTAGGCCTTCAGCTTGCATTATTAAAACTCACCTTGCATATTTCATCCATCTTGTGTTTGAGCCACTTTTTTGATTTCCACAACAGTTATGAGAGTGTTGATCTTGAGAATCTTTTTGTGTAAATGATTCTGTGTGGCCGGTGAACAAAAACCTCAAGGCAGATTTTCCAAGTTCAGACACAATGAAAAGTTTAAGAGGCAATAAAATGGTTAAAAAGGAGGTGAGATCAATATTAAACCTAAGTATCTTGAAAAATAAAATTGATCAAGAAGTCAAAACACACACTCACACACACACACACAGCAGACTGCTGACTCAAGGTAGTCAGAGGCGACAGTGTATGACATTGCATGCATTACTTGATTATTTGATAAGTGTGGGAGATTATGGGGCTTAAATGGAGACGGGAGCTAAAAGAGAGTGTTTCAGATGGAGGAGGAAAACTGCACTGCTGCACTGCACAGTGTGAGGAAACTGTTAAAGTAGTAACCTAAAAATGAAAAGATGAACCTGAAAATTTAGCAGATTCTGTCTCCTTTAAGTCAGCTGCTTGTTCCGTTAGTGTGAAATTTTACACCGTTTGTTTTTTAGTTGCTCGTTTCTTTATGTGGACATTTCTGTCCTCCAGCCAGGACTCTTTTGTGAAAAGAGATTTTTTTGAGGCGCAGTGGAAAATATCCCTGCCAAAGTGAAGGTTTAATAGAAATTATGGAAACAAAACGCGTTGCTGCCGTCTGGATGGTTTTTGGGGAATGAAAGTAATGCCAGCTCCTTTTTGAATCCCTGCCTAAGCCGGTGATAAGTCGGCCCTACCCTTTTTGCATCTGAAAGTGAAAATGGACAGAATATTAATTTTATGTATGGTTTGTTTTAAATTTGATTTTTAAACCTCCCTTTCCTCTGTGTTCTCTGCTTTAACCCCTTCACATTTCACCACCGCACTTTACTTTCCTTTCTTCCCTTTGCCACTCGTCTTCCCCCCCCCGGGCACCATGTGATACCTCAGACTCCCCTCTGCCCTCCTACATGTTCTCCTCCTTTTTCCTTGAGCTTCATACCTCTCATTCTCCTCTCACCCTCTCTTGACGCCACAGATCCCTCAGCCTCCACCTGCCACCTTCCCCTTTCATGCTGCAGAGCTGTGCAGCTGGCTGTCACCGTGCGAGAGCTTGTTGCACCGACACGAGCAGGTATGGCCTCCTTTTCATGATGACACAATGTCGCAGCGATGAGTTACACTCTCAAACAGTGATTTGATGTCACAGCTGTCAGTGCTTCACTTAGCAATGCAGGAGGCGGCCGCCACATCCCCGCAGGGAACGCGTTATCTGACAAACTAATGAGCGCTGCACAACCGCCGCGTCGACGCAAAAAAAAAAAAAAAAAAAAATCCCTGCCATCACACACGTTTATGAAAGTCCTGACAAAACTGGGATACATTCATGTGTAACAACTCTGTTTATACTGCGTGATGTTTTGGTCACAACAATGTTTCACACAAAGCAAATAAAGATGTGCCTGAGCAGCTAAATATTATGAATGAAGCAGGGAACGCAGTAATTAAAGGATATTTCTGGAAATCTGTGATTTGTGTCCACAATAATTGACTGTAATTAAGTCATCAGGAGGAGAAACATTCACTTTATGCCTTCTTTGGCACAAATGAACTCTCTGAGAGTTCACTTCAGCACTTTCAAAGCATCCGAGATCCGCAGCCCTCAAAGAAGGCTAATGAGGTGCATTATGGGACTTTTAGGACCCAGGATTTTTTGAAGCTTGACAGATGCTTGAAGGCAGGATATCCTGGCCTCTGCTGCACAATTTTGATCATGCTAAATATGTCTCCTGTGAGCCGGCCAGCCTTATCAAAGTGCAACGTTAAAGCACTGCAGCATAAAATGTTATATACCGTACGCTGCAGGTACGGGGGGCAGACCTGCTGGCAGACGTTTGTCGTTCCACTGTTCCTTACACATCCTCATATCCAAACGACTGAATAGGTTGATTGTGATCGTCTCCCAAAACGACATTCGCGCCATATTTTTGTCGCACTCTTGCACTTTGCAAAGATTAAGTCACTAAAACTACTTGGTTAGGTTTAGGAACGCATCATGATTAGGGTTAAAATAACTATATCATGTCAATAAATACAGTTACATTATGTTTGTGGTGTTATTTCAGTGCATTAGTAAGTTAAAGGACTTGACTTGTGGTTTCACACCTCCCTATGTTGCTCTGTTACTTGCTCTACTCCTCACTTTATTCTTTGCTGCTGTAACACCCATGCAGTGTAACTATCTCTTCTTTATCCTCCATTTTTTAAAATATCTTTTCTCACGTTATCAGTATCATGTTACATGATATGGACCCTGAGAGATTTGCCTGCCTGTCACAGGTGAAGCTTAAG